>NC_064837.1:52998030-53301060 GCF_024166365.1 Elephas maximus indicus
TTCACAACAATACCTCCAATTCCAATTAATCCCACGGGGTTGTTTGTTTCTTACTTTCTCCTCCATATTCACATATACCGCCTTCTACAGTCAAAACCCTGGTTCCCAACGATAACGCATTTATTCATTTTCTCAATTCTATATCGAAGCTTCCCAAATGCTTCTCCCATACCACTAAACTAAGCAAACCTACTCAAGAGAGATCAGGATTTGTTTGCACTTCTCTCTCCCATACCTGATCCCAAGACACATCCAACTCTGCCCAAGACTGAGGATAGTCAAATACTGTGTTCATAAATTACTTGGATTAATTAGTCATTCTTAGTCTCCCAGTATGGTTATAGTATTCATTCGAAATAGAATTAGGTTCATTTATTTGTTTTGATTTCGATTTTACAGTTTGTCTTCTCATTCTTATTCATTTTATATTTTTATATAGAACATTAATAAGGTTTCAAGTAAAAATATTACAAAAAAGTATACTTAGAGAAGTGTCAGTCCCTCCCAAATCCCTTTCACCCTGTTCTTTCTCATCCCTGTAAGGTAACCAACTTCATTGTTTCCTGGTTTATCCTCCCAGTGTTTCTTTTTGTAAAGATAAGCAGATAAAGGTATTGTCTTAGTCATCTAGTGCTGCTATAACAGAAATACCACAAGTGGATGGCTTTAACAAAGAGAAATCTGTTTTCTTCACAGTAAAGTGGTCTGAAAGTTCAAATTCAGGGCGTCACCTCCAGGGGAAGGCTTTCTCTCTCTGTCCACCTTCTCATCAATCTTCCTGCAGACTAGGAGCTTTTCCAGGCAGGGACCCCAGGTCCGAAGGATGCACTCTGCTCTCCACATTGTTTTCCTGGTGGTATGAGGTCCCCAACTCTCTGCTTACTTCCCTTTCCTTTTATTTCTTGAGAGATAAAAGGTGGTGCAGGCCACAACCCAGGGAAACTCCCTTTACATTGGATCAGGAATGTGTTACAATTCCACCCTAATCCTCTTTAACATAAAATTACAATCACAAAATGGAGGACAACCACAGAATACTGGGAATCATGGCCTAACCAAGTTAACACACACATTTTGGGGGAGGACATAATTCAACAGATATGTTTTTCTTACGTCCTTTTGCACACAAAAGGTAGCACACTTTATGTGCTCTTTTGTACTTTATTTCCTTCACTTAATGCCATCCCCTAAAATCAGTCCATAAACAGTTCGTAGACCTTCCTTATTATTTTGTTTTTACAGGTACATAGTACTCCATTGTGTGTGTACACCAGAGCTTATCCAATCAAGCTCCTACGCTTGGACATTTAGGTCATTTTCAATATTTTGCCATTATGAAAAATGATGCAATGAATAACCATATGCATATTTTTCATAGTGCTAAAGGGTAAATTCCTAGAAGTGGAATTGCTGGGTTGAACAGTAGACATACATGTAGTTTGTTGGATACTGCAAAATTCCTCTCCATGGGGGCTGTACCATTGTGCATTCCCACCACCAATGTATGAGTGCAGTGCCCGTTCCCCAGCCTGACCAAGTGGATGCATTAACATTTTAATTCTTGCCAATCTTTTGGGTAGAGAATCATATCTCAATGTAGTTTTAATTTGCACTTCTCTTATACGTGAAGTTAAACAATTTTTCATGTTATTTAAGGGCTTTTTTTTTTTACAAGTATTAAATTCGTATTTTTAATTGGAAAAATAATCTTAAAATAGTATTGCTTAATTTTTTTTATTAATAATTTTTATTGTGCTTTAAGTGAAAGTTTACAAATCAAGTCAGTCTGTCACATATAAACTTATATACACCTTACTACATGCTCCCATTTACTCTCCCCCTAATGAGTCAGCCCACTTCCTCCTTCCAGTCTCTCCTTTTGTGACAATTTTGCCAGTTTCTAACCCTCTCTACCCTCCCATCTCCCCTCCAGGCAGGAGATGCCAACACAGTCTCAAGTGTCCATCTGATACAAGTAGCTCACTCTTCATCAACATCTCTCTCCAACCCATTGTCCAGTCCCTTCCATGTCTGATGAGTTGTCTTCAGGAATGTTTCCTGTCCTGGGCCAACAGAAGGTTTGGGGACCATGACTGCCGGGATTCCTGTAGTCTCAGTCAGACCATTAAGTCTGGTCTTTTTATGAGAATTTGGGGTCTGCATCCCACTGTTCTCCTGCTCCCTCAGGGGTTCTCTGTTGTGTTCCCTGTCAGGGCAGTCATCGGTTGGGCCGGGCACCATCTAGTTCTTCTGGTCTCAGGATGATGTAAGTCTCTGGTTTATGTGGCCCTTTCTGTCTCTTGGGCTCATAGTTATCCTGTGACCTTGGTGTTTTTCATTCTCCTTTGCTCCAGGTGGGTTGAGATCAATTGATGCATCTTAGATGGCCGCTTCTTAGCATTTAAGAACCCAGACGCCACACTTCAAAGTGGGATGCAGAATGTTTTCTTAATAGAATTTATTTTGCCAGTAGACTTAGAAGTCCCCTTAAGCCATAGTCCCCAAACCCCCGCCCTTGCTCCGCTGACCTTCGAAGCATTCAGTTTATCCCGGAAACTGCTTTTGGTCCAGTTAAGGGCTTTTTTAAATATATTTTTGTGAATTGTATGTTTTGTCCATTTTTCTATAGTTTTTCCTTAAATTTTAAGTTTTTTTTTAAACATAAATTAAGAGCATTAGCTCTTTATCTGATATATGTGGAAAATGTTTCTTCCCAGCTTGTGATTTGTCTTCTGTTAACAGTGCTTTTTGCCACAGAAAAGGTTATTTTCATATAGCCAAATTTATCCAATTTTTTTCCCATTTCTATTCATTTTTTATAAACTGGTTTTCACTTCATATATATATAATTTTAAGAATATTTGTTTTCTTCAGCCTTGCGGTTTGTTTTTTTGGTGGAGACTTTCAGCAGTAGATTAACTCACATTTTCTAGCCTTTTTAAGTTTTGTATGGATGTGGACCACTTTATTCTAAATGCAAAGTCCCTTCCCCAAAGCGAGAGTTATAATCTACAAAGTCCCAACCTGTGTTCAGTATGTTGGCATTTATTATTTCACTTTCTGTTTCTGGAGATTCTGTCTGTGCTTCCTTTAAGTTCTCTACTCCATTCTACTCTTTGTCTTCTACTCCCATTCTTTGTCCCCAAGTGTTTTAACCTCCCTTTCCTTGCTCTCCATAGCCACAGGCTTGTGGTGGGAGCAGGATCCCTGTTGGATAGTTTGTCTTTTACTTTCAGGTAATTTGAAGTTACCGTGTTCACCTAATAATGAAGGTATGAGCCCTATGTAGCTTTTACTTGTTCTCTTTGATTTTATGGTTGTTTTGGGTGAGGGGAAGATTTGGAATCAGGCTACTGCTATTGTTCTCCAGCCCCAAGAGTCTCAACATACTTTTAATAGACAGAAACATTTCAGCACCTAATTATGATGAAGACCATTGAAAACTAGCAATAGAAGGGAGCTATATTAATCGGTATTATCAATGGTTATAAGTGGTAGTTGAAGTAGAAGTTGAGAGTTCAGAATGGCAACAAGATTAACAAATGGAACATACTGCTTATCAGTGACTTTAGTTTGTGTCACTGAGTTGAAAGCACATGTGAAACTTGTGAAAATTAAGACGTACTTTCTGAAAGACTGGGAATAAGACAATGAATGCTCGCCTTTCTCACTGCTATCGTTCAACATAATATTGGTGACCCTGGCCAAGACAATAAGAAATGAAAAAAGAAACAATGTACTTTATACAAGGATTAGAAAGAAATGAACATCATTTGCAGGTAACATAATTTTTAAATAGCTACAAATTCTTAGAATAACAAAGTTCACTAAGGTTGCTGAATACAAGATTTACAAAGAGCACTGACTCCTCTACAGCTGTGCCAACAGCCATTCCTCATCTTCTTTTCCCTTGCTAACAAAATTCCGAGTTCTTTATGACAACCCCAGGAGATAATCATGATTTATCTAAACCAGTCACTGCAAATCCATTCCCCTTTACCAGATTCTAATTTTACCAGCATCCCTTGAGTTAGGTATGATTATATATAACCCAGTCCTGCCCAATAACCTGTAAGCAAAAGTATGCTGGGCCGTTCCTGGGATTTTATTTTATTTTTATTGTGATTTAAGTGAAAGTCCACAATTCAAGTCAGTTTCTCATACAAAAACTCATACACACATTTTTATGTGACCCTAGCTGTTCTCCCTACAATGTGACAGCACACTCCTCCTCACCACCCTGTACTTCTTGTGTCCATTCAACCAACTCCTGTCCCCCTCTGCCTTCTCATCTCACCTCCAGACAGCTTTCTCTCTCTCTCTCTTTTTTTTTTTTTTTAAATACCTTGGTTTCTCTGAGCCTTACATTTCCTTGGCTCAGAGCTTATATGTGCTTTACCTTATAAGACTGTAAAGATGAAATGGGACTACGTACATATCAAAGTACTCTGTAAATGCTAAATATAAATTTAAGATATGCAAATGGTTATACGTACAGATGTAGAATCAATTGGTATAAGTGCTATAAACTGGCAGTAAGTTTAAGGAGTGCTATTATATACAAGGAAATTCTTTTACCCAACCAACCATTTTCACTGAGAAACTAAGAACTACTGTTGAATTTTGCTTCTTGTGTAGCGCCTTGCTCAGTGATGCACTAAATCTAACACCTCAGACCTTTGGGTAATTTGCAGATCATGCCAATACTGCTTTAAGTTGTAGATCAGGGGGTCACAAAATCTTTTCTATAAAAAGACAGTAAATATTTTAAACCCTTGTAGACCGCACAGTCTCTGTCACAACTATTCAATTGTCACTGTAGCCAGAAGGCACCCGTATCCGTTGCTGTTGAGTCAGTTCCGACTTAGTGACCCTATAGGACAGAACAGAACTGCCTCATAGGGTTTCCAAGGATTCAAACTGCTGAAATTATGGTTAGCAGCTGTAGCTCGCCTTAGCTCTTAACCAATGGGCATGGCTGTGTTCCAATAAAACTTTATTTATAAAGCAGACAACGGGCCAATTTGACCTGCAGGGTAAAATTTGTTAATACCTGTTCTAGATCACAATACAGCTCTTCAGTGGACTTGTCTCATAGGAATCATGTGTTGGCATCAGTCCAATCTGCTTCCCAGTACATCATTTCCACTTCATTAATACCACTGTATGTCTGTATAGGGCTTTAATTTTACAAAGCACTTCCACCATAATTTAACACACTCGTGCTCACAAAGGTCTCTATGAAGTAAGAAGGGTAGATCTTATCTTCTTTGTGCTGGTGAGAAAAATAGTAAATTGTGCACTGTAACACAGCTATACTGAGGAGCAACATCTACATTTCCTAGATACCGGTTTAGTGGTTTTTAAAAATACATGATTAGAAACCTTAATTATACTCCATGGTTCTTAGATTTCCATTGTTACTCTACCTCTTTTCTTATTCAAATGCCAGTGAAGCATTCTGCATTTTCAAGGTTTGAATTCATTTCCTCGAACATAGCTCTTAGCGCTAAATTGAAAATTCTATTTTGACAGTGTTGAATATAAAAAGGATGCTTGTGATAGAAGAAATTGCAAAGGAAAAAATGTAAGAGCCAAAAGAAAATTAAAGAATTAAAATTTCTACTTTAAATCAAGTTCTAGCCTCTCAAAGGAGAAAAAAAAAACACTTTCAATTTTAGTATGACAAAGTAGACACAAGATACAGATCAAAGCCCCATCAAGGGACTATACATACGGTAGATTTGAACCTGTGGTTCATAATAAAGGTTCCTCTGTGAAACCTGGACCTCTTTATGATACTTTCTAGTAGACTATTTCAAAATATTAGAAGGGACACACAACAGTTAACACCGAACATAACTGGAAACTTCCAGAGGAACTCCCAACTAAATAAAAGCACGAACATCACTAATGCCAAAAGTCTCCAGTCTATCATTTACTAGCTGAGCTTCAGTTTTCTCTTTTGTAAAATGGGGTAATGCCTACCTTGTAGGGTTGTTTTGAGGAATGAAAAAATTGTACATAAAGCAATTAACAGTATACATAGCAAGCTCTCACTAAACATAGCTATTTAACAAAGTATGCAGATATAAAGAAAAATAAAACCTATACTGAACCTTCATGAGCCATTCTTTAGCAGTTGAACAAGCCAAAGAACACTTCTATGTCTATTTATCCCTGCCTGACAGTAAACGTCAGGTCCTAAGCAGAGGTAGAGAATTCCTGGGTAGCACAAACCGTTAAGCGCTTCAGTACTAGCCGAATGGTTGGTAGTTTGAACACAGAGGCTTCCTGGAGGACAGGCCTGGAGGTCTGCTTCCAAAAGGTCACAACCTTTAAAACCCTATGGAGAAGTTCTACTCTGCACATATAGGGTTGCCATGAGTCAGGACTGACTCAATGGCAAATATCAACAAGCAAAGTTAAGAAATCTTAGATCTGCCCAGCTCTGGCCCCACTTCAGGTGTTCTTTCCTCTTGCTACCCTTTCTTCCAGTCTGAACAAAACCTGTCAGCTCTCTGCACTTCCTCCAAGATAGCAAAAAAGTAAACGATTTTCAAACTAGAATAAAATTTAGTTTTTGAATTCTATCTCTTTCAGATCTTGATTTTTTAAAACAGATTCTAATTGGAACAAAAAGCTTTGTGTCTCTTTTAGAGGAATTTCAGAAATTATTAAAAAAAGCAGTTGACTTGTAAAGTCACAGCTGCTGGCAAGGGACATTTGTAGTTAGAAAAGAATGTATTCTAGAAATTATCATTTTTTTTTAGTCACAGTATTTATTTTGAAATCCCAAATAATGCTAAAAGATGGTGTAAGTTTTTAAAAATATATATATTAGAAGAGGGCGTAAGTTAAAAAACGAGAGCATTGCCCTAGATGTCTGTGGAACATAAAACTGTAATCTTTCATCTGTTTTGCTGTGCCTTACTATAAAAATACCGATGGCACAGATCTTATATAGCTTTAACAACTTGATTATAAACTGTTTCAAAAGTAATTTATTTCGATTTTCCATATCTTTTAATGAATTGCAAATATATTAACAGAAAAGACTCCCCCCCAAGACTGTACAATTTCTGAAATAAGTCAGGAAAAGCAAAAAGAAGACCAAAATTACATTGTTTCAATGCAAATAGAACACACACATCATACCCACACTTGCATTTTCCTAGGTTTTCACAAAGAAAAATGGTTTACCATATTTCTCCATGAAGACCCATACTATACTCTGGCTAATCAGAGACTTCCAAACTTTTTTCTTTAAAAAGAACATTTTTAATAGACTAAATACTGGCTATCACTGAGTTTTTGTTTAAGGTACAACAGCAGCATGGTTCAAATGTTACTTGCATTTCTTGGAAAAAATAAAAAATTTTAAAGTAATGAAATACAGAAAAATTAGGGACCACTTTCATTATTTTGAGTACCATAGTTCTCTTGAAAACGTATTTCCAATCTTCTAAAATCCCAGAGTTAAGAACCATTTCCAAGAGGAAAAAAATCCAACTCTATGGTATTAACTTCTGAACACAAGTGTGTGTGTATATGTATATATGTGTGAGTGTGTGTGAAAAGCTTACACAGAAAAAACGGTGTCAAAGTACTTAGGATTTTTAATTTCCTTCAAAATAACTTATGAAATCCGAAGCAAGCATTTTGCTGGATCAAAATGCGTTTCCTCTTCTGGTTGTTTGATCCCCATTTCATGTGAAACAAAACAAACTAGCCAGAAACAGTCACTAGGTGAGAAATAAGGCTCCGTACAGCTAAATGACTTTGAAAGTAGGTGTGAGGGAAAAAAAGAAATTAGGCCAAGATTGGGCTTCAAGTGTCCCTCAGTCAGCCATTGCCATGGCATGCCCTCTACAGCCATCCTTTGACCCTTGGTCTCAAAATCAGTACCAGAAATATTCTCGCCTCTGGCACAGGACATAAATTCCTACTATGAAATGATAACTAATTACACCTCAGCAAATTATGTTATGTGCTTAGCTTTCTCCAGGCTTTGTAACACAGAGCTCAGGTTGAAGCTTTCTATGAAACTCTAGATTTGATACTGTTATGCAGCTGGCTTATGATCTGTAGATTTAAAAATAAAAGAATCTAAAATTAAATATTATAGAACTAATACATAATAAAACGGAATATTTGTTAGAATCCAAGCATTAGCCTGTGGGAATTTTTAATGATACTCATTTACTTCCAACTTTTCCTTATAAGTGATTTTTTTTTTTTTTTAAGGTAGCACACAGACCTGGATTCAGGAAGGAAATTTTGTTAAACACCTCTCTGGCACCCAATACCTAATCTATGACTCTGACTTTAATTCATTTATAATGGTATCTAATCCATGTTCAAAAATGAGCATATTAACAGCAAAAGATAGGCATTTACTGAGTCTACAGGTTAAAATGTTTTCAAATCTTCTGTTATTTTCACAGTTTGACTAACTAATACAGGTAACCAGTAGATAAATTTGTCCTTCATCAAATAATCCAAAATAATAACTGCAGGCCTGCCATTCATTAAGAAACTATAATACGTTATATTCTGAAATTGGCACTTAATAAAATGTTAACAACTGAAGTTTCTCTAAAATTTTCAACAATTAAAATAAAGGAGATATACAATTTAAGACTGTTTAAATGTTACTGTGAAATTTCAATAATTTTCATTTTATTATGCATAATTAGATCTTTAAAATTGGGGCAATTTCCCAAGGACACCAACCTATGCTATGACTTAAACTCAGGAGAGAACATACGTCTCCGTCATAAGAATGTTTTTTTCTCCCCTCAACTAAAAATGTCAAATATCCTAAATCCAATTGCTCTTAGAAGATGTTTTGATGACTGATACTACTGAAAATAATCAAAAGCACAGAGCTGAAAAGAATGGACTGCACCCTGCTTAAACACTTAGAAAAATCAAAGGGATACTGTTTTGAACAAACATAGATTCAAGGTATGGTGCAATTATGATTGTATTAAGGCTTTTACTGTCATGATCTCTTCAAGTCTCTCCACTTTAGTGTTCTCATGCTGATTCTTATGGTGAACTTAAATGGTTATTAAGGGCCTTGTTTTGGCTTTTCAGTGGACAAGCACACTATCATCTTTGAATGTTAAAGGTGATCCCACAGAGCTCAAAGAGAAAAGACAATATGGTAAGGATCAACTTTAAAGTTTTCAATACCAAGACAACAATGATCAACACTGTGAAGCAGGGTGAATAAATTAAATTCTTGGTTGAAAGCATTCTTGCCAAGAATAAGTGTACACTGTATGAAATGATATTTGATTCCTACATGAGTCTCAACATACCCATTACACTTGTTTATGGGAGACACTGCAAGTTTAAGGTAATTTACATTCCTTGGCAATCAAGTTACTCTGTTATAGGCAATGTCTTTTATTGTTCCATCTGGCACTTGCTAACACCATTCTTGAAGAACCTAGAAATGAAGATCCGTCTCTCTGTTTATCAAGAACAGAACCAAATAAAAACAAAATTCAGAAAAAAGGCCAAGAAATTCTGGTTCATCACTATTTTCCCTATCTAATGGTTCTTTCAAGATAAAACATAACTCTTCCTTCCATGATAGCTTTCCAACAAAGGGAGATTAAAGAAAAAGAAAAAAAAGAAAGTCCCCCACCTGACTCCCCTAAATCGTCATTCATACTGGTGTAAGAGCCAGTCTCATTAGCAGCTAAATATTGCACTGCCTTTCATTCTGTGAACAGTCAGGGTCCAATGAAAGTGGCACACTCATGGTATAAGTGATGGATGATGACACCGCCGGCTCAGGAGTGAAGACTCAGTACATGGAGGGACAAGTAACATGTCAGCACTAGTCACACATCCAGTTGCAAAAGTCTGATTCCCGGAAGTTAAAATTCATCACTTTCAGCTGCATGAAGTTGTGTGTCATCTGCATCTGTCATGCTGCTCTCCTGGGATTCATCTGTTCCCACTTTAAAAACAAAACAATAGTCTACGGTAAGGTATCTGACAAGTACTTTTTCTCGTTCACGGAAACAAATAGGGAAACTGTTTTACATTCAGACTGAGACGAAAGCGTAAATAAAAGCCCTTAAAAAAGCACCAAATCCTGATTTTTAATAAAATGCAATTCAAGCTCTTTACAGCATGTCTTAGATTTGTTTATTGTACTGAAACTTTGAGGGTTTTAACTACCAAAACTGCTTCTCCCTCATACATTCCTTATTCTTGTCTTAGGTGCTTGGGCATTAATTTTAGATGTTTAATCGAAAGAACATTCTACACATGATTAAAGCTGGTTCTCTTAGACTTAAAAAAAGACTAACATCTCCCTACCCCCAATCATCAGCTCTACTTTGGGGACAGCCCTTGCTAGTCCACAGAAATAATGAACATAACCTTCAGAAAAAATGTTATTGGGATTATAGGAATTATAATTTCAATTAGAAGCCTTACACCAAGTCTTCTGGAACAAAAGCATTTTAGTTTATCTCATTAGAAGGTTCTCAATTCTTTTCAAAAAAATATTGATATGCTGAATCTTGGTTCTCACTAATTATTTTAAGATATACATTCAGTTTAGAGATAGAGTATTTACTGATTTAAACTATAATTTTTTGTTCCCGCTTCTTTTCCTGACCCCTAAATTTACATGTATTAGCCATATATTTGGACTTACTATAGCCTCAAAGAATTTTAATTGCCACTACTACAGATCTACTCATTTACTTAGGACTCATAAAGTTTTCGGCATACCTTCATATCTATCTTTTTTTTTTCTATTTCATTTCTATGAAGAGATCAGACATACATTCAAACGTAAATTGAGGCCTAGGTAAAAATCAGCAATGGATTTGTCAAAGGCATACAGCAAACTAGACCCTGACTTGAGACTAATTACCTGACTCCGTATGTACACGTTCGTCCTGCTCAATTTCCCCAAAATTCCACTTGGTGTAAAGAATACACCACAGCTAGAAAAATAAAATAAAAAGAGTAGCCCACAAATTCTTATGCAAAAGGTAGCTTTCTCACTACTAAAAAAATTTGTTTTCTCTGTCATAAAGAAATACCTGTTTGATTTTACCGAATTCTGATGTGGTGTTTCCATATACAAGCCTAATTCATATGGATGATACTCACTGATCTGCTCTTCTTGAGTTATTGGCTCCTCATCATCTGGAAGGTAGCGCTTATCAATTGCCTCTTTAATCTGGTTATTGGCTCCTTTAGGATCTAAATCCATAGCCCAAGAGAAATTCATCAGGGCGAGGTGCGTCTGACCTAACTTCTTGTAAACCTAAAAATAAACAGCAGCACTACATTTTTCATTAAGTTGTGAGCTTCAACTTCAAAATCCTAAACGCTTATTTAAATTAGGCTCCTGATTTATGTGCTCTAGGCCCATTCTGGGCTTCCGGGGTTGGGGCAGGGGGAGGCGGTACAAATGGTTCAGCACTTGGCTACTAACCGAAAGGTTGGTAGTTCAAATCCACAGAGGCACCTCAGAAGAAAAGCCTGGCAATCTACTTCTGAAAGATCATGGCCATTGAAAACCCTATAGAGCAGTGTTCTTGGGGTCCCTGGGTGGCACAAATGGTTAAGTGCTCAATTACTAACCAAAAGGTTGGTGATTTGAACCCACCCAAAGGTACCTTAGAAAAAAGGTCTGGAGACCTGCTTCCAAAAGGCTACAGCATTGAAAACTCTATGGCGTGCAGTTCTACTCTGCACACATGGGGTAGCCATGAATCGGAATCAACTCAAGGGCAATTGGTTTTATCTCAGGTGCTGAGCTTCCAGTAAATCTGACTGACACTGAAACAATGACAATAGGCAGAAGTAGACTATAAGCTGCTTTATTAGCACTCATTTATAGTGGTTTTAAGTATAGTTATATCAACTCTCAACACCTGTCCACTATTCCTAGCTACCTTAACTGGCATCTGGGGGCCCAGTCTGTAAAGTCCTGACTAGTTTGGCCTTGGAAAACATAGAAGCTTTTTCTTCTAGTCAAGGCAACACAGTGCCATTAATGTTCTTCTTCTTGGGAATTTCTAAATATCTTATTGTGAATTGGAAACTCAGGGCTTTCCATGCGGTAGTCTCAGTTATGAACTCACTATTGGCCTTGGCTGCTGCCAGTGCTAATCTAGTTCTAACCACAGTAGGGTTAGGATTCTGGGGTGTATATTTTTGCTCCTTCATTAGGATATCATCTTCTTAAATATTAAAACTAAATCCACTCTTTGTTTCCAGCACATTTAGTTCAGGGTTCTAGCTGAATTTGCTCGATAAATGTAAAATTGGTATCATATTTATTCTTCAAAAGTTAATATTTGCTATGAAAGTCACAGTTCAGGACCATGGCCCCAATCTTTACCTTTCCTATTAAGAAGTAAACGAGGGATTCTTTGGGAACAATTTGTTTCAGTTCTTCAAGTTCTTGTAAAGCAGACTACAAGGGGGGAAAAAAAAAACAAAGAAAAACCTTAGAATAGCAAAATTTTACAAAGTTTTGCCTAGGCAAGAGCTTTTATTTATTAGATTTCCCTAATCATCTTAACAAAAGCTTATTAAATCTCAACCAATGTACTTCCTTATTGCATTAATTCTTGTTGTGAAAACAGAATGCATGAAAAATACTTACAACAACAGGGACTAAGAAATGGCAGGCATTCACCAGAAGTACACTGAAATACACACACACACACACACAATCGCTCTATGAAATACGCAGGTGGTGACAATCCTTGTTATTGTTACCATTTTATTTAAAATAATGAAAACCTATCACATCGTGTATAAAAGTGCTTTGAAAATTAAGCTGCAGAAATTAAGTTCTGTGAATGGCTCTTCTCCATGATGTAACCACTTTGAATATTAATCTGCCATTTCAACTACTGATGAAAAGGCTAAAGTGTAACCTTCTGAATTGAGTTAAAGCTGTCTAGTTATCTTGTGACCATTCATTGCTCCAAGGTGGGTTGACAGAGAAAGGACAGGAGAATTAGATTTGTATTAAAGGAGAAAGATCATCATTAAAACTGGCCTCAAAAATGAGATTATGCTCCATTTCTTTTAAATCTAGAAAAGGGAAAAAAATAAAATTTTGATGTTACATAAATTTAGCAGGGGTGAGTTAGGAGAAACAGGTATCCTGATCACTGAGGGTGGAAATGTAAATTGATGCAATCTGTTTGTGATGCTAATTTAGCATTATCTATCCAGTTAACATGTAAACATTGATTAAGCAATCCCACTACTAGGAATTTGCCCCAGGGATATACTCAAAAAAGTTCACTAAACAATCTATATGAGAACAACCAACCCCACATTATTGTTATCGTAAAACACTAAAAACCACCAAAGTGTGTAACTGGAGCCTAGTTAAATAATGATCCATACTCTGCGGAACACTGTGTAGTTGTTACAAAGAATCAGGTACATCTGTAGGTGTTCAGCTGTTTAAGTAAAAAAGCAAAAGCCAGATGTACAGTACTATGTACTATTCCTTTTTGCGTCAAAGCACACATACCACCAATTACATGGGTATATGCATACATATTTTACAAATACGTTTATGTGAGTATATCCATCATTTTTTTTCTCCTGGTAGAAATCAATACATATGTACCCTCAAACTAGGTAAGAATGGTTTACCTTCGAGGAGGAGATGATTGAGGAAATGAGGGGAGAGCCTTCTATTTTTCATTTGGTAACTTTTTAAATTTTCTAACTTTATGAACATTATATTTTATTTCCCTTTAATGTCCACAGAGGTTATTTACTTTTTGTTTTCTTTGCTATGCCTCTTTGTAGTAAACAAAATCCACTGTAGGTTAGGTTAAAAAAAAAGAAGGGATAAGTACAGCCATCTGTTAACAGGGCTCTATTTTCATCTATTAACAGGGGAGTGTTAAATGAAAAAAGCAAGTTGTAGAACAGTATGTATAATCGTATTAGTTTTCTAGTGCTGCTGTAACATATTACTATAAATTTGATGGCTTAAAACAACACATCTGTTACTTTACAGCTCTGTAGGTTAGAAGTTCAACACATGTCTCTGCGGGCTAAAATCAAGCTGTCGGCATGGCTACCTTCCTTTCTGGAAAGAATCTGTTTCCCTGCCTTTCCCAGCTTCTAGAGGCTGCCTGCATTCCTTGACTTGTAACCCCCTTCCTCCATCTTCAAAGCCAGCAATAGCTGGTAGAGTCCTTCTCAAACTGCTGTGAGTCACTCTGATTCTCTTACTATAGCCTGGAAAGGTCCTTCACATTTAAGGATTTATGTGATTAGATTGGGCTCATGAGAATAATCCAGGATTAACTCCCTATCTCAAGGTTCATATCCTTAATTACATCTACAAAGACCCTTTTGCCATGTAAGATATATTCACAGGTACTGAGGATTAGGGTGTATACATCTTTTGGGGGGCACTGTTCTGCCTATTATAGTAGTATAAGCATGGTTGGTTAAAAACAATTAAAAATTTACATGAACAATAAGTGAATTGGCGAAGTATATACTCAGCCATTGATAATTCTTATCCCCAAAAGAGGGAGCATAAGTTTCTAAGGCACATTTACTTTCATATAAAGAAAAAATAAGAGTAAAGCAGTGATCAAAGATGGTGGGCTAGTAAAGGTATCAGATAGTTATGGAATTTAGACAGCATAAGGAAATTTCTTTCTTTATTGGTATTCTTAATATGACTTTGGAGCCCTGGTGGCATAATGGTTAAGAGCTTGGCTGCTAACCAAAAGGTTGGGAGTTTGAATCCACCAGCCGCTCCTTGGAAACCTTGTGAGGCAGTTCTGCTCTGTCCTATAGGGTCGCCATGAGTTGGGATAGACTCTACTGCAATGGGTTTGGTTTGGTTGGCTTAATATGACTTTAGTTTTATTTCTCTAAAAAGGGCATAAGAATGAAGAACCAATCCTATTTCACAATTCCAAAAAAGTTTAATACATTTTCCCCCTTATAACTAAAGGCCAAATGTAGTATCTTGGCTTTTATAAATTTTTTTTACTGGCATTCTAGGAGACATTTAAAAAGTTTACTTAAAATCTTTTTGTGTGAAGTACTGTGGAAAGTAAGGAGCCCTAGTGGTACCATGGTTAAAGTGCTCAGCTGCTAACTGAAAGGTCAGCATTGGAACCTACCAGTGACTCCTCATGAGAAAAGACCTTGCTATCCATTCCAGTAAATATTTCTGACTAGGAAACCCTATGGGGCAGTTCTAATCTGTCCTATAGGGCCGCTGAGTCGGAATCAACTCAACAGCACATAACAACAGTGGAAAGTAGCTGGGTAGTTGGTGTATGGGTATTCATTATATTCTTATTCTACCAACTACAGTGATGTTTTGAAAATTTCTGTAATAAAAAGTGGGATAAAAAGACTTAAGGCAAAACACACATACACATTATCGTAGGCAGTATATCTGTTTAAAAGGCGACAGGTTTTTTAGGCAAGTTTGTAAGTTTGTAGGAAGCCAATATGGTGCATCTTTAACACACCACTCTCTTCCTAATTACTGGCAATCCAAGAGAAACCTACTCAAAGGAACTGACAGGCTTAACGTGTCTGAGAATCAGAGTTGCCTGCGGGGAATGAAAGATTTATTAGATATTGTAACTCTATGAGGTAGATGGTGTCCTTTCATAGTGTTAAAAATTGTAGGATATACATGGAATAGAATAGCAAAATGAAACATCTGTGGGCATGGATATTAAGATCACTGAGTTATATTTGTCAAACATTACCGATAATGACTGATGAAGTCTGTATC
Source organism: Elephas maximus indicus (assembly GCF_024166365.1). Taxonomy (NCBI): domain Eukaryota; kingdom Metazoa; phylum Chordata; class Mammalia; order Proboscidea; family Elephantidae; genus Elephas; species Elephas maximus. The sequence goes on from NC_064837.1 coordinate 53,013,833, forward strand.
ATAGTGAAGAGGACTGAGATTGACTTTAATATGTCAGGGCAGTAATTATCACACTTTTTGATCTCAGGATCTTTTTATGCTCTTAAAGTTTACTCAGGAGTCAAAGAGTTTTTGTGATAGCTAGTAATATTCAACAGAAATTAAAACTGAGAAGTTTAAAAAATATTAAAAGTAACAATTAATAAACCTATTACATACATAACATATTTTTTTAATGAAAAATAACCATATTTGCCACAACAACAAAAAATCAGTGAGAAGAGTGCCATAGTTTAACATTTTTGCAAATCTTTTATGTCTGGCTTAATAGGAGACAGCTGGATTCTCGTATCTGCTTCTGCATTCAATCTGTTGTGATATCACACATCGTGTAGCCTTTGGAAAATTTTACCACACATTCATGAGAGTGAAAAAGGTACATTCACAAGAGGGAAAAAGGCAAATAAGATCCAAGAATTATTTTGAAAATAGTTTTGATCTCATGGAATCTTTGAAAGGGTTTGGGGGACACCCAGAGTCCCTGTACCACACTTTTATGAGAGTAGCTGCTTTCAAGAAGTTTTAATCAAGATGACTCACTCCAACTCTTCTCCATCACTACAAAATTCAGAATTGATACTTTTTTTTTTTTTTTTCTTTCTATGACTGCATTTTATAACTGTTACCAAATTTCATGCAACTAGCATCCTCCCTGATAGGCTAATTACAAAGACTCATTGAGAAACAGTATTTAATGTAACATCAGAGTTCTTACTTTTGCCTTAAAAAGGTCTTAAATGATTAGATTTTTATACAACACATTAAACAGGACCGTGGCTAGCAATGTTTAGCCAGAGGGAGGTTGAAGTGGCCCTTTTCCAACATTTGATTTCTATTTTGGAACCAAGACATTTCAGAAGCAATTGGTAACTTTTCATATAGTCATCACCTATCTATATCTAATTCATGCATCAGAGTAGGCCTTTTAATTAAGCCAACCCCCAAGCTGGTACCCAAAAATGCCTATAACCACTACAGTCTAGACAATGTACCAGATCAGAATTTAAGATTCTTGAAGCAAGTATATGGTTGATCTACATGGTAATCCGGGTAGGTGTGTCAGCATTAAAATGGCTTCGAAGAATAATAAACTGAATAAAATCCTTCAGTTGAAGAACCTATGTATCTAAAAAAGAACAGTGAAAACTATGCAAAACCATGAAAACAAATGAATTACATAGTATTTCGAAGAGCAATTTGAAAGTTCAAAAGTGTTAATTAGATTAAAAGAAGATTTTTTTACGAGAACAGAAACAGAGGATTAGAAAATCTACTTATTCATAAAGAAAAATGGAGTTAAGACTAGAAGAATTACTGAATAAATGACAAAGGATAAATTATGTAATATTTAATCTCCTTATATATCTTTATTGGTCTTGAAAAAAAGTTAAGAGATTATAACTGGTTTTGTATTTTCAATTTTGGCAAATTCCAGTGTATACCAGAACAGATTTGTAAGGGAAGTCGTCTACTAAAACGGGATTATTTCGCCCAAGTTTTCCTGCGCACTAAAATTTAATTTTTTAAGTAAGTTTTTACTTTTTTAGTAGGAAGAGCCTAAATTTTTCAAAAAGTGACCTGACCTTTAAAACAAAACTTCAGATTTCTGGTTTACATCTAAACAAACTGTAACAAAAATCTCCTGTTACTTTATGCCTCTTGTCTCTTAATCTTCCTCTTGTTCTTTCCTCACTACTTTTTTCAGGTTATGGGTCCATAATTAGAGAAACAGAATGGGAATTAAAGAGATAAATATATTGGACTAGATCTGTTCTGCTTGTGATAAGCCATAAAAAAAAAAAAAAAAAAAAAAAGCCATAGCTCACTAATATGTTCCCTTCATGTACTCAACATGTATTATTTTCATGATTATTTGGCCAATGTCTGTTCTCCCTCTAGAGGGATACTAGATGGTAAGCTCCCCAAAGGCAGGAAACGTGGCTGCTTTGCTTGCCACTATATTCCTAGTGCTGACACATAGCACAGTACCTGACACATAGTAGGTGCTTAATATTTGTTGAATAGATGCACACACATAAACACATATATTCCTTTGTCACCTATTCACTTATTTTGGTCTTATGAGGATGGTTTGGGTCTTATCTGTAAGATAACTCCTTGATGGATTGCCTTTCTATATATTGAAATTGTAATTTTCAATTTCTATATACTGAAATTGCATTTCTATACACCGAATCTTTACAAGGGATAATCATACATCCCTAAATATCCATACATCCATGCTTCTTATAGTTACTCCATGAAAAGGTAAAATCACAAAAGAAAATGAAATTAATAGCTTTTGAAAATAGGGTAAATGAACTGTCTCAGATCAAAATTAAAGTCTAAATAACTTTCAGTTTATTAAAACAAGGGGTACAAAATTAAGCAACACAATTCAGAAGACCATTACAATATATATCTTACCTTATATTTTTCATTTGCAAATAAAACTGAGGCTCTGTGAAATTTGCATAGAGGGTTCTTGGGGTCAATAACAATGGCTTTATTTAGGGTATCCAAAGCCTTCTCAGATTTTTTCAGTGCATGTTGAACCTATAAGAAACAAAGATCATATTAGTGTTCCCTCTTGATAGTTATGAAAAAGGATGAGAACCAAACAGTGTGACTCAAAACCAACTTAACGATAACAAAATTACTAAAGATAAGGCTGGATGGTCTAGCTGGGCTGTCCTTTGAGTTAACTGGACTTAACTGATTACTGAAATAATACAAAAGATTATCTCTGAAATCTCTTCCAATTCTCGTTTAACTGCTTCACTTTACAGATGAGAATACTGAAGTCCAGAGATGTTAAATGACTTGCTCTGGGATCAGAAACTAGGTCCTCTGGTTCCCAATCTAGTACTCTCTCAGTCACCATTATGCGTCCATATGATAATCAAGATTCTATCTTTAGAGCACATATTTGGTTACCTCTAAGGCTAAAAGGCAAAAAAACTTTGATTTTCCCTTCACAAGAAAAACCTGTACTATTTAGCTAGATAACACTCATATTTCAACAGATCTATTATAATCCTCTAAATATCAGAATTTTCAAAACTGTGTTCAAAGAACATCTAGAAGATTTGGCTTTAAACCTTACCAGCCCTGTTTCACTTAGAACAATTATACTTTTTACCTACTTTAGGAATTTATTTGAAAAAAATGACTCTTCTACTTTACAGATTTGAAAAATAGTGATCTGTAATACCGGGAAAAAAATTATTAAATTTTAAATAACTTAAAACTTTAAAGATCTAAAAAAAATTACCAAGCCTACTATTCATTCAGAGTCCCTGGGTTATGCAACAGTTAAGCGCTTAGCTGCTAACCAAAATATACCCAGAGGTGCTTCGAAAAAAGGGCAGGGTGACCTACTTTTAAAAGGTCACAGCCATTGAAAAATCTATGGAGTGAAGTTCTACTCTGACACGCATGGGATCAACATGAGTTGCATGCAATCAACTCAATGGCAGCGGGTTACTATTCATTTATGTGTATACACAGATAGTCCCCGACTTAAGACTTAATCAAGTTACGATGAACCACACTTACGACGGCCGTTTTTGGGTACATCTTATCGTTAGTAATATGTACTACATACAATGCTGCAGCACGTAATTTGCTCATGATCAAAACACTGTTGAAAAGCAGGCTACAGCGTGGTCTATCATGAAGTCTGCATCCGTGTAGGGAGTCTTAATGGATAGAAAGATGGGCAATATTCAACTCTAACAACATATGATAATTCAACTGTGTACATATGACAATTGAACTGTGTACGTGCCCGACAGCTGTTACAACACTGACTTCACTGTTACAACACTGATGCCAAACAATAAAGACTAGATTTTAAAGATACTGATAATAAAAGGCAACAGTAATGAAAAAAAGAGGTATTCAACTTGTATGAGAATGATGGAGTTGCTGGAATGTAACCTTGTCCAAAGTCAGGGACTACCTATACTCACATTCTGTTATGTTCCTACATTGGACAAATTATATGTTAAAAATAAAGTAAGGTGAATGGATGCAGCTGCATACTTAACAAATATCACTGTCATAAGAATGTTAGTTGCTAAACTCATCTATGCAATGATCTTTTCTTATTAATTTTTATTGTGCTTTAAGTGAAAGTTTACAGATCAAGTCAGTCTCTCATATACAAATTTATATACACCTTGCTATGTACTCCTAGTTGCTCTCCCCCTAGTAAGACAGCACACTCCTCCTTTCCACTTTCTATTTTCATGTTCATCTGGTCAGCTTCTGATCTCCTCTGCCCTCTCATCTCCCATCCAGACAGGAACTGCCCACATAGTCTCCTGTGTCTAACTTGATCCAAGAAGCTCATTCCTCACCAGTATCATTTTCTATCCCATAGTCCAGTTCACTCCCTCTCTGAAGAGCTGGCTTTGGGAATCGTTCCTGTCTTGGGCTAACAGGAGGTCTGGGGACCATGACCTCCAGGGTCCTTCTAGTCTCAGTCAGACTATTAATAAAGTCTGGTCTTTTTTACGAGAATTTGAGGCCTGCATCCCACTGCTCTCTTGCTCCCTCAGGGGTTCTCAGTTGTGTTCCCTGTCACGGCAGTCATTGGTTGCAGCCGGGCACCATCTAGCTCTTCTAGTCTCAGGCTGATGTAGTCTCTGGTTTATGTGGCCCTTTGTGTCTCTTGGGCTCATAATTACCTTGTATCTTTGGTAATCTTCATTCTCCTTTGCTCCAGGTGGGTTGAGACCAATTTATGCATCTTAGATGGCCACTTGCTAGCATTTAAGACCCCAAATGCCACTCTCCAAAGTGGGATACAGAATGTTTTCTTAATAGGCTTTATTATGCCAATTGACCTGGATGTCCCCCGAAGCCATGGCCCCCAAGCCCCCACCCTTGCTACGCTGGCCTTGGAAGTGTTCAGTTTATTCACCAAACTTCTTTGCTTTTGGTTTAGTCCAGTTGTGCTGACCTCTCCTGTATTGTGTTGTCTTTCCCTTCACCTAAAATAGTTCTTGTCTACCATCTAATTAGTGAAATCCCCTCTCCCTCCCTCCCTCCCTCCCCACTCTTGTAACCATTGAAGAATATTTTCTTCTCTGTTTAAACTATTTCTCGAGTTCTTAATAATAGTGGTCTCATACAGTATTTGTCCTTTTGCAACTAATTTCACTCAGCATAATGTCTTCCAGATTCTTCCACATTATGAAATGTATCTTTTTTTTTTTTTTTTTTAAATAATACTTCATCGAGTTTTTTGGTGAAAGTTAACACAGCAAGTTAGGTCTCTGTTTGACAATTTCCACACAAAATTTTTCAGTGACATTTATTACAATGTGTCAACATTCTCTTTGTGTTCAATTCGTTCCTGTTTCAGTACTCTAGTTTCCCTGGCTCCTTATCTTCTCATCTTTGCTTTTGAATAGTTGCTGACCTTTTGGTCTCACAGTGATGGTTTTGAAGTAGGGCACCAAAACATCCTTTGTGTGCCATTTTGCTTTTTCGCTAGAAGGTGATCTCACGGGATATGCTCGATTCTAGTTTAAAGAGTGTCTCAGGGTGATAGTCTCAGAGAGTCCTCTGTTCTCTACTCTTCCAGTTTGTCTGGCTTTTTGTTTTAATAAGAATTTGAATTCTATCTGGAATCAACTATTGTGACCCTGGTCAGAATGGTCAGTGGTGGTAGCAGGGCACCATCAGGTTAGGTAGATGAGGTTGTGGCTCCTGTAGACTTGTTTCTTTTCTGTACTTTTGGTTACCTTCTTATTGTTTTGCTCCTGGTGAGTAGAGACCTGTATTTGTATTTCAGAAGGCAGCCCACAAGCTTTAAGACTGCAGACACTACTCACTTTACTACAACACAGATTTGATTTTTCTCAACTATGTTATGCCAATTGACTGAGTTGTCCCACGAGACTATGGACCTAAGCCTTCAAATGCAGACAACCAATGTTGGCAGGTATTTGGTTAAGTCTGAGGAGTATCCGTATTTGTGTCTTCGATGAACATATGTGCCTGCATTTACATATCTGTATTTCACACACCTATTATAGATACTTCTGGAAACTCTGGTGGCATACTGGTTAAGTGCTACGGCTGCTAACACAAGATCGGCAGTTCGAATCCACCAGGTGCTCCATGGAAACTCTATGGGGCAGTTCTACTCTGTCCTATAGGGTCACTATGAGTCGGAATCGACTCGACGGCACCGGGTTTGTTTTTTTTTGGTTTATAGACATTTCTATCTGTTCTCACCTATGCACACACATTTACCTACCCATAAACCAATTTGTCTATATCAATTCATACGTGCTCAAATAAATATGTGTCTTTACTTTGTGCTGTGCTCACTACATCCACATTCGAAGCCACTTTTCCCATCACCAAAAGTAACTAGTCTCTATGGTAAAAAGTATACTTTCTCCACCCCTCCTTCTCTCTCTGGTAACCACCAGTGAACATTGGTCCCTCTCTATTTACTTATTTTTGTCTTCTTATAAAAGATCATACAATATTTGTCGTTATATACTTGACTTATTTCACTAAGCATTATGCCCTCTGGGCCCATCCATGTTATGTTTCATGGACTCATTGTTCTTTATGGTTGTGCAGTATTCCATTATATGTATGTAGTACAATTTGCTTATCCATTTATCTGTTGATAGGCACTTCGGTTGTTTCCATTTATTTGCCATTATGAATAAAGCAGCAATGAATATAGGTGTGCATATGTCTGTTTGTATCATTACTTTTAGGTCTCTAGGGTGTATATCTAAGTGTGGGACTGCCAGATCATAGGGTAGTTCTATTTTTAGCTTTCTGACAAAGCACCATACAGTTTTCCATGGTGGTTGTACCATTTAACAGTCCCACCAATGATGCATAAGGGTTCCAATCTCTCCACATCCTTGCTGACATTTGTTATCCTTTTTTTTTTTTTTTTTAATATCAGTGCCATTTTAGCTGGGGTAAGATGGTATCTCACTGAAGTTTTGACTTGCATCTCTCTAGTGGCTAATGGGAAACCCTGGTTGCATAATGGTTAAGAGCAATGGCTGCTAACCAAAAGGTTGGCAGTTCAAATCCACCAGGCGCTCCTTGGAAACTCTGTGGGGCAGTTCTACTGATCTATAAGGTCGCTATGAGTCGGACTCGAATCGATGGCAACAGGTTATTTGGTTAATGGCTAATGATCGTGGACATCTTTTCATATGTTTGTTGGCTGCCTGAATGTCCTCTTTCGTGAATGCTCTATTCATGTCTTTTGCCCATTTTGTAATTGGGTTGTCTTTTTGTTGAGTTATTGCAGTTTTACATAGATTTGGAGATTAAGACCCTCATTGGATAAATTGTTTCCGAAGATTTTTGCCCCACTTTGTAGGTTGTCTATTTACTCTTTTTAATAAAGTCTTTTGATAAAGAGGTTTTTAATTTTTATGAGGTCCCATTTATCTATTTTGTCTTCTTCTATTTATGCATTTGTTATGTTTGATAGCCTATTTTTACAAAAGATGAGGTCCCTAGTTTTCTTCCTATGTTGTCTTTTAGGGATTCTATGGTTTTAGGTTTAACATTTAGGCCTTTGATCCATTTTCAGTTCGTTTTTGTGTATAGTGTGAGGTATGGGTCCTGTTTCATTTTTCTGCAGTTCTGCCAGCATCACCTATTAAAAAGGCTGTTTCTGTCCCACTGAATGAACTTTGACCCCTTGTGGAAAATCAATTGTCCATCGATAGCTGGGTTTAATTCTGAGTTCTTAATTCTATTCCACTGGTTCTTGTGTCTACTGCAGAACCAATACCAGGCTGTTTTGATTACAGTGGCTATATAGTAGTAAGTTTTGATATCAGGGAGTGTGAGACCTTCTGCTTTCTTCTTTTTCTTCAGTATTGCTTTGGCTATTCAGGGTTTCTTAGTTTTACCACTTCAGTAAAGAATGCTGTTGGGATTTGTATTGGAATTGCATTGTAACTGTAGATCACTTTAGGAAGAAGTGACATTTCCACTATATTAAGTCTTCTAATCCGTGAGCATAAGATGTCCTAGCATTTTTGTAGGTCTATTTTAGTCTCCTGTAGTATTTTATAATTTTCATTGTATAAGTCTTTTATGTCCCTGGTTAGGTTAATTCCTAGGTATTTTATTGATTTGGGGGGTATTGAAAATAGTAGTATTTTCCTGATTTCTTTCTTGGAGAAGTCTTTGTTAGTGAAGAAGAATCCAACTGATTTTTGTGTGTTGCTCTTGTACCCCACAACAGTGCTAAATTCTTCTATTAGTTCCAGCAGTTTTTTTGTGGAATCTTTAGGGTCTTCTATGCAAAGAGACAATGAAGAAGCTCAATATCATCAGTCAGAAAAAGGCTAGGTTATGACTATAGAAGAAAAAAAACCGACCATCAATTGCTTATATGCAAGTTTACGTTAAAGCTGAAGAAAATTAAAACAAGTCAATGAGACCCAAAATATGACCTTAAGTATATCCCACCTGAATTGGGAGACCATCTCAAGAACAGATTTGATGCACCGAATGTTAATGACCAAAGAGCAGATGAGTTGTGGGATGATATCATACATTAAGACAGCAAAAGGTCATTAAAAAGACAGAAAAAGAAATAAAAGACAAAAAGTGATGTCAGAAGAGACTCTGAAACTTGCTCTCAAATGAAGAGTATCTAAAGGGAATGGAAGAAATGATAAAGTAAAAGTGCTGAACAGAAGATTTCAAAGAGCGGCTCAAGCACACAAAGTAAAGTATTATAATGAAATGTGGAAGGACCTGGAGTCAGAAAACCAAAAGGGAAGCACATGCTCGACATTTCTCAAGCTTAAAGAACTGAAGAAAACATTCAAGTCTCGAGTTGAAATTTTGAAGGATTCTACGGGCAAAACAGAAACCCTGGTGGTGTAGTGGTTAAGAGCTACAGCTCCTAACCAGAAGGTCGGCAGTTTGAATCCAGCAGGCGTTCCCTGGAAACCCTGTGGGGCAGTTCTACTCTGTCCTTTGGGGTCGCTACGAGTCGGAATCGACTCAACGGCAGCGGGTTTGGTTTTTTTGGTACAGGCAAAATGGTGAACGATACAGGAAGCACCAAAAGATGGAAAGAATACACAGAATCACTGAAACAAAAAGAACTGGTCGATGTGCAACCATTTCAGGAGGTAACATATGATCAAGGACCAGTGGAACTGAAGGAAGAAGTCCAAGCTGCACTGAAGGCACTGGTGAAAAACAAAGCTCTAGGAATTGACAGAATGCCAACTGAGATGTTTCAACCAATGGATGCACTGCTGGAGGTGCTCACTCATCCATGCCAAGAAATCTGGAAGACAGCTATCTGGCCAACTTACTGGAAGAGACTGGTATTTGTGCCCATTCCACAGTAAGGTGACCCAACAGAATGCGAAAATTATCACACAATATCATTAATATCACATACAAATAAAATTTTGCTGAAGATGATTCAAAAATGGTTGCAGCAGTACATCAATAGGGAACTGCCAGAAAGTCAAGCCAGATATAGAAGAGGATGAGGAACGAGGGATATCACTGCTGATGTTCGATGGATCTTGGCTGAAAGCAAAAAGTGCCATAAAGATGTTTACCTGTGTTTTATGGACTAACCAAAGGCATTTGGTTATGTGGATCATAACAAATTATGGAAAACACTGGAAGAACGGGAATTCCAGAACACTTAATCGTGCTCACGTGGAACCTTTACATAGACCAAGAGGCAATCATTCGAACAGGACAAGAGGATACTGCATGGTTTAAAGTCAGGAAAGGTATGCATCAGGGTTGTATCCTTTCACCATACTTACTCAATCTGTATGCTGAATAAATAATCTGAGAAACTGGACTCTATGAAGAACGTGGCATAACAACCTGTGATGTGCAGATGACACACCGTGAGGGCTGAAAGTGAAGAGGACTTACTGATAAAGATCAAAGACTACAGCCTTCAGTATGCATTGTAACTCAACATAAAGAAAACAAAAACCCTCACAACTGGACCAATAAGCAACATCATAATAAACAGAGAAAAGATTGAAGTTGTCAAGGATCCCATTTTACTTGGATCCACAATCAACGCCCATGGAAGCACCAGTCAAGAAATCAAATGACATACTGCATTAGGCAAATCTGCTGCAAGAGACCTCTTTAAAGTGTTAACAAGCAAAGATGTCACTTTGAGGACTAAGGTGTGCCTGACCTAAGCTATGGTACTTTCAGTTGCCTCATATGCATGTGAAAGCTGGATGATTGAATAAGGAAGACCAAAGAATTGATGCCTTTGAACTATGGTGTTAGCGAATATTGAATACACTCTGGACTGCCAGAAGAATGAACAAATCTGTCTTGGAAGAAGTACAGCCAGAATGATCCTCAGAAGTGAGGATGGCGAAACTTTGTCTCAGGGATTTTGGACCTGTTATCAACAGGGACCAGTCCCTGGAGAAGAACATCATGCTTGGTAAAGTAGAGGGCCATCGAAAAAGAGGAAGACCCTCAGTGAGATGGACTAACACAGTGGTTGCAACAATGGGCTCACATACAGCAATACTGTGAGGATGGTGAAGGACCAGGCAGTGTTTTGTTCAGTTGTACACAGGGTTGCTATGATGGCACCTAACAATTACTTAGTTTCCATGTATTTCTTTATTTTTTTCTGTTGTTGATTTCTAGGATCAAATAAATTTATACACATATTGTTTTGTGATATTGGTTGCAATCTACACAATGTGACAGCATGGGTTCCCCGTGTCCATAAAAATGGAGCGCTTCACGAATTTGTGTGTCATCTTTGCACAGGGTCCATGCTAATCTCTGTATCATTCCAATTTTAGTATACGTGCTGCCGAAGCAATCACAGATTTCAATCTTTTTAAATTTGTTGAGACTTGTTCTGTGTCCTAGTATACGGTCTATTCTGGAAAATGATCCATGTGTGCTGGAGAAGAATGTGCATTGTTCCAATGCTGGGTGGAGTGTTCTATACATGTCTGCTAGGTCCAACTGGCTTATGGTTTTATTAAAGTTCTCAATGTCCTTAAGTGATCTTCTTTTTAGATGTTCCATCATTTGAAGTGGTGTGTTGTAACCCCCTACTATTATCATAGAGTTATATATTTCTCCTTTCATATCAGTATTTGTTTTATGTATTTTGGTGCACTGCTGTTGGGTGCATATATATTTATAATTATTATGTCTTATTGCTGGATTGACCCTTTGATTTAAAGTCTATTTTATCTGATATCAATATGGCCACCCCTGCTTTTTTTGTTTACTGGTTGTGTGGAATTATTTTTTCTCCATTCTTTTATTTTCAGTCTGTTTGTGTCCTTATGTTTAAGGTATGTTTTCTGTAGACAGCAAAAGGATGGATCATGTTTTTTTATCCATTCTGCCACTCTTGGCCTTTTGCATGGGGGTGTTTAGACCATTTACATTTAAGGTCACTGCTGAAAATGAAGTGTCTACCTCATGCATTTGTTTTTTGAGTGGTTCATATCTTGTTTTTCATTTTGATTTTTCTGTTGTTTTTTGTATTTGGCTGCTTTTTTGTGATGAGCCTTTTTGCCAACTTCCTTCTTCTGAATGTTTCTTCTGGTGATTTCTTAGTGGTTACCACATATGTTACATTATATAACCTACAATTTATGCAATGGTCTTTGCAGAAGGTTATTACTACATGTGGCCAAATATTCATCTAAAGGACGGAGACCCTAAAAACTAGTTCCCTAAAAGACAAAAGCATATTCTCTTATCTAAAACTTCTTCAAATAAGCTACTCAGAATTCTAAAACAATCTGTTCAACAATAACCTTAAAAAATAGGAAACTTCAATAAAGGTGTCAAGAGATACTCAAGTTCGATCTGCTTATCTTAAACTGATGGCAAAACAAAATAAACTTAAGTCTATACTGTTTCCATAGTATGTAATATACAAGAATTCACCACGTCAATTTTTAAGGAAATTATCATGGCCGATTTCATCATAGTCAATAAAGAACTAGAATTCTTTCTCCTAAATAGTTTCAAACTAACAATTTCCTCATACTGTATGCCCATCCCACAAAAGCCAAATATGACGTGTGTGTGTGTATGCATGTGTGCATGCACGTGAAAAAGGTAGAGAAAAGAAGGAAGAGAGAACAAGAATGAGAACTTAATATACCATACTTACAGAGAAACTAATAAATGAGATTTTTAAAAGCAAAGATACCTTTCCTCCTATCAAAGTATAATTTATCGTTAGATATATTTTAAAGGGGTAAACATAAAATGGTGATCCATATTGCCTTACAAGAATTTTAATTTGTTCTGATATACCTGTATCACTCACATATAAACACAAGGAATCATTTACTTTGAAATAGTAATTACTTAATTTTGGAGTGAAATATTAACATATGGAAAAGTATTTTAAAAAATATGAAGCATCTCACTTGAGTCTCATAACAACCCTATGAAATAGGCAACGCAGGTATTGCTGACGTTAATAAAATAGAGGCTCAGAAAAATTAAGTGACTTGTTCAAGGGTGAGGACACTCCAGAGATCTTTCCTTATGCCAAGTAAAAAGGTGATGATTTGGCCATAAAAGACCTCAGGATACTGTTTCAAGAACAACAACAAGCTCCAATTTTCATTATAGCAATTAAGTCAATAACAAACACATCTCAAAATGGAGATTAATAAAACAGTAATGTTCAGAAAAGGACATCATGTTTGGTAAAGTAAAAGGTCAGGGAAAAGGAAGGAAACTTTCACTGAGATGGACTGATACAACAGCCACAACGGTAGACTCAAACACACCAATGATCATGAAGACAGCCCAGGACGAGGCAACATTTCATTCTGTCAAACATAAGTTTGCCATGAGTCAGAGCTGACTCGAGGACAACTAACAACAATGTTTGGAAAGCTACTTACTACTCCAATGTGGCAAAGCAAAACTGAACTTTGAGGGTTGATATCAAGTGCTTTCTGGAAATGCATTTCTGCAAGGCTGAATTTTTCTTGCTTGTAATAAATCATTCCCAAACCATACCTGAAAGTATAAAAAGTATAGTTTTAGGGACTTGAACTTCTGATTGTTAATTTAGTTTAGCTAATAATAGGATGCTGCTAACCAAAAGGTTGGCAGTTCGAATCCACCAGCCACTCTTTGGAAAACCTATGGAGCAGTTCTACTCTGTTCTAGGGTCACTATGAGTTGGAACTGAATCAGGGGTAATAGGTTTGGTTTATTTATTTATTTTTAGAAGGGAGGCAAAAAGCATCAGTCATGACTAAAAAAAGCAAAATCTTAATCAAAATGTAGTTTTTCCATTCTTTGCTCAAATGTGTATATATTTTATATCCTTATAGTACACACAGTATCATATTTGGCGTCCCTTCCGCCTCATTTACTGTATCAAATACACACTCCTATATCTATAGACTTCAAAATTATAATTTGTAAAGGCTATGTAATAGTGTATCAAAATAACATACAGGAATTTCTCCCAAATTTTCAAAACATCAAATGAACACAGTATGACTGATCTACACTAAGGATATCTCTCTTGGCCATACGGCTACATGATAACTGAACACCACAGGCATAAGAAAAAAGGCACAACATGTCTGTTTTATTTGAGAGTGGCTTTGTTTATCATTATAATGGTGCTATATGTGAGGAAAACATAAAAAGCTTTATGCTAATGATGGTGAAGGTAGAGATAACAAAAGAAGGAGTATTTACTCTGCAATTGGAATAATAAATTTGCTCAGTGTTTAGTTAGATACTTAGAGAGGCCTAAATATTTCATTATTTAAATTCCTCCTAGTAAAAGCTTGCCAGTCTGAATTTTCCTACATTTTAAATGATACTGTTATAACAATTTTTGACTATGGCAAAGTGTCTTAAGAATGCAGCTACAGCAATATCCCAAAACCCTAAACAGAACATATACTAAAACCCAAAAACCAAACCCACTGCCTTCAAGTTGATTCTGGCTCATAGCGACCTGATAGGACAGAGTAGAACTGCCCTATGGGGTCTCCAAGGAGCGGCTGGTGGATTCGAACTGCCAACCTTTTGGTTAGCAGCCGAGCTCTTAACCACTGTGCCACCAGGGCTATGTACCACACATTTAAAAACCAATACAGATCCTGCTAAGAACTAAGCTCTTAAAGTATTAGAAAACTTCTGTATATGAAGAAAAGGCAGTATCAAAAAGTTTGAGTGTCTCCCATGTCAGCAAAATTTAGCAGTTATCAGGCTATCTTTCAGGCAATACAACTACTTAGAAATTAATCCATTAAAAAAATACATAAAAATCCAAAAATATATATTAGTTATCTAATGTTTTTGATTTAGCGACAAATAGAATGATAAAACTCAATTATAATAATTAAATCCAAAAGAAACTCTAACATACAGACTACTACAGAGTTATAAATTCAGAATTGCTCTTCTCCTTAATCTTTAAACTATTAAGTTAGTCAAGGAAAATACAATAAAATGTAAATATAGTATTGAGGCAGAAATAGGAACAAATTTTTTCATGTCTTCTTTGATAACAATATAAGCCAGATAGTAAACTTTCTATTTGACTACTTGTGCACAAGCAGAAAAAGTAAAATAGAGACACGACTTAATAAACTAGAATGCTGAATTGAAATAGATGTTCATGATTATATGTCAAAGAGCAAAAACTAGGGGATATTTTTTAACGTTTGTTCTCCATTATCCTAGGTGAATTACACTATTCTTCCTCCCCATGTTCCCAAACATTTTCTATCTTAACCATTATTTCAGTTTTAAAAGAAAAAGTTAACAAATCAAGTAACAAAACTATCTGCAAAAGCCTGGCAGAGAAATGGCTGAAACTGTTCACTGTAAGGATCTGATATTCTAATAATCATTAAGAGTTGGTTAAAGGTACAAATTTCACATAAAAACATTATAGTTAGAAGTTACCAACCAATACCATCCTCAAGTATTAGTAACCAAATTTATGAGAACAGAGATCTAACAAGCAACACTACCATGTATCAGCCTCATCAATAAGATTTTGTCTTTGCACTTTATTAGCACTTACCATGCATTATAATGTCTAGGATTGACTCTGATAGCATTTCGAAAACAAGCTAATGCTTTGTCTAGTTCTTCAGTTAACACAAACTCATGACCTAACAGAGTATAGGCATAAGCATAATTTGGATCAACCTGGATAGCTCTCTGGAAGAATTTAATTGCAATATCATGTTCCCGTTGCAAACTGAAACAGTTCCCTGCAGCACACCAGGCCTTAAAAAAAAAAAAAAAGGAAGCAAAAAACAAACACAATTAAAATTTAATTTTATTTTTTCTAAAAACAAAACCAAATCTAACACTGAAATCAAGCCTCAGACTCCACTTAGACTATATAGGTAAAAACTGAAGTGTTTTTATAGATGCATTTAATTTTAAGCTTAAATATATGTTATGAAAAGTGATATCACTCAACATTCTTGCTATGCACTGCAATGTAGTTCCTACAGGAGTGGCCCATATAAACCAATTAACTGTGCCCGTGGCTTAAAATGACAATTGAAATGACTGATTCAAAATTAGCACTTCTTTCAATCTATACGACTCTTTAACGAAATCTCAACATGGTGACGATAGCAATTTTAATGGTCACATCCTGAATAATTCTGAACAAAATATATGCTTTGTGGTTTGTCTATTTGTTAATTTCCACCACATATTTCAGAACTTTCTCTTCTTCTCTGGGTCCCTGCCTAGATGGACGAGAGTACAAAAACAAGTGTGAGTGATACCAAATGGTGTTTTAATTATTTGGTTGACTTCCATTTGTAAACGGTGATCAAAAGGTAACTATGTAAGCAAAGTGTTTCAGTCAACCTACCTCTGGTGAATTTTTATCCATGTCTGTTAAATCTTTTGAAAGAACTGAAAGAGCGACATCTTTTTGAAGATGCCAAAGTGTTGTAGAG
Source organism: Elephas maximus indicus (assembly GCF_024166365.1). NCBI lineage: Eukaryota > Metazoa > Chordata > Mammalia > Proboscidea > Elephantidae > Elephas > Elephas maximus. The sequence goes on from NC_064837.1 coordinate 53,029,861, forward strand.
TAGATCTCCATGCCTTCAACTCTATAATTCTCAATCCTTCTAACCTCTGAGAATATTCTTTCAGCCTGAAACAGAAAAACTAGTAAGGGGAAAACAAGCTGATACAGCTTACATATATACAGGTGAGGGCACTGGGCACTGGCTTCACAGGACCTAAATGTTGCCTTGTATTATGGTTTTTACGTGGAGATGTAAGAAATAACACAAGGTCAAATTGAGCAACCTGGCCTTGTGTTGCTACTTACAAAAGTCAAGAACATGAACTCTGGGGAAAAAAAAATGTTTCCACCAAAAAGACAGATAAGAAGTCTATACAAAGTTACCATTTAAAAAGGACATGCCAGTATTTTATTCTACAAAAATACAGGTTTAAGTTTTAATAATGGCTTTACAGAGTATCTCACAGGAAAGGTGATGGAAGGATGACTTCTGTTAACACAAAATCTATTTTTCCACTGACTTTTATTAAGGGATTAAGTTGTAAACTCTAGGGGAACAAACAGGTTAAAATGGTTTATGCAATATCTAGGATTAGCTTGACAATTTGTAACTTTCTTGAAATCTCTTAAAAGTTATAAAGTTTTTCAAATAGGCATTTAAGCCATTATTGGTTACAAGATGGCAAAGCTAGCCACCAGCCAAATACAGATACCTTTTCTTTAAATGGAGCCCTGGTGGCACAGTGGTTAAGAGCTCAGCTGCTAGCTAAAAGGTCAGCAGTTTGAATCCACCAGCCATTCCTTGGAAACCCTACGGGGCAGTTCTACTCTGTCCTATAGGGTCGCTATGAGTCGGAATCGACTCGGCTGCAATGGGCTTGGTTTGGTTTTTGGGTGTCTTTAAATATTTGGGTCACTGTTCTCTAACTGGGGTAAAAAACAAAATTCATGTATTTTTGAAGTATCTGTGAAACAATACAGGAGCCCTGGTGGCACGGTGGTTACAGTGCTTGGCTGCTTACCAAAAGACCAGCAGTTTGAATCCATTACCCACTCCGCAGGACAAAGATGTGGCAGTCTGTTTTTGTAAAGATTTACAGTCTTAGAAACCCTATGGGGCAATTCTACTCTATCCTATAGGGTTGCCAGGAGTCGGAAACGACTCGACAGCAGTGAGTGGGTAAGACAACAAACTAGAAATAATTTTGAAAAAGGTTTGTCAAAGAAAGGTTTTGCCTGTCTGTGTATTGGCAAAAGGCCATAATCTAAACATGGATTAGGTCTCTAGGTGGCACTTGGCTAGTAACTGAATGGTTGGAGGGCTAAGTCCACCAAGAAGCACCATGGAAGAAGAGCCTGGTGATTTACTTCCATAAATTTACAGCCATTTAAAACCCTATCCACAATTCTACTCTGAAACACGTAGGGTGGCCATGGGTCAGAACACACTTGATGACAACAGGTTTGGTTTTGAGCAATGAATATGACTTTCTGACTACAAGCCTCTTTTCTTTACTAAGCAAAATTACATGAACAGGTAAAGTCTGCATTTATTCTCTGCCTAGAAGAACATTTCCCCTCTATACCTTTGCATGGCTCATGAAGGGAGGAGGAACTTTTCTTCTCTGAGCACCACACTATAAAACAGCACCACACTTCGCTGTCCTCCAATCGCCTTACCAGGCTTTCTTTTTTCAGATGATTTATAGCTACTTGTCCCTATACATTTATTGGCTTACAATCTGTTTCTTTTACTAGAATGTAAGCTCCACGAAAGCAAGAAATTCTGTCTAGCTATATTGCAGAGCCTAGAAAAGAGTCTGGCACATGGTAAGTACTTAAATACATGCTGAACAACTGAAAATAAATACAGCAGAAAGTAACCTTATTACCAACTGTAAATAATCCACATCAGAGAAATTTTAGTAATATATAGGTTTATTAGAAGAGTGTTTTATTTTAGGTTTAGAAGGCAGAAGAGAAAATGTTTTGGTAATGAGAACTGGGGAGGTTATTAAATATGAAATTAGGCTTTTCTTTGGCTCTAGGTTAAATCATCCTCTCCTTTTCTGTCACAAACAAAAGACTTAAGCAACAAATGTAATTAAAATTAAAAGGATAAAAACCTGTGATAAGGATATTATGCCCTCAATTAAATACAACTTTCTTCACGGCATTCTTTAAGTTTTTAAAACATAATGCCAAAAATTCACCCTAGTAGAAAACTCCATATATGTTGTAGAAAGAATTTACAATACAATTTCATAAATACGTATTTCAGCTCCAACTAAATAAGGTACAAGTGTTCCACATAAGAATGTATTAATAACCCAGTTTTCTACAAATCTATCTCAAGTATTCTTATAGAATTTAAATTACTCATTCTTCAACACAAGAAATAACTATATTTATAAATTACAAATTTTGAAAAAAAAAGCATAAAGATGTTACAAAATAAACATTACCCTTTTAGATCTAACCTTCTCAAGCATGCAAATTTTAATTATCTCTAGAAAGGCATATATAACTGTTTTCTATACTTACTTGCATGTACTCTGAAAGTTCAAAATAGGCCCTTCCAATTTGGCACAGTACCCAACCCGTATTGTAGTGGTGAGAAGGTAGGTGGCTCAGTATATTTATAGCATCTTTGCAGTTGTACGAACACAAAGCTAGATAACCTTTCCCCATTTCACGAAGAAGGCTCATCAAACCTTCTAGGAGAAAACAATATAGTAAACAAAGGAGAAAAACACAACAAACCAGTCTGATTTTCTAGAAAGGCTAATTATCAAAAACTCATTAAAAATTTCAACATATATGTAGAAAACACTAAAGGCACTGTAATGAACATAAAAAAGTTTACTTAAAATAAGTGAGTAATAAAATAAAATACAAAGAAGATATTAAGCAGTCCGAACAGACCTGCTGCTGCTTTCTGTAGAGTAAAAGCCTGGATCTGCGGTGTGATTGTGGGCATTTTCCCTTCTGAAATGATGGAAGAGTCCAGTTTTGTAATTTCCAGGCTATCATTTATGTTAGGCTGAGTTATTCCTCCTTTATTAGTTTTACTTTTTGTTTTTCTGTTTGGGATTTTAGGTGGAAACTTCATTTTTAATTTTTTACTATTCTCCTGTAAAAAGGGGAGGAAATCCCACACTTGTTACACTCATGTATTTTAGATTTCTCCTCTACCCTTTCTCAAGTATTATACATAAGCATGCAATCTTAATTTAAATATTTTCAGAAGAAATTTTTTAAAACAAAGGTTTTCAAAGGAATTTAATTTAAATGCAACAACTCTGACAATAAACTTCATTAACTGACTAGCTAGTGATTAAGGTAAGAGTCAACATTAAGTATTGCTCTTTTCTGAAAGTATATCATACTTTCATTTATTACTGAAAAATAAGAAAATAAGTAGATGTAATACTACCTAAGTGTCTCATGGGCATTGAAACTGGGAAGTCAAAATTGTTGATCTGTACAGTCAAAGTTAAAGACCACTTACAATATTTGTTAATGGACCAAGAAAATTTACAAAGGGATAAGGAGTCCCTCCAATTTGTAAGAACTTTTTATTTTGAAATAATTTTAGATCCACAAGAAGTTACAAAATTAATACAGAGAATTCCCATTTACCTTTCACCCAACTTTTCTCCATCTGACGTAACTATACTGCATCATAAAATCCAGGAAACTGGCATTGGTACAATACAGTGAACTAAACTACGGACCTTAACTGGATTTCATCAGTTTTCACATGCATTCTTTTCTGGTTCTTTGGTATATACTTCTGTGAAATTTTAACACACACATGGATTTGTGTAATCAACCACTACAACTAGGACACAGGACTACTCCATCACCTCAAAGAAATTCCCTGGCTTTCCTTTAGTAGCCATACACCCACAATCTTAACTCCTGGTACCCAGTAATCTGTTCTCCAGCACTATAAATTTGTCATTTCAGGATTATTACATAGTAATATTTATCAATGGGCTAAAAATTTTTATAAAATGTATAAGGCCATCCAAGTTAAAAGAATTTTTTTAAATTCTAAATTTAAGAAAATTTATTAGGATAAACTTAAGGGAAGTTGTTTACCAGGAACAGAGTTATTGATGAACAGAAATTTTGGACGGGGGATGTGTTAAGTTGACTTACAGACAACTTTAAATTACCTTGGTTGTGGAGCTGTCACTAGTAAAAAGTCGTGAACTTCTTCGAGGCAGTGCGTTTGGGGGAGATGTGATAGTGGGGCTCAATACCTGAGGTGTTGTACTAAAAAAAATTATAAAAGAAGACATTTATTTTTCACTCTGTTTATGATCGTTAATTTTGTTTCAATTCAATTTTTCAAAAAATATTCATTTACCATGTTTGTACTCTAAAGTTGATGAGTTTGGTTGGTCTTTTTCTTTTCCCCCTATGAAAACTCATAATTTAAAAACTATTCATGTTACCATAAAGTGGTAAAGGTTATAAAGCAGATCCCCATTCTGTTTGAAACCACTAATTCAAATTTAGAACAATCTAAATAAAAATTCTGGGCCAATAAATGGTAAACACATCTATAAGCCAATTATATCTAGCCCTCATTTGCAACTATTGCAAGTTAGGGAAAAAGGAAAAGACAGCCGGCCATAGAAATTCTAAATGTGGGATTACATCAACAAATGCATACCACTAGAACAACTAATACTTGAGAAATTACTTCCCTGTAGATTCAAACAGCTCCATCAAAGTTTATTCTGTTTAGAGCAAAAGGATTCTGACCATCACTTGGACATATTTTTTACTTTAAAGGCAAACCCTAAGATAAAAAAATTTCATTCTTAGAAAACAACCAAACTTAAAACCTGAGATCATCTAATTGAGAGTGTTAAGTCTATGGACTAAACTGCCTACAGTATGGGAAATCCTGCTAGTTACCTGAGTCTGGGGCAAAGAAGTATCTAAAAATAAAAAAGAGATGCTGACCAGTGAGTAAAGAATGCCTAGGGCTGTCCTTAATCTTTCAAAAGACAGAGCCCCAAAGCAGGAATTTCTACATGTGAGGTCATTTGGCTCAACCAATTCATTTTTAAAAGTACAATATCCTTTATTGGGAAGGAAGAACTATGTATGTGTCATTTACATTACAAACATGAATTATATTTTGTTCATATCCGTTACCGCTGAGTCGATTCTGACTCGTAGCAACCCTATACGACAGAGTAGAACTTGCCCCATAGGGTTTCCAAGGCAGTAATCTTTATGGAAGCAGACTGCCACATCTTTCTTCCATGGAGCGTCTGGCGGGTTTGCACCGCCGACTTTTCAGTTAGCGACCAAGCGCTTAACCACTGTGCCACCAGGGCTCCTCATTTTGTTAGTAAGATTGCCTGATCATAGAAAAGTCTTTTGCCTGAGAGGTGAGAGAGAATAATTTCACAGCACAGGGCAGCCTGAGAATGTTGCTGAGATTGCTTTAAACAGACAGAAGGCTGAATGAGGACAGCATAAATCTTGTGGGGTAAAAGTAAAACCAGTAAAAAGAGGTGTTCTGTGGCTGGGAAGGTGGAGAAGACAAACTCGTCATATGAAATAATTTTGGTTAGTGTTCTACTAGCTCCAAAGGCTGACATGACACAAGGACAAAATGCCCCAAATCTGACAGGCACCACAAAAATGAAGCAGGATGTTGAGTGATTTTGAAGTACTGGTCACATTACATGAAATATTTACATACTAATAATTATAGCTTGCATCTGTTTAACTAGGAGTTTGGCAGTGAAAAGAGTGTGCTGTGGAATCAGACTGCCTAGGTTTGAAATCAGGTTCCACCGCTTACAAGCTATGTGAATACGTGTCAGTTGTTTTAAACTTCTTTTTTGTAAAGTTTGTATAACTAGCATCATTGTTTTATGGTTTTCTCATATACTATAAAGTATTCTGACAGTTATTAAAAAATTATGGAAATATATAAAAATCATTTTTAGAGGAAAATTTACATGGAGAAAATGCTACACAAACTTCCTTGGGTCATTTAGTTAGCTAAGAGTGCTATACCATTTAAGGAAAAAAAAAAAAAAAACTTTCTAAATACAAAGAACAGACTTCTGCGGCCAGTCATGATTTTATAATATGGATCGGATTTATTCTCCCCTATTAAACAACTACAACACCTAACAAAGTATACGAAACGGTGGTTTTCAGACACTGGACAACAGGTCTGAAAACATGTCTGAGGAGATTTTCAAGGCTGCAGGGGAGGGGGCCACAAATAGAGCCCAGTGGTCTCCCTGCATTGAGAAGAAAATGTTGAGAATTAGAAGAGGCCAAGGGAGCTAGAATTTGCAGGACAGAGTAGTGGAGAAGAGAAAGCTACAGAGAGGAGCTCCAAAGATCTGAAAGGGGATTTCCCTTGAGTCTTTACCTGAAAATATAAGTACAGTAGTGTGAGTAAATACCAGAAGCTGGGGGAAAATACCACTGGAAAGGAGCAGGCAGAACAATTCTTGGATTCAACCCCAGGCTGGGAATAGTTCACATTTCTAATAGCCAGAGCGGAGAAACTGCATAATAAACGGGCCATTGGGTAAAGTACTCGTATTGTTTCAATAGTGGGGCAACATTAATCCAGACTATAAAGGCTGCTCCTTCCCATCCAACAAAGTTTAAAAAAGCAAGACTTAAAAGGATCAAACTGCTTCTAAGCAACTTAACTGCATCCCAGAACAAAATTTGAAAACACTTAAAGGGGGAAAAAAAAAAAATCTAGTACTTAACAACATAAAATTTATTGGCATCCAATAAAAAAAAAAGCCAGGCATGCAAAGTAGCAGGAAAATAGGATCTATAATAAAGAGAAAAATCAATCAATAAAAACTGACCCACATATGACACAGGAAGAGAATCAGTAGATTAAGAACATTAAAAGAGCTATTATAAATACGTTCCATATGGTCGAAAAGGTAGAAGAAAGCATGGGCATGTTAAGGAGAGGCCCAAATCAAGCATCTAGAGAGAAAAAATTCAATGTCTGAGATGAAAAATATAATGGATGGGATTAACAGAAGATGAGACATTACAGAAGAAAAGATTAAATAACTTCAATGCATAGCAATAAACACTGTCCAAAATGAAACACAGAGAGGAAAAAGTCCAAAAAAGAAAAAAAAAAAAAGCAGAGTGTGTGAATTTGGAAGCTAAAGGGACAACTTCAAGTGATCTAATAGATATGTACTTGGAGTCTCAGAAGAAGTGAGAAGACATGGACAGAAAAAATATATGAAGAAATAATAGCCAAAAATTAGTCAAATTAGACTAAAAACTATAAGCTTGCTGATCCAAGAAGCTAGATGAACCCCAAGGACAAGAACCATGAAGAAAACTACACTAGGGTATATCATAATCAAATTGCTTAAAACTAGTGATAGAGAAAAAAAATCCTAAAACAGCTAGAGGAAAGAGACACATTACTGTACAAAGGAGCAACAATGAGAATGACATCGGACTTCTTGTCTGAGATAATGAAAACCAGAAGACAGTAAAGCAACATCTTTGAAGAAAAAAACTGTCAACTAGAATTCTATACCCAGTAAAAATACTTTTAAAAGCAAAGATGAAATAAAGACTTTTTTTTGACATACAAAAGCTGAAAGAATTTATTACCACCAGACATGGACAAGAAAAAATATTAAAGAAGTCCTTTAGGTTAAAGGAAAATGATACCAGATAAAAATCTGGATCTAAAGAAAGAAAGAAAGAACACCAGAAATAATAAATGCAAAATAGACTTCTTTGTCTTATTTAAAAAAATTTCTATAAAAGATAAAAGACTGTTTAAAGCAGAAATGAAAACTACTGTGGGATTTATAACATATGTAGAAATAAAATATATGACAATTGCATAAAGACAGTGGAGGAACATGAAAGTATACTGTTGTAAGGTTTTATACTATATGTGAAGCAGTATAATATTACTTGAAGGTAGATTCTGATGAGTTAGATGTACACTATAAACCAAAAACAACCACTAAAAGTACAAAATGAAAAGTAATTGCTAATAAGCCAATAAACCAAAAAAATAAAAAGCCAAGCCTGTTGCCATGAAGTTGATTCTGACTCATGGCGACCCTACAAGGCAGAGTAAAACTGCCCCATAGGGTTTCCAAGGAGCAGCTGGTGGACTTCAACTGCCGACCTTTTGGTTAGTAGCCGAGCTCTTAACCACTGTGCCACCAGGGCTCCAATAAGGCAATAAAGGAGATACAATGGAATCATCAATACAAGTGACATAAAGTTATTAATAGTTGATGCTTATTACAGTTACATTCATAGACTTATCTTTACATATTCTTTAGGACTAGCATATGTTGTTGTTGTTAGGTGCTATCCAGTCGATTTCAACTCATGGCTACCCATGAGACAGAGTAGAACTGCCCAAGAACGGCCCCACAGGGTTTTCTAGGTTGTAATCTTTATGAGAGCAGATCACCAGGTCTTTTTCCCACAGAGCCACTTGCATATACTCAGCCTATATAATGTTGCTTTGAAGGAATTCTCAGGATCCTTCTCATAACAGAGCCTCAGGCAGTTACTGTTACCTGTCTGCAAGCTGGTACTGAAGATGAGATGATTTACCACCCCAGCCTTACAGAACTATTGAGGCCTATTATATATATATTTAATATAGTCCAGGTATATATTTGTATCTGTTTTAATGTTTATGATATATGTTCAGTATTTTAGAAGAAGACAGAGTTGCATCTTTTGTAATATTAGTTATAATTTATTTTTGAGTCCTTGAATAGGGGGAAAAAACCCTATTTAACACCCTTTCTGTATAGAAATAAATTATTTATTTGAAGATCTGGTTTATTTTATGATCTGGTTATAGACATGCACATGGGGGAAGAAGAAGGGGAGAATGAAAACTATCTGTACTTGACATACAGAGAAGGTTATGTGCATATGAAGAAAAATATTTTGGAGGAGTGTTTAGAATATTTATTTTAGATTCATGATACAGAGTAAAAAAAATACTTCAGCTAAGTCTTTTCTTGATTTACATTATAATATTCAACTAAAACTTGTACTAGTCTTTTCAGTAAGTTAGGAATTTCAAAATTTATATATTCATAATTTATAACAGTTATTCTACTATTCCTGGGGGACAGGGGTAAAATCCTGCCTAAACTGAAGAAGTAAGAAGAATCAAGTTTTACTGCAAGAAAAGAAGGGAAAATGCTAGTTGAACAATGTCAAATAATGACAGCATAATAAATACCTTGTTTGTGGGCCAGAACTTTGTGTTTGTGCAACAAGAATTGGAGTTACCTCTCGACTATTTCCACTCTGTGAGAATACAGACTTTGTTCCGGTTTGGCCGATTCTGGCAACAGACTGTAAAACACGAAAAATCTAAGGTTTGTGAATTATAAACTGCAATGTAAATGATAAAAGACACCACAACTAGCCTATCTGCATTCTTCCAATGAAAGATTTCATAATATATACGATCATCTTAAAACTACTGAATTATTCAATAAATCATTATTTATCTAATATGAACATCAGCCTATATCTTCATTTTAACCTCAGAGTATTTTTATTTCTGTGTTATCCTTTCAATTGTCCCTTTAGTTTCAAAGGAAAGGCCCCAAGTTCCGAGAAGATACTCTTTTTATCTTATTGTGCTCATCCTCCATTTATCATGTATCTTCTGTATTTGGGGCTAGGTGCTGGGCACTAGAAATAAAAAGAGTTTTAAGACAACCACTATTATCAAGATTATGATAAAACTTATCATACTTAAAAAACAACAGTAAGATTTTATTCTACTTCTCTGGCACTTAGTAAAAACAGCTTTATAGGAGTTTAGAGGAGAAGATAAAAATATCCAATTACTTCCCAAATTCTTAGGATATTGCTCTTAGACTTACTATTCTTTTTTGGTATTTCCAATCGTTCAAAAATACCTCCCTTGGAGAAAAAAGCAAATCTTTGCTTGCCCCTTCTGTTTCCTCTGATTTATCACCTTATTTCTATTTGTTTTCATCATCTAGCTTCTTTAAAAAGTGATCTATGACTACTGTGTCAGTAGTTTTTTTTAAACACCAGATAATTTTGAAATTTACTGCCACTCTCTCACTACAAAATCACTAATAATCATGTTCTCACCAGATCTGAAAGCCTTATTTTGACCTTTCCTGCATTCCATGTCATTGATCATCTCTTCCTTTTTGAAACTTCATATAACTTCCTTGGGTAAGAAGGGATCAGGGGCAGGAGAGGATGAGGCAGTAAATGACTTTTATTATTTGGGCAATGAAGCTAACTCTTGTCTGTTCCACTTCCTAACTTGTCCGTTCTACTGCCTAACTTGCCCTTGGTAGACATGGCTCTCCTGGTTTTGGCCCATCTCACCTGGCATGCTAATAACTACCATCCTATCATACCATTTTCATGGCTGTAATAAACTGATTTCCACAATTACATTTCACTCTTGTAACAATACAAGAGCAGGTAGTTCCTAACTTCTAAAAATCAGGTTTTAAACAATTCATATATAAACTACTTTGCAATCCCTTGTCACTAGTCTTAGAGTTCCTATTATCACTTACTAAGGAGCTATTATTGGGGAAACCCTGGTGGCGTAGTGGTTAAGTGCTACAGCTGCTAACCAAAGATTGGCAGTTCGAATCCACCAGACACTTCTTGGAAACTCTACATGGCAGTTCTACTCTGTCCTATAGGGGTGCTATGAGTTGGAATCAACTCAACGGCAATGGGTTTGGTTTTTCTGGGTAAGGAACTACTATAGCAAAAATTTTTTGGAGATTCTGAGGTTCAGGAATGGAAGAGATGTCAAAAAAAAAAAAAACAAATAGTACATCTCTAGGAGAGTAAAGGAGCTCTGTCAATCATTCACATATTAGTATGACTTATTTAGCTTCCATTTCTTGAACATTTATTAGGTTCCAGGCATGGCAATAGGCATGTTACATAAACTAATTTAATTCTCTCAAAAGATATACTGACACAGATACACTTTAAACAAATGGCACTTTGGCCTCTACTGCCACAGACCTATATAAAGGAACATTATAAAATCTTAATTAAAAGAAATTAAAAGTAAAAATCTGAATATGTTTATTTAGCTATATGCCTAAATAAACCAGACTTTTGAGTTACAATCTTACTTGAACAAAAGAGCAACCAGCTCTGTGTAACCTACGATACCCAGGAGGCTATGATGATGACATACATTCTAAGGTACAAGCATTTATAAAAAGTTAGTTTCACTGGAATGACCTTTTGTGGTAGTTGCTAGCGCCGTCGAGTTGATTCTGATTCATGGGGACCCCATGCGTGCAGAGTAGAACTGCTCCACAGGGTTTTCAAAGCAGATCGCCAGGCCTGTCTTTCGAGGCACCTCTGGGTGGGTTCAAACCGTCAACTTCTCAGCTAGTAGTTGAGCACTTAACTGTTTGTACCACCCAGGGACTCCTGAAATGACCTTTAATAGATTGGAATTTTAAATGAGTTTCTTTTACCAATACTAAGCTACATTTTAAATGGAAAGTACCTTTTTTGAAGGGGCTCCGGTAGATGGCACATCAATTACAGAAGTTGTATTAGTGTAGTTTTGTAAATAGGATCCATCTCCAGGACTTGGGGTTTCTAATGGCAAAATCCCAAAACTGAGAAGAGGTTGAAATCAAGGTGTCAAAAAGTCATCAAGGCATATATAAAGCAGCAGTATACTTAAATTAGAAGGTCTAAAAGGAAGAGAATGGCAAATCAGTCTTGGGGGCAGTGAAGATCTGAGGGGCAGATTAAAAGTAAGCTGTGAATGTAGACTATTCCACCCACCATAACGAAGATTTTAAAAAAGAAATCAAACAAAGAACTAAATTGAGCAGCAACTAATGATCTCAGAAGCCTTATTAGAAATGAAGAAGAGTGGCTTTATCAAAGCTAAGATCCAAATGATAAAAGTACTTCAAAATTTTGGAATTTAGACACGATTACAGCAGGAAATGTCTCTAGAGAAGGTTGAATGTCTCTATTCATATTTCCTATTGATAGATGTAAATCCTTCCTCAATATTTTGGAAAGCAACACCTTAACAATAACTACTGCTGATTTCATCATGAGCATACCAGTGTCTCAAAGGGGTCACAGCCACCCACTGCTGCAGAGCCATAAGGACAATATTTTTTAATATACACACTAGCTGAAAAATGTGTGTTTAAGAGTTTTAAGAATTTCTGCAACATTTAATATTATCTTTATCACATGTAGTATACTTCTTTTCATTTTCTGAAAGGAGAATAGTTCCATGATTGATTTATTAAGTGCCTCAATTTCCATACTGATTTAGGAATTTGCTGTTCAGATTAATTTACATGACTAATTAATATGAATTATTATAAGATCATTTATTATTATGGCATATTTTAAAGTATGTTTTTTTGTCTTACCTTGGGGTTAATGGGCTAAGAGCAGCTGGTCCTCCTAGTAAACTCCGACCAGTTTTTGGTTTATTTTGAACCTGTTTAGATAATATGGAAGTTCCCGTTCCAAGAGGGACAGTGTCTGGTGAAATTACAGCTGAATCAATATAAGACACCGAGGAATCTGTATTTAAGGAGTACTTTGAATTGGAAGATTCTAAATTCAGTCTGTTTAATTCCTGAAATAGAAATTTTCTACCATGTCATTTACCATAGATTATTTAGTTCAGATCACGCTTTCTAAATTTCACAATATTCTGAACACTTGAGTATGATACACTTACAATTGTATCTTGGGGTGTTTCCGTAAGAACTGTCTCGGGTTGTCTGTGAGATAAACTATGATTAGATACTAGTGTTGTACAAGAGTTGGGCAGACAATTACTAAAGTTCTGTAAAGATGTTAATTTAAATGTTTGGTCAGGATCTGGCTTTTCACCTGTGAAGACAAAAAAAAAAAAAAGGAAGTGAGGATTAATTTTTTTCAAGTATGCACAAATCAGCTGAAATAAAACCTTATCCAGAGTTTTAAAATTCTCCTGTCTGTTTCAGCTAATCAAATTTACCTCCCAAAAGACTATCTATCAACTTACGGTAAAAAAAAAAAAAAAAAAACCAAGATAAAGCTATACATTTAGGAAATAAACTAAACTGCAAGTTAGTTTATTTCCTAAATGTCTGATTTTCAATATAATAAATTACAAGAAAACGCAGGTTTCTCTGTTTGTTTTAAACCAGAAAGCAACTATCTCTTTTTTCAAGGCAAAAGACAGGGGTGGCGGGGGTGGGGGGGCTGAAACTATTGTAGATATTAAAGTTTTAAGCACTTCCATGTATCTAGACGCAATAATGATTTAAAATGGTCCTTTATGCATCTCACAGCATATACACTGTCCATGTCTTATTCATGTAATAGTTTCTGCCCCCAAAATTCTATTAATTTCATTGGACAGTTCTTATTCAGAAAGTCATTCTGGCTAGTGCTAAACTTATAATACAACGCATTCTAAAAGACACAGGATGATATTTAAGTGAGATTGGCTAAACAGAAGAGGCTACTGGATTTAATCTCTGGGGTAATGTAAGGCCACATTCCTGAAACATATGATTCTAACTTATTTCTTGTCCTCAATTTTAACAGCCCTTAGCCTTGAAAAATCTTTTTCTTGTGGATAGATGATTTATATTACTCTCTAAAAATTAATCAAGAAAAACAGAGGATGAAATGGGGTAACCCTCCCCCCGCCACCTCTATAAACCTACCTATTTCACATAATGATTCAAAGGGGGACCAGAGGAAAGGATTTAAACTAAGGCTCTTTTGGTAACATTCTGATCCTTTGGCAAGTCGATCTGTCTTGCTGTAGAGAGAAACAAATAGATTAAACAAGCAGGAAAACCCAAAACATTCATTATAAAGAAATTTTTCTAATAGAAAATTAGATAACTCTTATATATGTTCTAAGAGCACTCTTCTTGACGCTTTCCTCAATTATCAATTTCCCCTTTTTCACCATGCTCCAATTACCAGAAGTTACAACAGTTTAGCCCAAGTCTGGTGGAAACACAGGATATGAACTGAAGGAATGCTAACAAACTAAACTATCACTGTCTTATTGAATATTAACACCGCTTTTAATTTCCTGTCAGATACTTAGTTACTGAAGGAGGTATGAAAAACATCCAAACGCTTCAATCTTATTCCTAGTTTCTAATAAAACACCCCAGTGGCAATCCTGAAAGTGACTTAAATGCATATTTAAATGATCAGATCTTCTAACAAAGTAGAGGTGGTAGCTCTTAGTGAAAAGTAAAATTTGTTTCTTTTAAAATCAGGTATAAAAAGGCTTACATTTGGAATCTAGACAATACTTCTGGGAACATATATACTTGGAACAATCTGGGATTATCAGAATGGCATTGCTGCCTCTCTAGCTTTTAAACGAGAGGAGGTGGGATTAGTGGTTACGAAGACACACTGGAACTTTCGGGTAAAAAATACTAATTACTTGATCTAAGGTTGAAAGTTTTCAATACCAAATGGAGAAAAATAAACAGCAATTCTTCCGAAACTCTATAAAGTTTTATGAAGGTTCAGATGGCATCTAGCCAAGACTTTCAAAAGAACCCTAAGTTAAACTATCAGTTACAACATGTAATCAGACTATCAGTGTCTCCTCTAAGAATTGTAAAGATGATCCCTTGGGGAACTAGATACTAGTTTGCCTCATTCCTCAAATTTGCAAGTTAGTAGAAACTAGAATAAATGAAAAAATAAAGAGAAGAAAGTACCACTAGTTGAAAGATATTCAGCTTCCTGAATGTGCCTAATATGAGCCAATAACCATACTGGCAGAGAGGAGCAGGAGCCCAAGCTAACTTTTGGACAACTTAAATAAGTTTTGCCAAAGTCTATACCAAAAATTGTTCAGATGAAATTTTAAAAAGGCAAAGTAACTGTTACAATATTGACATAATTTTCTACCATGGATAGAAAGAAGGATACCTTAAAAATAGAAAACACCGTTTCCTGAAGCTAATAAATCGTGCTTGGGAATTTGTAACATAAAGCAGAGAAAAGGAAAATACAGGAAAATCTTCACATCTGAGGAGTATCCTAAACTTCAAACAGTTCTATGACCATTTCTTCTATATATTTTCTCTTGTAATTTCTAAATAAATCCATTCCTTGTGTCCTAAGTCCTCTTCTTTATATAATCTCCTCTTGTGATAATCACTTGTATGGAGATGATGCCTAAATCTACTTTCTTGACTTAAAACTTAACTTTCCTCTGCTTGCTGGATATTCTTTTAGAGCATGTTTACAGCAGTGTAACATATAAACCAAATAAGCCTGTTGCTGTCCAGTTGATTCCAACTCATAGCGACCCTATAAGATAGAACAAAACTGCCCCATAGGGTTTCCAAGGAGCGGCTGGTGGATTTGAACTGCCAACCTTTTGGTTAGCAGTCAAGCTCTTAACCACTGCGCTACCATATAAAAAAACAAAAACGAAAAATAACCAAACTCGTTGCTGTATAGGGTATGTTTATTCTGTGTGTAACGGTGGACACATGACAGCAACATTTATTATAACCCACAGGACTGTAACACAAAGAGTAAATCCTAATGTAAATTACGGACTTCAGTTAAAAATAATGTATCGATATTGGTTCAATTGTTTAACAAATGTAGCACAGGAATGCAAGATGTAATAGGAGAAATGATGTTTGGGGAGGCGGTAAACGGAAACTCTGCTTTCTGCACAATTTTGCTGTAAACCTAAAACTGCTCTAAAAAATAAAGTCTATTAAAAAAATCCTACTTAAAGACATAATCAACTCACTTTTCTTCCCTGGACTTGGTCCTGTGTTATCTACATGACTGGCTGTAGATCAGACTGTGGTGATCCATATGGTTTTCACTGGCTGATTTTCAAAAGCAAATCATCAGACCTCCCTACCCCATCTTAGTCTGGAAGCTCCGCTGAAACCAGTTCACCACCATAGCAACACGCAGCTTCCACTGATGGACAGCCAATCAATAACTGAGCCTTAATTTTTATACTTTCATTTTATCCCTGGTTTAAAAAATTCCCTCCCCATTTTCACCGTTATGATCCTATTGTCTCTCACCTAAACTACTACCCAATAGATCCCTAATTAATATCTCATGTTTCTCTTTATCCCTTCAAATCATATTATATAATCCCCTCTCCTTTTATAGTACTAACCATAGTCTATCTGCCTTAGTTATTTGTCTTTCATGGGTTCTCTTATAATTTATTACAAGGTTTCTGAGGATAGGGAATTAGATTTTCTCATTTTTATATTACTTCTTTTCTGTTTTCAAGTAACCCCACCCCCTTGCTTTGCTTACAATGTAACAAAGTTAGGCACTTCTATTACTAATTCTTAAAATTCCATTGAATCGTGTGAATTATTTAGTTAGAAAATAGGTAGACAAATATTGGTTTAAGCAAAGATAATCTATTCAGGGGGAAATATTCTGGAAATGTGAGATGTGATCCTTTGTTATGAAAAGCCTCTTTACTATTATTTCAATTACAATTATATCTCCTTTTAACTTTAGCAAAAGGAAAATTCCTTCAAACATGTCGATAAGTTGGGAAGGCTGATTTTTATGAGTCATGATCTGATTGACAGACCATAAAATAGAAAATTTAAAACAAAATTAGCTGAGATTAGCTATATATATATAGACATATACATCTAAATAGATATAAATGTATAAATGATGTAAGAGCAAATGAGGGAAGAAGTCAGGTATGGAATTATAATCTAGTCTGGGACATAAAATCTCTAATTATTCAATAGAGAAATTAAAAGGGACAAAAGATTTAAGAAAATTAAACTCCTGAGGGTTCTCAAAGTTTAGACTTTTTTTTTTTTAAACTAAAATGAGGGTTTTACACAAAGCCCACCAAGGAGTTTCCCAAAAAATTAGGGTAAAAAAATTACTTAGATGGTATTGGGAAGAAATAGGTTAATTTAAGTACCAGATTTAGTATCAGCTATGTCCTGAAGAGAGAAATCTCATGTGCTATACCAAACCCATTGCTGTCGAGTTGATTCTGACTCATAGCGACTTTATAGGACAGAGCAGAAGTGCCTCACAGGGTTTCCAAAGAGCGGCTGGTAGATTCAAGCTGCTGACCTTTTGGTTAGCAGCCAAATGCTTAACCACTGTGCCATAATAGACAAAAAGACCAATAAAATGTCAACCATAAATACTGGAGATAAATAAGAAAACATGCCTTAGCTACAATTACAACAGGTATGTATCTAGATTATTGCAATGCAACTTGGTCACAAGACAGGCATACGATGGCTAAAATAAAAAGTTGGTTTTGGATCAGGGTTGTCCTCCTTTGGAAACTCATCCTTTTTATCCTTATGTTGAATAAAAATAACTCATTCTTATTCCTCTTAAAAAAGAAAGAAATTACTTCGACTTTTTTCTTCTTCGTGGATAAAACCAAAACCAAAACCAAACCCTTTGCCGTCAAGTCGATTCTGACTCAGAGAACCTAAAGGACAGAGCAGAACTGCCCCACAGAGTTTCCAAGCAGCATCTGGTGGATTTGAACTGCTGATCTTTTGGTTAGCAACCATAGCTCTTAACCACACTGCCACCAGGGTTTCTGCTTTATCATAACACACACACACACACACACACACCCCTTTCTAAAAACCTGATTCAACTGCACCTTCAAAAACTTTAAAATAATTTTATTTAGAAATAATAACACATACATGGGGGTTTTTAACACATACATGGCATTTTTGTGATTTTAACACTTTACTTTTTTAAACTTCATTTTGAAATCATTTTACATTCACACAGAAGTTGCAAAAATAGTACAGAGTTCCCATGTACTCTACACCCAGGTTCCCCCAATGGTAACATGTACCATAACCAAAATACAATTATCAAAACTGGGAAGTTGACATTACTACATTACTATGAAGTAAACTACAGCCCTATTCAGATTTCAGAAGTTTTTACATGCACTCATTTGTGCGTGTATGTGTATAGCTTTATGAAATTTTATAGCATGTATAGATTTGTATAACCACTACCATAATCAGGATACAGAACTGCTGCAACACCCCAAACTCCTTCAGGTTACCCTTTATATGCTCACCACAACTCTAACCCCTTAACAACCACTCATCTGTTCTCCATCACTATACTTTTTTCATTTCAAGAATGTTATATAAATGGGATCATACAGTATGTAAACTTTTGAAATAGGCTTTTTTCACTTACCAAAATTCTCTTATTGCATGTATGAACAGTTTATTCCCCTTTAATGTTGAGATACGGGTATAACAGTTATCTATTTATTCATCAAAGGACATCTGGATTGTTTCTAGTTTTTTGCTCTCACAAATAAAGCTGGTATGAACATTCATGTACAGGAATCATTTTACATTCCTACCAGCAATGTATGAGGGACTCCTTTGCTCTGCATCCCGTACTGTCAGTAGTTTTTATTTTAGCCATTTTATATAAATTTTTTTATTTTTTAGTAGTGGTATAAGGAGCCCTGGTGATGCAGTGGTTAAGCACTCAGCTGCTAACTGAAAGGTCAGCAGTTTGAATCCACCAGGTGCTCCACTGGAGAAAGATATAGCAGTCTGCTTCTGTAAAGATTTACAGCCTTGGAAATCCTAAGGGGCAGTCCTACTCTGTCCTACAGGGTCACTGTGCATCGGAATTTACTTAAGGGCAGTGGGTTTGGTTTTGGTTTAGTAGGAGTGTAGTGGTATAAGCACTTGGTGCTATAAATTTCCCTCTAGGCACTCTTTTAGGTACATTCCAGTGTTTAATATGTTGTGTTTTCCTTTTCATTCAGTTCAATGTATTTTTTAATTTCTTGTAAGACTTCTTTGATCTATGAATTATTTACAAGTGTATTGTTTAATTTCCAAGTGTTTGTAGATTTTACTGTATGGCTTTTTATCACCTAACCCAACTCTTTTAAACAAAGAATAATATTTATAATACTTAATTTTAGTCAATATTTTAAAAGTAAAAGGATATGGTACTCTTTAAGAATTAATATTTCTACAACATTCCTCTCATAAAATTTTGCCAACTTCTTTCATCAATCTCCCCCTACTCCCTCATTTTTATATTATCACTCCCCTCAAATAATTTACATCCCTCAAACATTTACCTTTCCTTTGGAAGTCACGCAACAGATATGAAATGTCAAATTTCACTTTTTCTACAAAGTCTTTCCTAGTTATCATCTTACCTCTCATCTTATCCATTACCCAGGTAAAGCTGATTATCATCTCATTTGTGTCCCTCAAAATACTGTCAAAACTTTATCACATCACTTTCATTGTAACAATAAAAACTTACAAATTTTATTTACTGCTTCTCTTCTCTTATTCTACTATAAACCCTAAAGGGCAGGCACTGTACATAATTTATTTTTATATTTCCAGCACCAGGCACTGGGTCTAGCCAAAGGTTCTCCAACAAATGACAAGAAGAATCACAGTTGCATGAACTAAATTCATTACTCCCAGATCTCCAGATACATGAAGATGTATTTTATTTCACTATTCTTCTCAAAAGAGCAGTGTCAATAGCTAGACATGCCTCTACCAGTCTGAAGATAAGTCCCAAAATTCAGCCAAATAATTTATTCTGTTCAAAAAGATATTTTCAAGGTTTCTTTAAAAACCACTGTGCAGACTGGTCTCAGTTTATCTTAAAACAGATGCTATTCTGCTTCTCTAGACAAGCAGCACTCAATCATTTCTCCTATGACACACAACAGATGACATTTATACATGTGATGCACTCCCACAGCACTACTAAAAACTAGTTTTTTTTTACAGCACAGTCATGAACAATTCCTTTTATGCTAATTGTTACCCTCTACTTCCCCAACTCAAAAAGTATTTCAGAACGAAAACGAGTGAGAATAATGTTATTATAATGATAACTAACTCTGGACTCTTACTTATTTTTGTAAAAAGTAACTTATTTGCAAACTCACTATTATTTCAACTACCATGGTAGGCAATTTCTTGTGACATACCTCAAAATCATTATGACATACCAGATAAGAGCTGGTATTACAGAAACTTGTATTCAAGCCTCTTGCTAAGGAGTAACAGTGATATTTAACACTAGAGAAAAAACGTCTGTGATTCTTGTTCCTCAGTGAGTCACATAAAGCTATTTTCCTCACCCAAGGGAAAAACCCAGTATTATGTGCATTCAGTTGTTAGGCCATGCTGCTGTAGCCATTATCATTAAGATTAATGGAGAATCAAAAACGTGACCAACATCTTTAGAACAGGTTTAACAACAGCATGGGACCAGAAAAGTGTGTACCTACTTAGCCACATGCTATTTGATAAACAGGGACCAACATAGGTATTTTAAATTAAAGACCTTATAATATTGCAAACTATTTTCTGTCAGTTTGTATCATTCTTACTTACCAATATACATGTCCCAACAATGAAAGAGTAAAGCAAGCTGAATCACCAAACTCGGTAACAATATCATCATGGCTTTTCTGCTTATTTAACACTCCACCAGATAAGATCTGTTCCCCTTCTGCAAGCCTTTAAAACATAAATTTACACATTTTAAAAATCAATACAAAGCACTGAGTGTAAAGATATCCTTCATTACCAGCGTACTTCTAATTATGGAGATAAAGTAAAAAGTCTACGATACTTTTAGGAAAGCTGTAAACATGCATTTAGAATCATTTAGGAGAATGGGAATTTATCATCTTAAAATTCCAGTATTGCTTTTAAAAACAGAACCAGTTAAATTTAGCTTTTGTATGTATAAATCTAGTCTGAGTATTCATTACTTAAAAAAAAAACTAAAACAAACCCAGTGCCGTCAAGTCGATTCCAACTCATAGCGACCCTATAGGACAGAGTAGAACTGCCCATAGAGTTTCCAAGGAGCGCCTGGTGGATTTGAACTGCAGACCCTTTGGTTAGCAGCCGTAGCACTTAACTACTACGCCACCAGGGTTTCCACTCATTACTTATGTCAAAAGAAATGGAAGAGGACTAATATACTGGGGGGAAAAGATATGAATGGTTCTTCATTTTAAAATGTGGTGGTCCTCCTTAGTTCTATAATTTCTTGATATAGGAATCTGTAAGCACATTAAACAAGACCAACATATCTTAATTAAAAATTACATACTCAACGAATTCAGTCATTTTTAAGTCTTAAGTCTAAGATTTTTATAACTAAAACTTGTGTAGTACTTTCATCTCTTTTTATCTGTCAATCACCTTTTCTTGACAGAAAATCATAAACTTGTTCTCCAAATCTAAAAATTTGTCTGATTTCATTACATACTTTCAGTACATCAGAATTTGTAATAATTTGTATTTAAAGTTTTTGATTAAAAAAAATTATGTGGAAAAAAAACCTGAAGTAAGTTTATACAGCCTATCCTGAACAGAAAAGGTGACATATAAGGTTCTTTTCCCTTTAGTGGGACTTAAAAAAATGTAAATATTTATAAATGGGATAAGAACATCTAACAAAAATTGGCTTGAGAAACTGAAAGATTAAAGTATATTTTTAAATTTTAAAGCATTAGCATCTGTATTTTAATGTTAAACTTCTCAGAAATTTTATAGATAGTGATAGTTTAGCTAGCTTTATCTTAAAAGTCATCAATTAGTCACTGGACAAATACAAATTATTTTTAATTTTTTGTGAGGTTTATTTGTATCCCCTCACTGTAAACCTATAAACTAAATACAGTTATAGGCTTTTACAAACTCCTGTTTAGTAACTTTTACCATTATTCCATCTCACACGGGATGGAAAAGAGTTGAACAATCAAACCAAGCCTGTTGCCATCGAGTCTATTCCGACTCACAGTGACCCTACAGGACAGAGTAGAACTGACCCATAGGGTTTCCAAGGAGTGGCTGGTGGATTCGAACTGCCGATCTTTTGGTCAGCAGCCAAGCTCTTAACCACTATGACACCAAGGCTTCAGTTTAAGAACAAAACTATATTTCTAGCTGCCTATTTCGTTATAGGGACAGCTGACTTGGTTTAGTTGTAACATGCAACAGAAATGCTCTCTTGAAATTGTCCCACTGGTTCCCAAAAAGAATGATCTCTCCTTTTTTTTTTTTATTATGCTTTAGGTGGAAGTTTACAGTTCTAGTTTCTCATTAAAAAATTTATATACATATTGTTTTGTGACATTGGCTGCACTCCTCAAAAAGTGGCAGTATGTTCCCCCTTGTCACCCCGGGTTCCCTGGGTCCATTTGTTCAGTTCCTGTTCCTTCCTGCCTTCCTGTCCTGCTTTTGGACAGCAGTTGCCCATTTGGTCTCCTATATTTGACTGAACTAAGAAGCATGTTCCTCACCTGTGTTATTTTTTTGTTTTATAGGCCTACCTACTCTTTGTCTGAAAAGTGGGCTTTGTGAATAGTTTCAGTTCTGGGTTAGCAGAGTGTCCAGGGGCCATAGTCTAGGGGGTTCCTCTAGTCTCAGACCAGTAAGTCTGGTCTTTTTTTGTGAATTTGAATTCTGTTCTGCATTTTTCTCCTACCCTGCCCAGGACCAAACAGAATGATCTTGAAAGGAAATTTCTAATTACACAACCACCCAGAAACTGCCAAGGGTGCATTAATCTCAGATGAACTGGTAGGTACGCAGGCTTATTCCAACTGGTCTAACACTGAAAGCAAAGGAAAGGAAACATCATTTGTGATCGTTTTAGATTTTAGGAACTGATGAGAATTAGTTATGTTTCTCCAGAGTTAAATTATAACAATGAAATCTCTCCATAACAAAAAGAATGCCATAGGCAACAGTGTAAACATTTCAAACGTTAATGAAATAGACAAATCCTTACTACCAAAAAAGAGGGGGTGGGGGAAGGGAGACAATTGGAGTTTAATCTGTCAAAAGAATTTTTATCCCAAAATCCTACAGTGTAAGTAGAACAAAATTAGCTAGAAAAGTTTTAAAAACTTACTTGCTGAGATCAACACAACATTTTGCAAGCAGGTATTTACATTGCGGTGTAGTACAACTGTGTCCTTTCAAGAGTCTGTATGCTTTATATGCCTTTCCTGAGCGGTAATAACAGGTTGCCAGTAAAAACAAGGCTTCTTCAGAGTGTACTAAGAACACATATATATAAAAAGAAAAGTTGGCTATTATTCAGTATGTTCAGTGGTAATCATAATTTATCTGGCAGTGAACAAGTTTAACATAAAAAGAAAATTAAGTATCTTATTTAACACAAAACAATTATTTAATTCAAACTTGAATTAAAGAGGAATACTTTGCTGATAGGAAAGTTTGTTACCAATTCCTGATTACCTTCTCCCTACAAGGAAATAATAGAAAGTAGACACTCATGGTTTTCTATGTAAGTACTTAAAAAAAGCAGAACACATACACACACCTTTCTGTCCATAACTATATTTAGTCCTTAAAAATACTTTGTAAATTCGATGTTTCTCTTCCCATTTTAAAGACAAGGAAAATTATATGCAGAATAACTTCTTACCCAAGATCAAATGGCTAATGAATATCTGTGTTGGGATTCTCTCTTATATCACTTTGCTGTTTTTTCTCTCTTATAGCAGATTTAGGTGCGCTATATATGGAATTCTTAAGAGAAAGGCAAATGGGTGATAAGAAACTAATGAAATTGAGAAATTATTTCAAGAATTTGGCTTACAGAAGATCCAACCCTTTAAATTCTTTGTTAGCCTCAAGCTCTGTTGGATATCTTTCCCCCAAACACAGGAACTACCAGGAGTGGCATAGGAGGCCACCAAAGAAGAAAAGAGGTATATCTAGCATAGCAACTCCGATGAACTGATATTGTCAGCCTAGAGCAGTGTATTGACAAAAACTCTGAGGCTGGTTCAGTGGGAAAGAGAAACGATGGATTAGTGATGTCCACTATGGTTGCAAGTTAGAGGAGTGGCAGTATTTGCTGTCCTCGGTAAAGCAGAATCAGAGCAGATCTGCCACTTACTGATCATGGACAACAAGCTCTCTGCTGAGTTAACTGGACAAAAGGTAATTTCTGGTAGAACTGATTACACCCTTTGACTCGGAAATTTCATTTTAGAATATACAACTCAAGGAAATGACTCAAAACAAAACAAAACAAACCAAAAAGCTGTACACAATTATCCATATCAGCTTCTTACAAAGAGAATTACAATAATTTTAGGATAGAAACAAAACATATGTTAATAGTAAATAATGTTTACTGAGCATTTATTACAATGCCGGAAGGCTGTGCTAAGGTGCTTTAAATACATTATCTCATTTAGTTCTTCAACTGATTCTATGAAGAAATTTTTATTATCCCTATAGATGGAAAATCTGAAATAGAGATTAGGTAATTTATGCAAGGTTTCACAGCTATACAATTAACTGACCAGATTAGGGTTTGGACTAAGGCGACAGGCTAAATCCATGCTCTTAGTCACAGAACATAAACTCTATTCTAATGAAAAACTTGGAAAAAACACCTGAAGATTGGAAAATGATTAAGTAAACCCTGTAATTATTAAAAGTAACATATAAGGGAGCAACAGGTAAAGTTTTTATGAACTAGTGGCAATCAAAGAAAAAAACAGAATAAGCATGCAATTATAACTAAGAACAGTGAGGATCAAAAGAATGCCTAGAATCTTGTTATAGTCATAAAACATGATGACATTCCATATATTTTACCCTTCATTTATAGCTCTACAGCAATGAATAGATTGCATACCTTCTGCATACAGTCTTTCTGCAAGGAAAACTGCATCTCGGTATGCATAGTGGTTTAGTGCTTGCCATATAGCAGCCTGTAAAGAAAGAAAAAGAACATAAACTTGTTGTCCGCCATGGAGTAGATTCTGACTCACAGCAACCCTACAGGATAGAGGAGAGCTGCCCCATACGATTTCCTAGGCTGTAATCTTTACGGAAGCAGACTGTCACATCTTTCTCCCGTGGAGCCTCTGGTGGGTTCAAACCGCCAACCTTGTGGTTTGCAAGTTAACTATTGCGCCACCAGGGCTCCCTGAATATAAATATACATACATATATATTTTCAAGGTAACTCCTAGCATACCCAACCCACTGCCGTCGAGTCAATTGCGACTCATAGCAACCCTATAGGACAGAGTAGAACTGCCCCATGAGGTTTCCAGCTCGACGGCACTGGGTTTTTGGCAACTCCTAGCATACAGTCTTGTATATCCCTATTCAAGTGATAAAACCCTGATGCCCACAGTCCAAACTCCTTCGTGTGTTAGACAAGGCTCTTTACACCATGGCTTCTAATGTATCTGAATTGACTCACTCAACTCTCCGTGGACTTTCAGGCCTCTGTGCCTTTGTAGGAAACCCTGATGGCATAGTGGTTAAGTGCTACAGCTGCTAACCAAAGGGTTGGCAGTTTGAATCCACCAGGTGCTCCTTGGAAACTCTATGGGGGCAGTTCTACTCTGTCCTATAGGGTCACTATGAGTCGGAATTGACTCGATAGCACTGGGTTTTGGGTGCCTTTGTACATGCTTTTCCTTCTTTGGGGAATGTGAGCTTCTCTGCTCATCCCCTTATAACTTGCTCATCCTTAGAAGACCCAATTTAAATAACATCTAATCCATAAAGTCTTCCAGAGGTGATCTCTAGCTTTTTTTTTTTTAATATACTTCTAGTGGAACACTCATATGATATTGCACTTATTTCTTTACGGGTCTGCCTACCCCACTAAACTACAGGCTCTTAAAGCAGTGGGTTCTCAACCATTTTTCACGATACACATAAGGGACATGTTTAAATGTGTGTCACTCTCCCACACAAAGTTCCCCATCTATTAGCTTTAATTGCACCCTATTGTTACCCACTCAAGGATGCATATTGTAATGCAAATGGAAGTGAAGTTATCAGAGAAATAATCTTTAACCTATTAGAATATATTTTTCTTTTTTAAAATTATGAATCATATACAGTATATACCATATGGAAGTACTCTTTAGATAAAAATAAGAAAAAACATTCATATCCATGTAGTCACTACTCAGCTCAAGAAGAAAAATACCTTCAAAGCCCCCATATGCCCCTACTTGGTCACGTAACTTCTCTCTGTGCCCGAAAAGGAAATCACCACCCTGGTTTTGATAAGCTTTCTTTTGGTGTTCTTTACAATTTTTATACATTTGTATGTTTCACCCTCAAGCAATATAACTTTTAGTTTTCTGTGTTTTGAACTTTAGAAACAGTGGTGCAATGAGCATTCTTGTATTTGTCTCTTGGAGCACATGTGTAAGAATCTCCTCAGACTAGGATTGATACTTAGGAATGGAATTACAGGGTTGTTGAGCATGCACATGTTCATCTTTACCAGGCAATATCAAATCATTGTCTAACATCATTGGCTTAACTTACACTCCACCAACAATGTGTAAGAGTTCCCATCATTACACAACCTTACCTACGCTATTGTCAAACTTTTTAATTTCTACAAATCCGATGGATGCAAAATGCTTATCTCATGCTTTTAATCAACATTTCTCTGAATACTAAAATGAAGCTAAACATCTTTTCATGTGTTCACTGGTATTTTATTTTATTTCATGTTCGTTGGTCTTCTAGAAAATGACTGTTCATGTTGCATATATTTACTGACCCTTTTGTAGAAATTCTTTTTATATCTCATACCAGAGTCACCAGACTATGGCACGTGGACCAAATCTGTCCTGCTGTCTATTTTTGTATGAGCCACATCCATTCATTTACATACTATCTATGGCTGTTTGAACATTATGAGAACAGAGTCAAGTCCTTGCAACAGAGACTAATCATTACCACATTTCTTTTTTTAAATTACGTTTATTATATTATTATATATTACATTCATGTATACACACACACACACACACACACTTTTTAATGTTTACTCAGCACTTTTAGGAGCACTAAACCAGGAGAGGACTTTTGATTTAAATATTATAATTAATAATACTAATAGCAATAAGTTTGGGGTTTTTGATTATTGTCTAAACAGCCTATATTGTATAAAATCTCAAAAATGTTTGACTTGACCATTCCCATCCAGAAAAAGGGAAAGAAAGACGAGAATTGAATCTTCCTTTCAAGTAAACTAACACAGGCAGTATTTCTTTCTCACAGATCCAATGTTAGTGTTCCTAAACTATTCACCTCCAGTCACTTCAAAGAACTATCTAAAAGTTTGTCACTCGAAGTATGGTCCTGCGAGCAGTTAACACTGGTATCAACTGGGAGATTTCTAGAAGGGAAGAATCCTAGACCCCACCCCAGACCTAGCAAATCAGGGTCTGCAGTTTCACAGGATCTCCAGGTGACCCGTGTCTATCGTACAGTTTGAGAACCACTGATTTAAAAGATTTATTCTAATTAAAAACCTCCTGGTTCAACTGAATCCCAGAGTCAAAGAGGTTAAGTGTCTCATCCAATGTTACTCCAATGTTAGTAAAATAATTTCTACACCTTCAGGTCATGTCTCTTTGCTTTAAAAGAAAGGCTTAAATCACTCAAATTCAAAGGCCTCTCATTAGTAGGACTTCATGTTCCTTCTGGGTTTTAATCCAGCTCTTATGCCTGTTAAAACATCCTACATATTAATGGTAAATAATCATGAAACCATCCCCTTTGACAATCTATCCAAACGAGGTTGGGTTACAAGGAAATCTCCCTTTGGTCTGAAACTTAATATAACTCTCATTTCCCTCTCTCCCAATATTTTCAGAAGTAGTTGACATATCCTGTAAAATGATCCCAGCAGTGTACATCAAAATATGATAGTTTCTAGGCTGCCCTAAATCAGAAAAGTCCTGGAACTTCCAGATATTTATAGGCTCTGTACTAAAGATAAATTGTTGCCAAAAATCCTGATTTATCACAACACCCCCCTCAACTCATAATTTCCAGAAGACAAAGGGGTTCATATAATTGTAATTTTGCCACGGTTCAGTTTTCTGTCAGTTGCCATAGATGGTTCTTTCTGGAACACCTCCATACAAATTCATTCCATGATGCCCCTCAATTTTACAGAAAAGAACACTTAGAATACTAAAATATACCACATTAAAAAGATTCATTAGTAATCTCAAGATTCTCCCTGTTATATGGGGAATAAAGAGGATAGGAAGAGAAAAAAGCAGAGGGTCACTAACGAGCAACAGGACCTGTTAAGGTTTGTTTGATGACCATGATTCTTCTTCAATTTGAGCCACCTAAATATAAATATAAAAGGTACCAAGCAAGCTGTGCTAAAGAGCCAGAACCCCCAATAAAATGTTCTACCATATATGCTACTGCTGACTCTTCAGAGACCATTAGCCAAGGGATCTGAGGTTCTTACACCTTACCTAAGAATAATGGTTTGTTGGCTACTTCGGATACCACTGTCTGTGGTAGATATCAACAACATACTTAGCTATTTAAAGTATAAAGGTATACAATTATTGGGGAAGAAATCTAGGGAATATATATTAAAGCTTTTACCTAGCATAAAGATTTTTTTTCCCTTCCATTGGAGGGCTCTAGTACTCATTCCGAAACCCTGGTGGCATAGTGGTTAAGAGCTACAGCTGCTAAACAAAATGTCAGCAGTTCGAATCCACCAGATGCTCCTTGGAAACTGAATGGGGCAGTTCTACTCCGTCCTATAGCGTCACATGAGTTGGAACCAACTCAAAGGCAACTGGTTTGGTTTTTTGTTTTTTTTAGTACCCATTCATTCAATAAATGTTCACTGAGTGCAGGCACTTTCCGCACTCTAGAAGTATGGCAACGAACAACAGTTTCTGCTCTCATAGAGTACATTTTAGTGTTACTCCTGTCTACAGCAGTGGCTCTCAACCTTGGCTTGTGGTACTTTACCCCAGATCCACTGAAACGTAATTCCTGGGTTGAGTTTAAGGATAATTTTTAAATCTTTCCACTGGTGCCAGATAAGCATTCAGGGTTCAGAGCCATTCTTTCACTTTTCTAGACATGTGGTTCTGTCCCTCTTACAGCACACTCTTGAAAAACTTATAGAAGCTATAGATCCCTTCCACAGACGAAAGCACATTTGCATATGCAGTTGTGGGTTCCACATCTGCAGATTTACTAGGGATCAAAAATATTTGGAAGGAAAAAAATAAAGTTTCAAAAAGCAAAACTTGAACTTGCCACGTGCTGGGCACTACACTGAATCCACGCAAATGAAATGATGTGTAGGCATATTCTGCTGTAGCCTCCCACCATTTCACAGATCCTCAGTCTCTCTCTAGCCCTCATTGTTTAGGCATTGTTCGCCTTGTGTCTTGTTTGTTCTCTACTTGTATTGTGTGGACTCTGTTTCTGTGGGGAAAAAAAAAAAAAAAAAGGCTCCTAAAAAGCAATTAAGTGGTCAAAGCAATCACAGGCTAAGAGGAGCCTAAAGTGCTATTTACAAAGTATTTTGTATTTATACAAAGTATTTTGTATTTATAAGTATTTACATAGCCTTTACATTGCATTAGGTATTATAAGTAATCTAGAGATGATTTAAAGTACAAGGGAGGAGGTGCGTAAATTATACGCAAATACTATGCCACTTTATATAAGGGACTTGAGCATCCCCAGATTTTGTTATCTCTGGGGCTCCTGGAACCATCCCCGACAGACACCCAGGGACAACTGTATATTAAAAAATTTATATACAGTCTTAGGGGGTCACAGATACCTTGGTTCATTAAGAATCACTGGTCTATCTATATTGTAGGCAGCCAAAGCTGGAACTAATAGGATGCAGTATTAGGCACTGACATATAATAGGTGTTCGATAAGTATTTGTAGAATTGAATTTAGATACTTAAAAGAAAGAAGAAAAAATAAATATCTGTGGAACTGAATTTAGACATTTAAAAGAAAGGGGAAAAAGACAAGTTACTGACCAAGAAAGGTATGTCTCTTTTGCATTAAACAGGCCCTGGTGGTGCGATGGTTAAACGCTCAGCTGCTAAGTGAAAGGTTGGCAGTTCAAACCCACCAGAGGCTCCATGGAGGAAAAGACCTGGTGATCCGCTCCCATAAAGAGTATGGCCTAGGAAACACTATGGAGCAGTTCCACTCTGCCCTATAGGGTCTCTGTGGGTCAGAATTGACTCAGTGGCACACAACGACAACATCAATACCTTGAGGAAGAAAGGCCTGGTAATCCACTCCCAAAAATCGATGAAAACCTTATCTTGTATGATAGATACATTTACAATTGAGATATATTTACAACGGTGACCAAAAAAAAAAAAAAAAAGAATAGCTGCTAAGGCTGCTTATGTACAGCCAAAAACCTCACAGAATCTGGCCCCTTGTTTTGGAGGTTTAGGGTCATGGTTTCATGGGACATTCTAGTGAATTGGCCTCATAACATATTTAGTGCTTCTGTTCTACCGCCTAGGCTCAGTGTATAGTGCCTGGGGACTTAAAAGCTTGCAAGCAACCATCCAAGGCACAACAATTGGTTTCTGTTTGCTCAGGCAACAGATGAAGAAGAGTCAGAAATGGGAGGAGGATATGGAAGGTGTGGCTAATTGCCTCCATCAACAACTGCCTTCTTTCCCATGAGATTGGATGGTGCCAGGTTACCATTACTGAACGCTTTGATCGAAGGCTCTATAGAAGAATCCTGATCAAAAGGGGCAAAATGCAGAACAGAACTTCAAATTCTCAGGGACTCCAAACTGTCGGGAGCCAAGAGGGCTGGGTGAACCCTAAAACTATTGCCCTGAGATAATCTTTAAAACTTAAACCAAAAATAGCCCCTGGAATCTTCTTAAAACCAAACAACAGTTTAGCTTAATTAATAAAAAAAGTCTGCCTTAAGTATCGTATTCTTTTAAGAACTATCTATATATGAGCTCAAGGTGAGAAAAGCCATTCAAAAGATTAGGCAGGAACCTTAGAAGGCAATGAGTTTATCTTAATGGGAGAGGAACAACTCAGAAAAGGAGGGTGAGAATGGTTGTACAACTCAAATAATGTAATCAATGCCACTGAATTATACATGTAGAAACAATTGAATTGGTATATGTTTTGCTGCACATATTTTCAACAACAAAATAAAGTTAAAAAGAAGGAAAACCCTATGGATCACAACGGCCTGATCCTAGTGTGGGTGTTAGCCATGACAGATAACAACATAATGACAACCACTAATACTTCGAGTGGAATTAGTACTGCCAGGGCTAGGAAAGATGTTCTGTTTGAAACCCAAAATGTCTTTTATTATACAAAGTCACAGATGTTGGGTAAGTATACATGAAATAATTAATGTACTGGTAATTCAATTTGGGTACATCATGGACTAAAAAGATTTTAATGAATTTATCAGTGAACCTAGCCATCACTTACAAAATTTCTCCTAAAGGAAGGTCCTTGAATCTATCCCCTTTTCTAGTCCCATCTACAACAGAATCTTCTTTCCTCAAAACTCTTGGTCTCCTAAATGGCCTTCCTGCCTGTAAGCTCTGGTGTAATCAATCCATCCTGTCCCATAACTACCTTCCTCAAACACAAACACCATCACTGGGAAACAGAAGACTACAGTGGGAGGATCGGATTCAAATCTGTGTTCCACCACTTACTAGTTTTATGTTTTGGCAAGTAATTTAATGTATCTTAAGTCTTTTTTTTTTAAGTCTTAGTTTACCAAATAAATAGCTACAAAATAAAGCACAAACTCCTTAGTAATATATTCATATCCCCTTTTCGGCTCTACTTTCACATCCCACCAATACTGCCTGTTACGGATGAACTGTATTCCCTGAAAATATGTATTGAAGTCCTGGCCCATGTATCTGTGGATGTGATCCTGTTTGGAAATAGGGGTTTCTTTTGTTATGTTAATGAGGCCATAACAGGGCAGGATGGGTCCTAAACCTAATCACTTCTGAGTTATAGAAAAAAGCAGAATAGACACAGAGACACACACAGGGGGAAGACAGATGCCATGTGAGAACCCATCTAGAAGCAAAGGAACTTCAGGGATTGTCAGTGACACCAGAAACTAGGACACCACAGGAGGAATCAACAAGGCTGAGACCCTGATGTGGACTTTTACAAATAGGAAGAAAAGAAAATCTTAATTACTTAATTAGATAAGTAGATTGAGTCAAAGTCTGACAAAGGGTTGGAAGAGATCAGGCTTTTGGGCAATAAAATCTCTTATGGGTGTGATCTATAAATATCTGTAATATATTTAGATTTTTCTGGTTAACAGCAGCCTAGAACATGTTGTACAGTTCCCTCCACGCTACTCAGATAATTCACCCTACCATCTCATTTGATATGTCTCCTACTTTTGAAAAACATGCATTGATCCAATAAACATTTATTGAGTACCTACTTCATTTGCTATGCGATCCTGATTTCGGTAAAAAGCAAACAACAACTAAAACTTAACTGACTTAAGAAAATCAAGTTCTTCAGGTGTGCTGTACTAAGCCTTAACATTTTGGATTTTCAGGTTTCTCCTGACAAAAAGATATTATGAATAAGCCAGGCATTATTCCACAGGCACTTATTTGGTTGCTGTTGCTGTGGGTGCTTTTGTTTTCTTACCGCACAATGGTAAGCTGAACCTTAGAACAAAAATATGTGGGCCTGGCACAGAGCAAATGCGAGGACAGGTTTTAAAATATGGTATAGAATCACTGCTATTTAGGCTATTACCTCCTCCACACTACAACATGGCAAAGGGACAGATAAAAGGTATGTGATAAACTATAGGTATTCTCTTCAGAGAATCTCAACATCTGGATTTCATAATATACTACTAATAAAGGTCATTCAGAAAACAATATGCTAAAGGGTATTCAAATTTAATTCGATTCAACAATAATCTCTTGAATGCCTAGCTCTCCACACCCTAGTTCAGGGCAGAAAAAGAAGATCCCTTGACACTAATCAAGGTGGCCAAGGCACTTTCCTGAACTTTAGTCTCACTATCTGTAAAACATGGACAAAAGCCCCTATTTCCTAGATAGATGTGTAAAAGTCTTGCACAGTGCTTGGCTAAATCCTACACCACCATAAAAACTTAACTGGTTTTCTGGGGTTCTACCAGACCAGATATGACCTAGAGTTCTGGAATCATGCATATAAGTATCTTTCAAAATTACATTCATTTAAATTAAGCAACTGCATTAATAGTGAAAGGAAGATACTCAATAAACACTTACATTTTTAAGGCAGACTATTTTTTGCCTGGACTACTTTAGTAGTGGCTCAGTCTCCCTGAATTCCTTTTCCATGCTATGCCCATTCTTTCCCTGTGAGCTTTTCACAAATCAAATCTGATCATATCACTCCTTTGCTTAAAATCTATCTAGTGGCTTCTCATTGCGCTTAAAACCAAAAACCCAAACCCACTGCCGTCGAGTGGATTCTGACTCTAAGTGACCCTATAAGACAAAGTAGAACTGCCTCATAGAGTTTCCAAGGAGCGCCTGGTGGACTCGAACTGCCGACCTTTTGGTTAGCAGCCATAGCTCTTAACCTTTACGCCACCAGGGTTTCCCTCATTGCTCTTAAGGGTATCAATTGGGGTAAAAATATATATAACATTTGTCAATTCAACAATTTTTTGCTTGCCTAATTAATTTAGTGGCAGTGATTTTATTCCAAATTATTCCACCTCCACTAACAGAAGCTCAGTGCTTCTTATAAACAAACAAACAAACAAACCCATTGCCGTCTAGTGGACTCTTACTCATTATACAACTGCTTATTTTGTAACACATAAGCCACAAAGACTCAAATGATTCACCAGCTACCTTAGTACTACCAATCACCAGGAAAATATGACACACACATACTAAGGCCAAAAAGTCCTAGAACTTTGAACTTTTTTTCTGATTTTTTTTTTTAATTAAAAAATGAAAAGGAGAAAAAAAGAATCATATTCAAGTGACTATGCATTTCTGATTTAAAATCAGGCTTCACTCAGGACAACATTGTTCCTTATCACTAATTCTTAAAAACAATAGAGAAAGATAACGACATCAGCCAGCTCCAACTCCTGTGAATCCCAGAAGTAAAACTGGCCACTTGGAGAACACCACATACAGCTTCCATCACCCCTCTGCTCAATGACCTTTAAGCTCCTGAATGACAGTATCTCTTGGTGTGGGGTGGTGAACAGATTATTCTCTAAGGCATTACAAATTGGTAGCTGATGACAAACAGAGCTAAGATCAGCTTCCTGGTCAGTCACTTACCTCTGTCCAGCTGCTGGTGTGGCCCTCGCCTAAATGAACAGCACTCAGTGCATCATCTCTAGAGTTCAACAAATCAAAGAGTTTGACAAATCAAAAGCCAGGTGGATGAAATACTGCTAAAGAAAGTTATGAAGCCAAACAGAGCAATGCCCTCCCCTAAAATCAGTTTAAAAGGAAATCCTACTGATTAAACTAGGAGTTCCTGGATGGCACAAACGGTTAAGTGCTGACTACTAAACAACCCACCCCTAGGCATCTCAGGAGACAAGCCTGGTGATCTGCTTCCAAAAGGTCACAGCCTTGAAAACCCCATGGAGCAGTTCTACTCTGCATACATGGGGTTGCCATAAGTCTGAATCAACCTGATGGCAGCTAACAACAGCTGATTAAAGTAATGGGTTAGCTCTAGGTTGTATTTATTTAAAAGATAGATAAATCAAAGGCATAAAAATTAAATTGCGAAGTTCCTTATTTGCTAGCTCTTCCTAGACTGAAATGGTATGATTTTAAGCATAAACAAACTTCTCTAAGTTGTACAACTAATTCAGACTTAAATGTGACTACTATAAATGTTGGGTTTTTTTGTTGTTGTTGTCAAAAAAGAAAATAGTTGCCCTTTTTTAGGCTATAGAAGAAATAGGTGATAAAAGCTTTAGATAATCTGAGAAGGTATAAGAAAAAAACCATAGTGGAAATTTCATATTGTAAATTACAACCTCATTTCTAGAATTCTAATTTAGTTTACATTTGTATCAGTGGTTCTCAGTCATCATTTTGCCTCCAAAGGGACATTTGGCAATGTCTGGGGGGAGGGCACTTTTGGTTGCCACAAATAGAAGCAGAGTGCTACTGGCATCTAATGGGTAGAGGCCAAAGATGCCACAAAACATCCTACAATATTCAGGACAGCCCCCCACAACAAAAAATTAGCTTGCCCAAAATGTCAATAGTGTCAAGGTTGAGAAATCCCAGTCTATACTACCATGTAACTGGATTATTCTGCTAGCCTGCATGTCTCCCTGTCCCTTCTCTCCTTCCCAATAGGCCCAGGTTAATCTTCCCGTAGTGTTGCTTTAATCACATAATTTTTCTGCTAAAAAACCTGTAATGGCTATTTATTACCAATACATTCAATCCAAACTCCTCAGCCTAGATGGTTAGTCCCCTATAACCTGACACTACCTAGCTAGGGAAGCCCTATTTCCTTCTGCTCTGCAATTCCCATCCTAGTCAAGGCAACATTATACTGCTCTCTTCTCCCTGAACAGTATTCTCATTCTCAACATTGGGCTTTTGCTGATGCCACTCCATGCCAGGAATATTCTATTCTTTACTAATTCAAACCCTTAATATATTCTAAGGCTTTAAGTTCTACTCCTTCAAGAAGCCTTTTCCATTTTTTTAGTCTACGAGGATCTTTCTCTTTCCTGAATTCCTTTATTATGACCTGTGCAATCAAATATATACTGACTTGTGGCATCATCCAATTGTTCCTATTTAGCATTCTTATTTTCCCAACAAGATTAGAACCCTCAGAAGATTAGTAGGAGTTGTCTCCATATTTCTACTTGGTGATCCTACAAATATCTCCAGCTTATAATTTGTTTAAAAAAGAACACTTAATTGCCCCCTTCAAATCTGCCTTCCATTTCCATCCAATAAAGGATTTGCCATTTTTATAATGGCACCACCAAAACAGAATCCAGGAATTCATTTTGATTCCCTCCCACAAACACATTCAATCAATTTCCAAGTCTCATCAGTTCTATCTCCAAAACGTCTTTCACATTCATCTACTTTTCTCCTACCTCTCCTATTCCACTCCTATCACTTTAGCTTAGGTTATCATCATCTACAAGACCAGTGCTTTTATTCCTGCTCCCCCTACCCCCACCTCACATTATATTTCTTACAGAGTAGTCAGAGAGATCTTAAAATATGAGTCAGATTGTCACCCTTCTGCAGAAAATTCTTCAGTGATTTCCCACTACACTTAGAATGAAAGCTGAATTCCTTACCTCTGGCCCCTGCTTACCTCATCATTTGCTATTTCTTTCTCCCTTACTATGCAACTCCAGCCACACTGGTCTTCTTCCAATGCCAAGCTTGCTGTGTCTTGGGGACTTTGCACATGCTATTTTCTCGGTTGTAATGTTCTTCAAATTACTGTTCCCTTTTCAACCTTCAGACCTTAGCCTAAATGTCATTTCCTCAAAAAACTTTTTAGAGGTTTCAAAATGTCTCATACTCTTCTGTGCTTAGCATACAGCAGGTGTCTAACATATTCTTTCAAATTTTATTTTTTCATTGAAGCTGCTTCTTAACTTTTTGCTGCTTTGCAGTACCTACTTTGGTGGTCCAATTGCAAACCTCACATCTGGGCTTAGGTCAGGTCCCTCCTACTAAAATTTCTCATAAAATTCTATCTATAGTGTCCTTGGAAACCCTGGTGGTGTGGCGGTTAAAAGCTACAGCTGCCAACCAAGAGGTGGGCAGTTCGAATCCACCAGGCACTCCTTGGAAACCGTATGGGGCAGTTCTACTCTGTCCTATAGGGTCGCTATGACTCGGAATCGACTTGACGGCAATGGGTTTGGTTTGGGTTTTTTTTTTTTTTTTTTAGTATCCTTATTTTCAGTTTGCAATTGTTGATTTGTGATTATTTGCCTAACGTTTTTCTCTCCCTACAAAACTTAGGCACAACAAGGGCTATGTCAAGACACTAGTTAATAAAAGGGTTAAATTATTAGGTACTTGCAATAACTCTTTTTTACCCCAAAGTTTATTCTCTCAGTTTTAAGTCCTTTGTAGTGCTGTCTTCAAGGTACTAGCCTATACCTAAATATAAGGTAATCTCTTATTTTCCCAAAGAAAATTTTAAGAACAAATGCATTTCAGCCAACTTGAATATATCAGCTTTTGGGAATGCAGATCAAAGTCAAATGCCTACTAATTTATTAGTTTCACATAAAATATATTCAGAAAATTTTTTTTTACTCCTATTGCATAAAACAATTTAACTCAAACTGTTCACATGCATCTTTGACATCAGTATCTATTATCATCAGAGCCACTTTTTTTAGTTATCTAACATGATCTTCCAGAGTATACCACCCTCAATTCTAAATTACGTGAAATATGGTACTTTGAATCCATGTTAGATGCTTTCCCTGGACATCTGACCCCAAGCTAAAAGTACTCCTACACTATCTAGTGATCTCCACATTGACACTGTACATATAGTACCCATGTACTACACTCCTTATGAAGGTGATTTCTGAGGCATGTTTAAACTTCATCCGACACTTCTAACTACGAAGTGCTCCCCCAGGAATAACTGTTAAATCTATATGGCTTTGCCTTTTTATGAAAAACCAATTTCATCGGGTGACTTTTATAAACAGCCAGCCCAGTACTGACTAAAGTCATTTAGAGTAATGTGTCTTCCCCCAAACAGTTACTATTAAAAATAAAATAACTGATAGAGCTTCTGCCTCATAATATGAGAGATTTTTATAAAAACTCAAATATAATAATTTTCTATGAGAGGTAATTTGGCAGAGGAGTGACTCCATCATATTTAGGCACATATACTATATCAGACTGACTCTTCCAAGCTAAAACTTTAAAGGAAAAAAAAAGTAGAAAATATTTGCTCATCTTTCCTCTCAATTTTTTCCTTTGCTGAGTAATACTATGAACCCTGAGGCATCCCAATAAAGGAAACAAAGTAATTTTCCAACTTACTCCCACTCCTTCCCAGATATATGCACATTATACTTTAAAAAAATATTTATAAAAACAAATCATATCCATCAGTCCTATTTTTATTCTCTTCCATAGTAATTCTTTCCCATTTTCAGCGCTATCCTTCATAATTTGATCTTTATCACCACAGCTCAAGCTGCTTGGTCCTCTCACTGCTCAAGATGCCTTCTTGAGTGGCTTCCTTTTATACTATAAATAACACCCAAAATTCTCACCTAGTCATATTCTAAAACTCATTACCACCATCCCAGAATGAACAAAGCTAGTGGGGGAAAAAGAGCTTAATTTGACTTTTAATCCTTAAAAGTATCTAAGTGCATACTGCTAAGAGTACTTTAAGAAAACAGAAAAACCTGATGGGCACTATCTTGGAATAGGCTACCTATTTCTTTTCTTTTCCATGCTTTTATACAGGTTGGTATTATTACTAAATAGTAGTTCTATGCCATTAATGAAACTGTTTTACCACTTAGAAGTTTCTGGGGTCAGAGAAAACAAATGATAAGAAGATAAAAATCACAAGCATATGAAACAGAAATTAGGCAATTTAAGTAATATGTTTAGCTATTTAAGAAGGTACAGATAGCAACTTCTAATCTCCTGTTAGGTCCAAAAAACTCTTAAAAGGGATTCTTTATTAGTAAGAGGAATTTGAATGGAAAGAAATAACTTTCGAAGCAATGGTAGAACTAACTTGTAAACAAGTAAATTTCCTACAATAGAATCCCACAATACATCAATTTGAACACTAATAGCTGCTATATGTAAAGAGCTAGAGAAGAAGGCAAACTAGGAGAAATGAGTATTTCATGCCATGAAGAAAAACTAAGGAAATATGGAAGTAGTGATGTATTAAAGTATTTACTATTAGATACCACAGGCCTATTAGGGACAATATGAAGTAACTTCTAAAAACCAGTTCACTTTGTAACTCTAAAATAAAGAAAATCCACTACTCAATGACAGCAGTTGATAGAGGTCAACTCTTCCAATCAAGTCAAAGATCATATGGTGGGTTGAAAGTCCCCCAAACCTGGTCGATCACCAAGGGACACAAGATTCAGTTTCTTCGATGGAAGGAGGAAAATGACTTGGCACTGCATTCCACACTTAAAATCCAGTAGGCTTTCTTTGATGCCAACAGAGCACTGTGTGTCAAAGCATACCTTGCTATGTTGAAGACAATGAAATGGAAAAGCCATTACTAGTCTTTCGTTTCCCAAACAGTTTATAAACGTGCACGATAAAATACTCCTGACCCTCATCACAGGTAGTGGGGGGGGTAAAAAAACCTCCCGGACTTGGTGTTTCTACCCCCCCTTCCTTTTGGATAGGTGCTTGCACCTCAGCACTGGCCTTAAGAGCTCTCTTCTTGGAATTGTCCTGTGGAAAATTCACTCAATGAGAAAAGCAACGTGGACTAGAAAGGCTGTGACCAAAACAGAAATTAGTATTAAAAATGCCGATCTTACCCTCCCCTTCCACCCTCTCATGTAAAACAAAAACAACCCCCGCAAACTTGCCCCACACCATTATGAGGATCACACAAGCTCCGATCAAAGGTGATTCTCAACTGCCCTTCAGGCAGGAGAACACCTGGGGCGAGTTTTCGGCCCCTCATCTCTCACCCCCGGCTCGGCCAGGCCCCTAGACTGACAGGAGGGGCTGGCCAGACGTCGGCTCCGAGGGGAAAGGCGGTATTGTAGCCGCACCCTGCTCAGGTTAGGGTAGAAGTATTGTAGGACCGGGGTGTCAAGGTTTAGGTTGCGGGCAAGGCCGCCGCACTGACGAAGGGACAGGCAGGAGCCGGCATCAGGGGAGGCGGGAGAAGCAGCCCGGCCTAGGCCGCACCAGGCCGCGGAGTGGCCATACGCTGCTTCCTGGCCGAGGCTGCGAGCCGAGCTTCGAAGAAGGGGTTATCATTACCTGGACGGGTTCCTGCAGCACCGTCATCCTTGAGGCTCAAGCCCACTTTCTGCTGTGCCTCAGGCCCCCCCCCGTAGCGGCTCCGGCCCGGCCAGCCCCGGCTCATTTAAACTCACCAGCGACCGTTACCGGGGGATGGGGGAGGCCGAGCAATTGCCGAGTCCCTCCGAGCGAGACACGGAAATACCCGAAGTGAAAAGCGACGAGCGGGAGCTAGACGGGAAGGCCCGAAAGGGACCGGAAATAGCCGAGGAGAAGTGGCGGCGGAGGAGACCGTTGCCGGAAACTGTCGAGGATTACCGGAGTTTACCGAGACGGACCCAGAGCAAAGGTTCGCCATCTCAGCCACGCCCCCACCCGCCCACGTCACGCCCCATTGGCCACCAGAAGGCCGGGCCACACCCAATCGGCAACCACCAGGGTGGGCGAGGCTTGACGGAACTGAAGGGGCGCGTTACTTGGTGGGGCTGTAGTTTCGATTCGCTACTCTTTCTGCATTAGTTGGCGCGCGGTAATTTTAAGCAAAGAGTAGAATCCTAAGAGTTTGGAGCTGACGTTAATTAACCAAGAAGTATTTGTGTGTTGAGTTTAGTAGTCACTCTGTCCCAGCTCAGAGGAATATCGCCAGAAATTTGGAAGGATCGCCCTCCCGAAAGAGTATGGCCTTAAGGAAATTACAGTCTACTTAAAAAAAAAAAAGGTTTTTTTCTTTTTTTAAGGGAAAAGCAGTGTAACAAAGAGCACTACATTATGTGGTGCTCATTAGAAATGATGTGAAAATTCAGAGGCGAGGGAAATTAATCGGGACTGAAGATGAAGTTTTCATGAAAGGAAATTTAAACTGGAC
The DNA here is from genome assembly GCF_024166365.1 of Elephas maximus indicus. Lineage (NCBI taxonomy): Eukaryota > Metazoa > Chordata > Mammalia > Proboscidea > Elephantidae > Elephas > Elephas maximus. The sequence continues at coordinate 53,070,656 of NC_064837.1, forward strand.
TTGAAAGGATGGGTAGTAGTAGAAGAAAAGAAAGCGTGTGTAAGTGAAGGGAGGAAGAGCTACCAGTCTGGTAAGAGTTAAGGCATTAACTGGAAATAGTTACCTAGGTGACCAGATGATGGAGAATCTCAAAAGGTGTGATAGGAGAGGCATTCTCATCTATCGGAAAGAGCGTGGGATTGAAAATCCAGAGTTCTGGTTTTGAATTTCATCTCTGGCACTAACTGGCTTTGGGTCCTTAGGCAAGTCACAACTTTTCTGAGCTTCTATTTGCTTGGTCTGAGAAAAAAATGAAAGACTAAAAGAATTATGTACGTTAATATATGTGGCTGTGTCTAGTACACATACGCTCTCTCAAAGTTCCTTTCTGCCAAATGAAAAATGAGGGGGTCAGGGAACTACTAAAACTTTGTTTTGTTTTTCAGAAGATGAAAAATTTTTTAAGGTTAATTGTCTAAGTGCATCTGTAGGCTAGTTGTAGCACTCACGGTGCACTCCATTTTGCAGAAAATCCTCTTTCTGGTTCTCACATTTTTATGCAGATGAAATCAAGTTAGAAGTGGGGGTGCTACTTAAAATGTGGAAGTGGTTTTGTAATTGGGTAATGGATGAAGGCTGGAAGAGTTTTAAGGTGCCTAATTGTAAAAGCCTAGATTACCTTGAAGAGAGTGTTGGTAGAATTACGGATGTCAAAAGCAGTTCCGGTGAGGGCTCAACAGGAAGTGAGAGCTATTGGGGAAGTCTCTATCATCTTAGAGAAGAGACAGGGACCTTCCTCCAGAATGGGCAGGGAGAGAATGCCTTCTCCTAGAGCCAAAGCCAGCAGCCTGAATTTGGACATCTAGCCTCCCAAGCTGTGAGAAAATAAGTTTCTGTTTGTTAAAGCCACCCATTTGTGGTATTTCTGTTATAGCAGCACTAGATAACTAAGACAGGGCCCCCTTCCTTTTGGTGATGTCGGAGGGAGGTCTTTTTAAAAAACCAAAAACCACCAGCTGATAGAGCTGTATCTTTCTCTAACCATGTCTAGTTACTGTTTATGTACTTGTAGTCTTGTAAAAGACAGGTCCTAAGGTGATTTTCTGCTGCCCTGTGCCTTGTTCTTTTAGCAAGATTATGTTAAACTAAAGAAGCCCTGGCAGTGAAAATGGTTAAGTGCTCGGCTGCTGACTTAATGGTTCTGTGAGTGAAAGACCTGGTGATCTGCTCCCATAAAGATAACAGCCAAGAAAGCCCAATGGGGTAGTTCACTCCATAACATATGGGATTGCTATAAATTGGAATCAACTCGATAGCACCCAGCAACATGTTAGATTAATTAGAATGGGAATAGACTTCTACTTTGTCCAATACGGTATTGTTATTGTTCGCTGACTCGTAGCAACCCATTATGACCGAGTAGAACTGCCCCATAAGGTTTCCTAGGCTATAATCTTTCTGGGAGCAGATCACCAGGTCTTTCTCTCACAGAGCTGTTGGGTGAGTTCAAACCACCAACCTTTCAGTTAGCAGCTGAACGCTTAACCTTTGCACCACCAGGGCTCCTTTCCAATATGGTGGTCACCAGCTATTTAAAGTTTAATTAATTAAAATTAAATTAGAAACTTAGTTCTTCAGTGGCCTGAGCCACATTCTAAGGTCTTATAGACATAAATGGCTGCAATATTGGACAATACAGATGTAGAACATTACCATTGTTGCAGAAAGTTCTATCAGATAGCACTGGAAAAAAAAAATTAATGATACTAGTTAAAATTTAATGAGCATTTACCATGTTCCCAGCACTATTCCAAACTCTTTGGATTAATTCTTTTAACAACTTAACAGAGGTAGGTTCTGTTTTTAGCTGCATTTTATAGATGAAGAAAATGAAGGTAAATAATTTCCCCAAGGTCAAACAAATAGATTCAAACTCAGGCAATCTGGCTTCACCTTCCATACTTAAGGACCATGCTATGCCATGGAGAATAATTTATAAACCAAACCCCATCCAGTCAATTCTAACTCATAAGGATCCTATAGATGATGGATAATAATTAGGAGCTCATATTAGTGATCCTGGTGTTTCAGTTGCCTGTTGATCTTCTTTCCCTACACACTCACCCCAAAACTTAGTGGCTTATAACTGTAGCCATTTTATTGTTCATGATTCTGTGAATGAGGGATTCAGGCAGAGTTCTGTGGGGCAGCTCATTCTGGCTCCATGTGGTGTGTTTGACTGGGGCTGGAAGATCCAAGATGGTTTCACTTGTCTGGGATCTTGGTGCTAGCAGTTGGCTGCACCCCTCAGTTCTCTTCCAGGTGACCTTTTTCCTCACGTGGTCTGTCGTCTATCCCCAGCTTCTTGACTTGAGTGGCTGACAACCAAGAAGACAAAAACAGAAACTGCAAGACCCCTTAAGGCCTAGGTTTTAAGTCAAACCCCATCACTTTTTGTTGGTCAGAATAAGACGGAGGGCCAGCCCGTATTCATTAGGAAGAGGAACAGACTCCACCTTTTGATTCAAGGATTGACAAAGTGTTGCTGCCAAAGGCTTGTGAGATGGGAGGGATTGCTGGGCTATCTTTGGAAACAATCTACCACACCAGATCTGAGATGACATCTCCTGATAGTGGGCATGGAAAGAAAGGGATGGATAAGAGATGTTACTTTTTAAAATTTGACCGTTTTAACTAAACACAAGGTATCTTTGGGTGGCACAAACAATTAAGCACTCAACTACTAGCTGAAAGGTTGGCAGCTCAAATGCACCCAGAGGCACCTCAGAAGACAGGCCAGGAGATCTGCTTCTGAAAGGTCACAGCCTTGAACATTCTATGGAGCAGTTCTACTCTGGATATATGGGGTCACCATGAGTTGGAATTGACTCGACAACAATAACAACGATTAAATACTCCAGATTTGTTCTGATCAGTTCAGAATGCAGAATGTTATGGATAGAATCATGTCCCCCCAAAATGTGTGTCAACTCGGCTAGTCCATGATTCCCAGTATTGTCATCTGATGTTATTTTGCTATGTGTTGTAAATCCTACCTCCATGGTATTAATGAAGCAGGATTAGTGCTAGCCATGTTAATGAAGCAGGACTCAATCTACAAGATTAAGTTGTGTCTTTAGTCAATCTCTTTTGAGATATAAAAGATAGAAGTGAGTAGAGAGACATGGGAACCTCCTATCACCAACAATCAAGATCCAGGAGAAAGGCGCGTCCTTTGGACCCAGGGTGCCAATACTTGAAAAGCTCCTTGATGGGGAAATATTGATGACAAAGACTTTCCCCCAGAGCCTATAGAGAGAGAAAGCCTCCCTCTGAAGCTGACATCCTGAATTGGGACTTCTAGCTTCCTAGACCATGAGAGAATAAATTTCTCTTGGTTAAAGCCATCCACTTATGGTTTTTCTGTTACAGCAGCACTAGATAGCTAAGATACAGTATGACTATTACTTTTATTATCTGGACACTTCTATTATGGAGACTAAAATTACATTTGCATTTTTTAGCAGCCACATCACATGTTTGCTAATGTTAACCTTGTGGTCACTTTACAAATCCAGCTCTTTTCCACACAACATACTGCCAACCCAGGTCTTATATTTGTGCAATGGATTTTTTGCAAACCTAAATGTAGAACCTTATTACACAGGATACATAAAGATGATTCTTTATGTGTAAAAATGTGTATCTAGAATGAACATTTAAAGAGTCTGTTGTCCTTGACACTCTAGCTATTAAACTTGGAATTTGCCTAAAGCCTTTTTATTCCTAAAATAAAAACAAAACAAATGAAAAATCATTTCTTTCCTGACTGTTTGTTGCTCACCCAGCTAATACATCTGTTGTGGTTTTCTAATCAGCCATAGCAAGGCCACATTGTTTGATGTTGTGCTTTGATGGGATCTTTTAGAGCATTTTTGCTTCCTTCTCTGTTCTTTTTTTTTTTTTTTTTAAATTTTTCCCGCTTCTTTGTTCTGGATTGTTCTGTTAAAACTCACTACTCAGGAACATTTGGATATCTGGCTATCATCCATTACCAACATTATGTTAGCTGGTGAGTGAAGTTGAGTTGCAATAAGCATTATTCCCCAAATGGTAAACTATCTCTTCTCCTAAGCCTGCTTCTGGATTTATTTCATGTTCAGTCAGATTTAGGAAACCAGGCATTTAGGGAACTATTCAAGAAGGTAGACGTGGTATCAAACGTGCAAAATGCACTGAAGAGTAGCCCAGAGCAAGCGTGCTCTTCCTCTGAATTCCTTTATTCCTCCTTGTCTGCAGCCTTCGTCTTGTCCCTATTGTATACTGTCTTCTATCCTTCTTTTTTTCACCTTTACTTCTTCCTGGTTGTATCTTCCCCTGCCTTTGGCTTCTCAGACAACATGGTCTCCTGGTTTTTCTCCTGCTCTGTTCTTTATCAGTTTCCTTTGCAGCCCCTCTAGCAGGCCCTTGAATGTTAGAGTGCTTCTGGGTCTATTCTATTCTTCTCACCCTGTACATTCTTCTTAGGCAAACCCATCTGTTCTTTGGCCCCAGTTTCTCATCTATAAATTGTTCCAAAAATCTGTATCTCCAGCCAGACTGCTCCTTAGAGCTCTAGATCCCAATGCCCAGCTGCCAACCGGATGTCTCTATCTGGATATTTTATAGGTAACTTGTTCAAAATGGAACTCCTAATTTCCCGTACCTGAAATATTTTCTATTCCAGTTTAAGACACCGCCAGCCTATCCATTGCCCAAACCAGAAATCACTCTTTATCTTTTACCCCAACATCTAGTCACAAAGACCTACTAATTTTATCTCCTAAATATACCTTCTTCTTGCCTCTTTCTGTCTCTAGTCTTACCTGCCTCCTCCAGAAAAACTCTGATCATGTCAGGACTCTCACACACACATCCCATCCCTCAACCTCAAGGCTCTCCACAGCTCTCAGGATATAGTCCAAACCCATTAACTTGTTTTACAAGGTCCTCCAAGGTATGGTACCTACCTCCTTATTCAGCCTTGTCTCACCCCATCTCTTCCTTATGCTCTGTATTTCTGCTACATGGAACTTCTTGACCCACTCTCTTGCCTCAGAGTCTTTGCATTTATTGCTGTCTCTACCCAGAACACCCTTACTTCCACTCTTCACCTGATTATCTTTGCTCATTTTCCAAATATACTTCTTCCAACCTTTTTCTGACCCACTGAAATAGGTTGGCTGTCTCTGCAATTGCTCCAGAATATTTCCAGTAGTGCCTAACGTAAATTATTAGTTCCACCATATGCTCTCTCACAGCGTCTTTGTTCTTTCCCATCATAGCCTGTATGGTAATTTTAATTACATTTGCTTACTGTAAGCTCCATGAAGGCAGGGACTTTGGCATCACCTAGCACAATGCCCTGCAAAAATATTATTAAAAGGTATTAAAATATTATAAACATATACACGTTTTGGGTTGCTATGATTCGGAACCAACTCTACAGCACCTAACAACAAACAACAACATGATGATTGAATGACCTGACTACTAATTTTCTCTCTTCCTGGTCTAAACTTGATGTTTTTTGATTCTCCCTTTCTCGACTCAGAGGACACACTGACCTCGTATAGAAGCCCTCAAGACTTTTAAAGTTAAGGCTGATCAGAAAATGTGTCTTGGTTAAGGTGAGCTCTGAGATGTGCTACTTGGTCTGAGGGCTAGGAGGGCAAGGGCAGCCTCAAAGGCACAGGGGCAGAAATAAACTAGTAGTGGCAAATGAGCTTGCTTGGAGTGGGGAGGCTGTAAAAGCTTGGTTGAAATGGTGGTGTTGGGAACAGTTAATAAAAAGCTTTGGGTTCCAGGTTGATGACTTTAGATCTGGTAAAAATAGACCTAGGGAGCTGCTGCTCATGACTGAGCTGGGGAGTGACCTCATGAAAATGGAATTTGAGAAAGATTATGATAACAGCTGAGGATTATGTGAATTGGAGGAAGGAGAGACTAAGTGGCTGGAAATGCAGAAAAGCGGCTGCTAAAGGGTGTAGGCAGCGCTAGGTTTCCATGATTCTAGCATCCTAGGCGGTTGAATCACTAAACAGAAAGAAAATGAAATCAGTTCGAAGTTACTCATTTACAGTGAGAAATAATCTTATCCAATTCCTTCTCCTGTAGGAAATTATAGCACGTGACATTCAGATTCTAACTAGAAGGCTGTTTGGTGAGCACAGACTAAGAACAAAAGAGTGAATGGAATGATTTTACTAGCTATTGTCTCCTTTTCCTCCGAAGGGATGTATGTGACTGACTTGTACATAAAAATATATCATCTGGAGAGAGTGCCCTCCAAATAATAGGTTCTTTATTTCCCCCTTTTCTAGGTTCTAAGCAGACTTTCTTTTTTTTTTTTTTTCCCTCTAGATATATTGCAAAGCAATAGATTAAACATGTATTTGGTTACATCTCAGTCTTCAGTATGCACTGTAGTTCCCTCAAGTAGACTTGTTTTACTGTTGTTTGTTTTTGTGTGTTTTAAATATATGATTTGGCAAAAGGACAAATATAGTATGACCTCACTTATATAAAAAGACAAGAACAGACAAATGTATAGAGACCAAAGTTTCTTAATGGTTACCATAAGTGAGAGGGGAGGCGAGAGTTATTGCTTATGGAGTACTGAGTTTTGGTTTACAGTGATGGAAAAATTGCATGGATTAAGGGTAGGATTACACAGCCAATTAATGTAATTGCTGTCAATAATTTATGCACCTGTAAAAAGCTGATAGATATATTGTTGTGTGATAGATATATTTACAACAATGACCAAAAAAAAAAAAAAAAAAAAACAGTAGCTGCTGAGGCTGCTTAAATACAACAAACACCTCACTGAATTTGGTTCTTTGGTTCGGAGGTTTAGGGTCATGTTTTCATGGGACATTTCAGATAATTGGCCTACTAATGTATTTAGTGCTTCTGTTCTGCTTCCTAATTTGTTGCATAGTGCCTGGGGTCTTAAAAGCTTGCAAGTGACCATCAAGGTACAACATTTGGTGCCTATTCACCTGGAGCTACAGAGGAAGAAGGAGAGTCAGGAATTAAAAAAAAAAAAAAAAAAAAGTCCAACATCCATTCCTGATAAAAACTCTCAATAAAATAGGAATAGAAGGGAAATTCCTCAACATAATAAAGGCTGTCTATGTAAAACCAACAGCCAGCATCATTCTCAATGTAGAGAGACTGAAAACATTCCCCTCTGAGAATAGGAACAAGACAATGATGCCTTTATCACCACTCCTGTTTAACATTGTGCTGGAATCCTAGCTAGAGTAATAAGGTAACATAAATAAATAAAAGCCATTTAAATTGGTAAGGAAGAAGTAAAACTATCCCTGTTCACCCATGATATGATACTGTACATACAGAACCCTAAAGACTCCACAAGAAAACCACTGGAACTAACAGAAAGATTCAGCAGAGTAGGAGCACACAAGATAAACATACAAAAATCAAATGAATTCCTATGCACTAATAAAGAGAACTATGAAAAGGAAATCAGGAAATCAACACCATTTATAATAGTCCCTAAAAAAAAAAAAAAAAAAACTTAGGAATAAATCGAACTAGGGATGTAAAAGACTTATACAAAGAAAACCTCAAAACACTGCTGCAAGAAACCAAAAAAGACCTACATAAATGAAAAAATATACCATGCTCAGGGATAGGTAGACCTGACATTGTGAAAATGTCAATTCTACCCAAAGCAATCTAGAAAAATACAATGCAATCCCAATCCAAATACCAACAGCGTTCTTTAACAAGATGGAAAGACTAGTCATTAATTTCATATGGAAAGGAGAGAGGCCACAGATAAGTAATGCACTATTGAAGAAAAAGAATAAAGTAGGAGGCCTCTCAATACCTGGACCTCAGAACCTACTATACAGCTATGACAATCAAAACAGCCTGGTACTGGTACAAAAACAGACACATTGACCAATTGAACGGAATTGAGAATTCAGATGTAAACCATCCACCTACAGTCACGTCTTTGACAAAGGCCCAAAAGCCATCAAATGGGGGAAAAGACGGCCTTTAAGAAATGGTGATGGAAAAATTGGACGTCCATCTGCAAAAAGATGAAACAGGACCCATACCTCACACCATATACAAAAACTAACTCAAAATGGATCGAAGACCTAAACGTAAAACCAAAACATTATAGAGATCATAAAAGGAAAAATAGGGTCAATGCTAGAGGCCGTAATACATGGCATAAATAGGATACAAACCATAACTAACAATACACAAACACCAGAAGATAAGCTAGATAACTGCGATTTTCTAAAAATTAAACACGCTCATCAAAAGACTTCACCAAAAGAGTACAAAGAGGACCTATAGGCTGAGAAAAAATTTTTGGCTATGACATATCCGACAAAGGTTTAATCTCGAAAATCTTAAGAAAATTCAACACCTCTACAACAAAAAGACAAATTATCCAATTAAAAAATAGCCAAAGGATATGAATACACACTTCACCATGGAAGACATTCAGGCAGTTAACAGACACATGAGGAAACGCTTGCGATCACTAGCCATTAGAGAAATGCAAATCAAAACTACCATGAAATACCATCTCACCCCGACATTATTGGCACTAATAAAAAAAAAACAGAAAATAACAAATGTTGGAGAGGCTGTGGGGAGATTGGAACTCTTAATGCACGGCTGGTGGGAATGCAAAATGGTGCAACCATTTTGAAAAACAATATGGCACTTCCTTAAAAAGCTAGAACTAGAAATACCATATGATCCGGCAATCCCACTCCTAGGAATATATCCTAGAGAAATGAGAGTTGTCACACGAATAGACATATGCACACCCATGTTCATTGCAGCATTATTCACAACAGCAAAAAGATAGAAACAACCTAGGTACCCATCAACAGATGAATGGATAAACAAACTATGGTACATACTCACAATGGAATAGTGTGTAACAATAAAGAACAATGATGAATGTGTGAAACATCTCACAACGTGGATAACTCTGGAAAGCGTTATGCTGAGTGAAATAGATCAATCACAAAAGGACAAATACTGTATGAGACCACTATTATAAAAACTCAAGAAAAGGTTTACACACAAAAAGAAACAATCTTTGATGGTTATGAGGGAGGGGAGGGATGGGAGGGAAAAACACTAACTAGACAATAGAGAAGTGGTAACTTTGGTGAAGGTTAAGACAGGACATAGCACTAGGGAAGTCAGCACAACTTGTCCAAGGAAAAGCCATTGCAGCTTCATAGACACACCCAAACTCCCTGAGGGACCCAGCTACTGGCCTGAGGGCTGGGGACCATGGTCTCAGGTGACAACTAGCTCAACTGGCATAACATAGTTTATAAATAAAATGTTCTAAATCCTACCTCAGTGGGTAGCGTCTGGGGTCTTAAAAGCTTGTGAGTGGCCCTCTAAGATACTCCACTGGTCCCACCCCATCTGGAGCAAGGTAGAGTGAAGAAAATCAAAGACACAAGAGGAAGATCAGTCCAAAGGACTAGTGGTCCACAACTACCACAACCTCCACAAGACTGAGTCCAGCACAACTAGATGGTGGCTTGCTACCACCACTGACTGCTCTGACAGGGATCATGATTGAGGGTCCCAGACAGAGTTGGAGAAAGATGTAGAACAAAATTCAAACTCAAAAAAAAAAAAAAAAAGAAAAGAAAAAAAAACCAGACTTGCTGGTCTGACAGAGACCGAAGAAACCCTGAGAGCATGGCCCCTGGACACCCTTTTAACTCAGTACTGAAGTCACTTCTGAGGTTCACCCTTCACCCAAAGATTAGACAGGCCCATACAACAAACAATAATACAACCATGCATACAAGACTAAATGGGCACACTAGCCCAGGGGTAAAGGATGAGAAGGCAGGAGGGGACAGGAAAGCTGGATGAATGGAAATGGGGAACCCAAGGTCAAAAAAGGGAGAGTGTTGACATGTTGGGGATTGGCAATCAAAGTCACAAAATAGGAAACTAATTTGCTCTGTCAACCTTTATCTAAAGCACAATTAAAACAAAACAAAACCCATTGCACTGATTCTAACTCATAGCAGCCCTGCAGGACACAGTAGAACTGCCCAAGGGTTTCCAAGCCTGAAATCTTTATGGAAGCAAACGTCCACGTCTTTCCCCTATGGAGCAGCTGGTGGGTTCAAACTGCCAATCTTTTGGTTAGCAGCTGAGTACTTAACCACTGTGCCACCAGTGCTCCATGAATCAGGGGAAGGAGGAGGAAATGGAATGTATGGCTAATTGCCTCCATAAACAACTACCTCCTTTGCCATGAGGCCAGAAGAACTGGACGGTGCCTAGCAACTATTATGGAACATTTTGATCAAAGATGCCAAAGCAGAATCCTGATCAAAAGGGGGAAACTGCAGAACAGAATTTCAAATTATCATGGAATCCAGGTTTTCTGGAGCCATGGAGGTTGAACGAGCCTCCAAAACCATTGCCCTGACATAAACTTTAAACCTTAAATAAAAAATATCCCCCAAAGCCTTCTTAAAACAGTAGTTTAGCCTAACTAGTAGAGAATGTTTGTACTGAGCATTGTGCTCTTTTAAGATCTATATAGGATCAAATTGACGATACTCAAAGGATTAGTTAGGAAATTTAGGGGGCAGTGAGTTTATGTTAATGGAAGAGAAACAACTCAGAAAAGGAGGGTGAGAATGGTTGCAGAACTCACAGAACGTAATCAATGTCACTGAATTGTACATGTAGAAACTGTTGAATTGGTGTATGTTCTGCTATGTATATTCTCAATAACAACAAAAAATAAAATATTAAAAAAGTATTATTTGGGAGATAAGTGATGAGTTAGGTTTAAAACTTACTGAGTTTGAAATACCTCAGTTGAGAATGTCAAAGGTCAATTGCAAATGTGGAGCTTGAACAATTTGGGGAAGAAGTTGGGACTGGAGATATAGATTTCTCTATATCTTAACTATATTCTTTTTTGTTTAGGCAATACCTTATAAACGCCTCTATGAGAGTTTTTATCATATTAAAACTATTTATTTCTACGTCTACATCCTCCATACTAGATAGCAAGTTCCTTGGGGCCAGAGATGATATCCTCTTAGTAAAGGTACATATAGTAGGTGCTCAGTAAATGTTAGTTGAATGAATTAACGAGAGTAATCTAGATGAAATCACGAAAGGAAAATGTAGAGATGAAGGAGAGAGGAGGGTCAGTGACAGAACTTTGGTGCTGGTAAGTAAGCAGAGAAGGCCCAGAGACAAGAATTTTAGATCTAGGTGCAGAGAAGTCACTGGTGGAGTGCTAGGAAGTCAGAATTCAAGAAATAAAAGAAAAAGGAGACCAAGAAAAGAACACCTTCTTTAGCACTATAAGCAAGCGTGTCCCTAAATGTCGAGAAAAAGTACCTGCTAAGGTTTTGAGTCTCTTCCTTATTACTGAGAGCCACCCATGCTGTGAATGCCAGAGTCATCTCTTTCAATGATGCCTCCTTCCTTCCATCCGGGCCTCTCCTTCAGGGAACCCATACTAGCTCTATCAGCTCCCACTGTTACCTTAGAGTGGTATCAGGGAAATAGCCCAGGAATTGGGAAATCGAAGTCCTGGGTTCTTGTCTCAGGTCTGCCATGACTCGCGGTGTGACCTTGGGCAAGTCACCCCCTCCTCTCTGAGCCCCTAAAGTCCTGTGCAGCTGTCAGGGTGTCTGGAACAAGGCAGTTTGGATGACTGGTAAGGATTCTGGCTGGCTCTGTTCTGCTTTTCAAGTATAAATTGCTTCACCAAACACCAGCTGTCCTGCGCTCTGCTTTAGATCCTCAGGTCGACTCTAACCCACCCGTTTTTGGGCTCCTCCCAGTGTCTACCTCACATGGTTCAGTTCACAGACCAGGCGGCACTGCCTTGGTGGAAGCACAGAAATTGGCTTCAAGCATTTAAACTGACTGATGAGTGATTATAAGGAGGCCTGGTGGCGAAGAGGTTAAAGCGATGAAGTGGTTAAAGCAACTGACTGCTAACCAAAAGAGTCGGCAGTTTGAAACCACCAGTGGCTCCGCGGGAGAAAGATGTGGCAGTCTGCTTCTATAAAGATTTCAGCCTTGGAAAACCTGTAGGGTCACTATAAGTCGGAATCGACTCAATCGTAGTATTTTTTTTGTGGGGGGGGGCAGGGGGTTTGAGCGATTAGGCAAAACGTTCTCCGCCTGTGCTAAAGCCACCTTTTCTGCCTTCACCTTTGGTGCTCTAGGCTTTAGGGATCACTGAGTCCTCAGGTTATTCATTGCTTTTTTCCCCTCTGTCCTTGGTGAGAAGGAATCTCAGATACAGATGATGGAGTTAAGCCTTCTCTATTTCCGGCCTTCTTTCATCAGTGGTGCTTGTAAGGCCCCTCTTGTTTATTTATGTGTTCCCTTTTATCTTATTCCCCCACCCCATCCAAACTACACCCACTGTAGGCAGTCAGCTAATATTTTAGATGTGTATTTTTTGTTTGTTTGTACATGTACTTAAATAACGGGTGTTACTTTTAGTGTGCATGTATTTAAGAACTTTTAACAAAGTATCTTATTTAACTTAGTGCATTTGAGATGTCATTATTTCAATATGTAACCAATATAAAAATTAAGATATTTTACATTTTTTTATACTAAGTCTTTGAAATGCATTGTGTTTTTCTCTTAGCATATCTCAATTTGATGTGAAATTTTCATCAGAAATACTTGATCTGTATTTAGATTTCATAAAATTTACAGCTGAAAGTGAGTTCACAGACTTAGGTTGTTCCAGGCATACTTAAAAGTTTTTCAAGAACAGAATCAATGACCAAAGTAATTATTTTCCTTTGATATCCACATACATATTGAGAAAGCGGCTTCATCTATTTTAGAATTGATTTGACTTTGAAGCAAAAGCATATGAATTTCAAAACTGTGTCTGTGTAAGTTAATTCCTTAATACTTGTGTCGATTCGGTGTTGTTAATGTTAAGTTCAAAGGGATATTACATAAGTTGAAAAACAATTCTACATTTCTTAATATCAACGATTTTTGCACCCAATTTCCATAATGCTATTGATTACAATTAAAATCTTCTGTATATTTACATTTGAAAAATGTATATTGATTTGCATTATGAAAAGTTTCAATGTAAGCATAAGTTCTTATACCTCTATAGTCAGGCCACAGACCTGTCCTTTCCTTGGAGCTCTAATTATCAATGAGATTGTATGCATATATTTTTAGTTTATAGAAACGTTATTCTGGTTTATATTGCAGTGACTTTCTTACTCATCGCCCTGTTTCTTCAATGTGTACATCTAATCCTTTGATTTAACTGATACACACTTCTTCATGGTGCATCCTCAGGGACGGCCACCCAGATTGCTTCCAACTCCTTCCACCCCATTGCGCTGCAGGGAACATCCTCATTCCTGTTGCTCCAGAACTTGCGTGAGGTTGCTTTCAGATGAATACTCAGCTTGATTGCCCTGGCAAACCGGAAAGCACTCTACTTCTACCCTCCATATTTTAGTTTTTCTTTTATATTTTCTATTTAACTTTCTTTTCTCCTTCTGGGAGATAGTCTCTCTCTCGTCTTTCAATTCCCTAATTTGTTTCCCAGCTGTGAATTCATGTTTAGAACAGTGTCTAACACAGAGCAAGTTTTCGAGACCTTTCAGCTTACATCCTGATTAAACTAGCATGATGGCTGGTCCCTCCCCCAAGACCAACCTTGGAAGAATTATCAAGAGAAAATACCAAGAAATGAAGAATACTGTGAAAAACCCCCTGGGTGAAAGAGAGGGGCCTGTTTTGAACTGCTTTGTGTATATGGTGGTGGGGTAGCTTTGGCTTGGGGCAGAAGGTGGCCAGGATATTCTGGTATTTTTCAAATCTATTGTGTGCTCTGGAAACCCTGGTGGCATAGTGGTTAAGTGCTATGGCTGCTAACCAAGAGGTCAGCAGTTCGAATCTGCTACGCGCTCCTCGGAAACTATGGGGCAGATCTACTCTGTCCTATAGGGTCGCTATGAGTTGGAATCAACTCAGCGGCACTGGGTTTGGTTTTGGGTTTACTGTGTGCTCTATTTTACTCATTAATTTTTCATACCTCACATATCTGCTTTTTTTTCTTATTTTGACTATTACTTTTTTCATATCTGATATTTCTGTCTGGTTCTTTTTTATGTTGTTCTAGGTGTCATATTTCAATATTTGCCTTTATCTCTTTAAATATGTTTAGTAGACTACTTCTAAAATCTTGGTCTGTCTGTTGTCATGTTTCTACTTAAAGTAGAACCTGCAATCAAGTTATTTCCTTTTGAATTAGTTGTGTTCTTCATTTGTCTTGTTATTTTGCCGTGGGGGGATATGGGTTGTTCTAATGATGCATACTAGTACTGTTGAGGTTAGGGGGTGAGGGTAGGCATGGATGAGCCCTAAGACTGAGAACTTCATGCACCGAAACTCCCATATCAGCCAGGCCCAGCCCCACAAAATAACTCCAGAAGTCAGGGCTTCACCCCACCCTCCACGCCCCCCAAAAGGAAGAAGGAGCTCTAGGGGAAGGAGGCACTTCTCAGATTGTGAGTCACCTGCTGTGTTGGGAGTTTAGAGGGGATGAGAAGGAGAAGCAATTGCCTCAAATGAGGTTGCCCTGCGCCTGTTCTTACCAGCTCCTCACAAACACAGTGCTACTGCCCTGTCCTGGCATTGCCTTTACCATCTCCTGGACCACAGGCTTGAGTCATGACATAGGAAGAGGTGGCACTGTTTGTTCCAAGACATTGTCCTCTAGACCAGTCTTAGAGGAAAAGAGATTAGAATCTAAAGAGCCCAAGTGCTCTTTTTTTTTTTAATCATTTCACAACTGGGCCTGGCCACCTCCTACCCCAAACCAAAGCTTTCCCTCTACCAGGGGCCTATCTACAGAAAATGGCACCCATGGCAATTAGTTTTAAATTGCTGAAGAATCTTTTCCAGCTGGAGATGGAAACTGCGATGGCCAATAGAATCTGCTCGTTAGCACCCCTCCTCAATTGGTGCCCAGGGCATGTGCCTACCTGCCATACCTTAGTTACATCTCTGCTCCCTATCACACACACACCAGTTCAAAACAGGCCTCTCTTCTTCATCCAAAGGGTTTCTCAGAGTTTTCTTCATATCCTAGTATTTTCTCTTTACAATTCCTCTGTGGTTGAGCGTGGGGGAAGGAACAGCCACCACACTAGTTCAACCAGGACCCAAGATTAGGGATTTGCACGCTTGCTCTATGTTAGATTTTGATTATCCCCATAATCATCCTCTGAGGTTAGTATTAACCTGTTGCCGTGGAGTCGATTCCAACTCATAGCAACCCTATAGGACAGGGTAGAACTGGCCCATAGAGTTTCCAAGGAGTGCCTGGTGGATTCACACCACTGACCTTTTGGTTAGCAGCTGTCACTCTTAACCACTATGCCACCAGGATTTCCAAGGTTAGTATTGTTGTTGTTGTTAGGTGCTGTCAAGTCGGTTCTGACTCATAGAGACCCTGTGTACAACAGAATGAAACACTGCCCGGTCCTGCGCCATCCTCACAATCGTTGCTATGCCTGAGTTCATTGTTGCAGCCACTGTGTCAATCCACCCCGTTGAGGGCCTTCCTCTTTTCCACTGGCCCTGTACTCTGCCATGCATGATGTCCTTCTCCAGGGACTGATCCCTCCTGACAGCATGTCCAAAGTATGTAAGACGCAGTCTTGCCACCCCACTTTATAGATGAGAAAACTGAGGCATAAAGAAGTTAACTTGTCCAAGGAAGTAACTGAGTCTAATCCACTCTAACTTCTAACCTAGGCAGTCTGGTTACTGAGTGGACCCTCTTAACTTCTGCCTTGCAGCAAAGCGTGATTTACCTAGTGTCCTTTATGGGGCCTAACATAGAGTTGGGCAGGGCATTACCCTGTGATGTCCAGGCTTATGAGACATTAGCTAGAGGAGAGAAGGGTGACAAGGACAAGGCATTGGCAGCCAGGCCTGCTGTCAGCAGCATTTGATCCCCTGCGGATCTCTCTCAGGGTAGGACACAGGCCTTGCGTGGTTGGGGGTGAAGGGAGGAGGTGATATGAGTGTGTACCCACAGCCCAGCCCAACGGAGGGCTGATGTCAGTTCTCCTCTTTGTGTTTGTCTGCTGATTTGACATCTGATGTAAACTGCTTAAAGTGAAATTTTGCCCTGCATTTTCTATAGTCCGAGTTTGAGTCCAGAGGGAGTGCTTGGGTGGGCTCAGGAACCACGAGAGGCAGTTGCTGGGCTGCCAGTATGCCTTGGTATACTTGCCTCTTCATACTTCTGCCTCTCCTTTCCTTCTCTCTCCCATTCTTTTTCTCTGATGGTTGTTGCTAGTTGCCAAGTCAATGCTGACTCGTGGTGAACCCATGTGTGAGGAGTAGAACTGCTCTATAGGGTTTTCAAGGCTATGACATTTCAGAAAACAGTTCACCAGGCTTGTCTTTCGAGGCGCCTCTGAGTGGATTCCAACAGCCAACCTTTCAGCTAGTAGTTAAGTGCATAATGAGCATTTAACCATTTGCTCCACCCAGGGACTCCTTTTCTCTGATTAGCCAACATGTATTGGAGGGTAAGGCCCTGCTGTAGGACCCAGAAGGAAGGATAAGATTTAAAGGTGGAAGTCACTGAGGATGAAACAGAATGAGAACCTTAAGAAAATGAAGCTCCTGACTCAAGTTACATTCAAACTGGGCTCTAATGAACTGTGGGGTGCCTGGGGTTTTAATAACAAGGCGGTATGAGTGTCTTGTTTCTAGACACCTGGCTCTTTCCCCTGAAACCACAGTTCTCCTCTAGTTGCGTCTGAAGTGCCAGGCACTTTTTTAGCTTGGTTTGCCCAAGAAGAATCAGAAGCTGATTTGAGGAGTGTCTCCTTCCCCACTGGGGCATCTGTGGCCTAAGGTTTCAGGCAGGCTGGCTCCTCAGCTGAGTGTTCGCTGACAGGCAGGCTGCCTGGCCCCAGGGACCTGCCACATGCCTTTTGAGCCACAAATATTTCACACCACGGGTTCCCAGCTGCTGCCCTCCCTCCTGCTCCATTCCTCTCTGTCTCTTCTTCATTCCTAGACCCACACTTTATAATCCCTTCAGCCACCACCACCTCACCTTGTCCCTCCCTCTTGTGGGCTCCCCCTCACTGAGTTCCTTCAGGGAAATCTGAGGAACGCAGCACGCCTTTAGCTTCATTTGCCTGGGAAAGCTATCAATAAATGTTTCCTGTGTACCATGGATTGTTTGCGGTGCGTTACTCACATGATTTCATATAACCGGGCCTGAGATTTGTTGTTATTGTGTGCTGTCAAGTTGATTCAGACTCATAGTGACCCTATATGACAAAGTAGAACCGCCCCATAAGGTTTCCTAGGCTGTAATCCTTACGGAAGCAGATTGCCAAGTCTTTTCTCCTGGGGAGCGGGACTGGGAGGTTTGAACTGCCAACCTTTCGGCTAGCAAGACCAGGATTCAGACCTATGGTCGTCTGTTTCTAAAGCCCATACTTTCTGTGTTTTCAGATGCCCATAGTGCCCCCTTCAGCTTCCCCAGTTTCCTAACCTTATAGCTCTTGTCCCATGCAGACTTGATATTTTGCTTCCCCTTAGAATTAAAAAATGAAGGAAAAGAAAGAACAATTTCCTAACTCTGTCTTTTGAGGATTGTGCTCCTCCTAGAAAAATTAAAATGATTTTTTTTTTTTATCTCAGGGGGGACATTTGAGAGCTTCCCACCCAGTGGTTATTTTTAAACTTTTAGACTATGGAACCATTTCTTCGAAAATGTAAGTCAGAACTCCAGTAGATAAACCGCACAGAAGTGGTGCTGCCCTGATTGAAGTGGCAGGGATTTGGGGTGGGGGGGGGACCCAAGACCTGGCCTCGCTGTATCCCTTACAGCTGGAAGCATGTTGGTGGAGACTTAGAGGTCTGTTGAACACAAATTGAAAACTCCTGTTTGGCTCTCATTTTAGAGATAAGCAAACTGAGGCCTAGAGAGGGGAAGTGGCTGGCAAAGTCAGAACTAGTGCCAGGGACTTCCAGCATCCAGCCTGCATCTTTCTAGAGAAACTTCAATTTGTGTATTGCTGTCCAAACCTGTCAGGACACCTTGTCTAGGAAGGGGATGTGGGTGGGGGTACAGACGGAGGAGGGGCTGGCTTTCCCTTTCTCTACCTCATCACAGACAGCCTGAGCTACCAACCCCCTTGGGGAATCAGGTGGGCTGGTGCGGGGGGAGGGGAAACAGGGAACTTGGAAGGATGCAAGCAGAGGTATGAGGGAGTAGGTGACAAGAAGTCAGGTTTAATGGGCGAGAAGGAAGAGAGATGAGGTAGTAGACAAGGGGAAGCAGTGAGGTGAAAAGAAGGAAGGAGCTTTCACCCCAGCCCAGAACCGAAAGGACTGGCCTCATGCCTGGGCCCCGGTCTTGATCCTGAACTCCTTTGGGCAAGTCCTGGCCCCTTCTCTGCCTCAGATTCTTTTGAAGGTTTCTCTGCCCACCAGCGGTGAGAGCACATATGGGCTGAAGGAGGGGCAGCGTGGCATGAGAGGAAAGCACACAAGGGATCAGACGTCGCTGGACCAGCTTGGCCCAAAACAGCTGAATGTCCCAAGACAGCTCAAGTCTTTCTGGACCTGAATTTCCTTTCCCATAAAACATAATGAGACAAGATGATCTTTTAGTTCTCGTCTGGCTCTGATTTTAATAATCTGGGAGAAGGAGCGTATGCTTGGAGAGCTGGGGAATTGGGCAGACATGAGTGCCAAACAAATCCAAACCCGTTGCTATCGAGCCAACGTCGACTCATAGTGACCCTATAGGACAGGGTAGAACTTCCCCATAGGGGTTTCCAAGGCTACAGATCTTTACGAAAGGAAGCAACGTGTTTCTCCTGTGGAGTGGCTGGTGAGTTTGAACTGCTGACCTTTTGGTTAGCAGCTGAGGCTTTAACACTGCATCAACAGGGGTGACATGCGCTCCAGAGCACCAGAATTGCAAGCTTGGAGCTAACAGGGTCCTGACATTATGCAGTCTAGTTGTTGTTATTAGGTGCCATTAAGTCTGTTTTCGACTCATAGTAACCCCATGTGACACAGTAGAACTTCCCTATAGGGTTTTCTAGGCTGTAAGGAGCCCTGGTGACATAGTCGTAAGTGCTTGGCTGCTAACTGAACCCACCAACCACTCCATGGGAGAGAGAAGTGGCAATCTGCTTTCAGACAGATTACAGCCTAGGAAATCCTATGGGGGCAGTTTTACTCTGTCCTACAGGGTTGCTATGAGTCAGAATCAACTTGATGGCAACGGTAAAAAACCGTTGATTAATCTTTACAGGAGCAGATAGCCTGGGGAGCTGCTGGGTGGATTCGAACTGCCAACCTTTTGGTTAGCATCTCATTTTGCAGGTGAGAAAACTGGGCCTGGAAAGGCAAAGTGACTTTTCTGCTTTTCTCAGCTTTATTCCCCTTTATCCTTTGACCTTTAGAGTCTGAAGATTCAGTTCAAAACAATCCTGTGCAGTGAATAAGATTTTTTGTTGTTGTTCTCCTGAACAACAACAAAAAAAACCCAATGCCTTTGAGTCAATTCCAACTCACAGTGACCATATAGGAAAGAGCAGAACTGCCCCATAGAGTTTCCAAGAAGCGTCTGGTGGATTTGAACACCATGTTAGTATAATTCGACTCCTTTTTTTTTTTTACAAAAATAATACATGCTCGTTATAAAATTTTCCATTAATAGGGGAAATGAAAAAAGTTATAATTGTTGCCATCCTTCTGCCCTCACCACCCCCATCCCCAGGGTGTCTTCTATGACCACCCTGAGCTTTCTGATGAATGCAAAACCAAAACCAAAAACAAAAAACAAGCCCATTGCCCTTGAGTCAATTCTGATTTTTTCCCAAAAAAGTAGAATTATGATATAAATTATTTAAACATAAATTTTAGAACCCAATACACCTGGGTTCTAATCTCAGCTGGAGCTACTTAGCTGACCTTGGCCAAGTTACTCAACCTTTTTAGCCTCAGTCTCCCCATGTGTAAAATGGAAGTAATAAAAGTATCTGCCTTATAGGATTGTGGTGAAGATTTAATGAGCTACTATAGAAATAGCTCTTAACAGTGCCTGGTATATGGCCCCGGTGGTTGGCAGTTTGGATCTACCAGCCGCTCCTTGGAAACCCTATGGGGCAGTCCTACTGGGTCTCTATGAGTCAGAAATGACTGGATGGCAATGGGTTTGGTTTTTTGTTTTTGGTTGGTACACAGTAAGCACTACACACATGCAGAGCACAGTGGGTACAGAGTGAGGTGGAGGTAGAGTAAAAACCAGATCCCAAGTTTTCTGGCCCTCTGGCCCATTGACTCTGTTCTCACTCAGGTCCCACTGTTGTTGTCAGGTGCCGTTGAGTAGATTCTGATTCATGACCGACGGAGCAGAACTACCCCACAGGGTTCCTTGGCTGTAAGCTTTACAGAAGCAGGTCGTCAGGTCTTTCTCCTATGGAGGTGCTGGCTGAATTCAAACTGCCAACCTTTCAGTTAGCAGCCAAGCCCTTAACCCTTGAGCCACCAGGGATCCTTCAGGCCCTGCTAGGCACATGTTAAGTGTTCAATACTTGTTGAATGATTGAGGGCTGCAGACCTAGAGATTTGAGGTCTGGAGCTGCTGGGATGCCTGCTCAGGAAAATGGTGGCTTTCACCCTGCGGAGTGGGAGGGCATGGCATAACGTGGGTTGGCCAGACCAGTTGGTGCTCCAGGGCTCCTGACTGGAGAGCTGAGCCTTGGGGCAGAGCTGAGGGCCCAGAGTGCATCTCAGCTTAAAGGACCTTGGCTTAAAAGGAATGTGCAGTGGGCTGCCTCTGCTCAGGAGGGGCTAAAAAAAGCCTTACCCTCCCCTGGGCTTTGTGTGAGGGTTATCAACTGCTCAAGTCAGCTCATCTCTCTGGCTAGACTCTGGCATTTTTTAGAGGGTCTGTATTCCTTTTTTTTTTTTTAATGGGTGTAGTGTCCACCAGTTGGCAGGAAGGGGTCAGCCTGTCCCAGAGGTGAGCGCTGTGAGGAGTGTGGGGTGTGGGGGAGGGGGGCTGGTAGCCCCAAACCTGGTGACAATACACAGTTGTCAGCTGTCCCCTGCTGATGTTTCTTCCTTTTATAGTCAGCAGCAGTTGCTCTTGCTCTCACCCAGCCCCTCTGCGGGGGCTCCTTCCCAGGATAAAAGGGAGGGAGGAGGCCCAGTCTCCTGTCTTGTCTCCCAGGCACCGCATCTCTCGCTCCTTCCTTAGGTCCCACCTCCAGCAAAGAGTCCAGCAAGACAACATGCCTCCCAAGAAGCCAGAGCCTAAGAAGGAGGCAGCTAAGGCCCCAGCCTCAGCCCCAGCCCCTGCCCCAGCCCCAGCCTCAGCCCCTGAGCCACCAAAGGAACCTGCCTTTGACCCCAAGAGTGTAAAGGTGAGTGAGCCATGGGGAGGGAAGTAGGGATGGCATTTGGGATCCTATTTACCCTGGAGGCTAGAGATCTACTTGAGTTGATGTTGGCTGGGCTGGGATGAGGACTATGGTGTCCATGGCCCAGATTACAATCCCATGGGGCAGTGGAGCAGGTATGGGGCTCATGAGGGGTATCTTAGGGTATATAGGCCTTTTCCTTCAAGAACAGGTTGCTGCTTTGTCTTAAAAGTTCTGCTCTTCCACCCTGGATTTCCTCAGCAGAGTTGGAAATGGCAGGCAGGTACAACCAACCAACCATCCAACCTTTTATAAGGCACTGTGGGGGCCACCATAGCGAAGTAAAAGAGACTTTTCCTTAGGTGTCTTGTGATAGCCTTATGGAGAAGAAGCACATAATGATAACTGGCAGTGTAACATGAACTCAGTGATGTGAGCAGAACTGGAGCTCAAGGAGCATGCGCCTTCTGTGCTGGGGCCTGGGGGAGGGGGCTGCTGTAGATAAGGTGAGAGGAGCATACTTCCCTCTTCTCCTCTTTCCCTACCCAGGTGGGCCCCTCCTTCTGTGGCCTCAGCCTGGGCTCCCGTCTGGAATGTACAGAGGACTGCCTCCAACCCAGGGCCCGGTGCTGGTCCCTCTCTGTTCCACCCTGCTCCCCTCATACTGGAGTGTTCCTCTCCCTGGAGCTGAGTCATTTTAGTCCTCCCAGCTATCTGGCCCAGCTGCTGAAGGAATGGAAGGAGGAGGGGTGGGCCAAGGAGTGGGGGAGGGGGCAGAGGCCTCTGGAGAGTGAAGCCGTTTTAAGCCTTGGCACCAGAATGTAAGAGGTCAAGTGGCTACTGGTATGAAGAGCTATTAATAACAGGTTGGGAGTGGTAGGCCCCTGGGGATCTCAGCCTTAGAGCAGGGCTTGGGGTGGTAGAGAATGAGGTAAAGTAAGAACCCAGGACCAGGCTCTATGGTAGGTAGGCAGGGATATGAAAACCTAGGGCTCTAATGGTATGACCCTCCTTGTATCCCTGCCAAGGACTATGTGGCTGTTGTGCCAGGGGATCTGTGATTGAACCACGGTAATCCCCTACAAGGGACAGGAGTTAAACAAAGCTGGCTTGGCTAAGAGATGGAGGCAGTTGCCCCATCTCTTGCCCAATCAGTTGCTTGGTTATGGCATACTCTGGGGAAACTGAGGTGTAGTGTAAGACCTTGAATGTACCTGAAGGCTTTCCTAGGTCATATATTATTCCTTCTGTGGGCAGAGCCTGGCAGGAAAAGATGACCATCTCCACCTCTCAGGGTCCCTCCTAGATTTTAGTTCTGACTTGTTCTGATTAAGCACCACTCCAGAGGGACAGCTGTCCCCCCAGTTTCTCATCCCTGTTGCAATCTTCTTTGCCATGTCTGGAGCTTCCAATCCTGGGGATTGTAGGTTTTTTTTTAAAAGGTACCTTTCATGATTGCATTTGCCCAGTTCCTTTGCTTAGAAGATTCTTTGCTCAAAGATAGAACAAAAGTGAATTTAAACCCGACGTACGTGGTTATGACCATGTGTTCTTATTTTATGTTTCTTTATACTAATTTCCCTTGCACATTTACTCCTGGGGCTTAAAGCATTGCAAAGTAAGGAAACTGCACCTTTTCCTCAGAGAGTTTATGCAAAGTATTCTTTGCCCCACTTACTTAGGGTTTTCCTTTAACTTCCCTGCCCCCATTTCTTCAGTAAAGTCTACTTCTGGGCACAGGTAGTTTCCTTCCCAATCTAGGACAGGCGCCTTTCTTCCATTCTCCTAGCCCATACCAGCCACCCCCAGGGTCCTCATTAACGGAGGGCAGTTCTGGGAGATGAGGAGGTGGGATGGACACAAGACAAGCAGCAGAATTAGGACTAGGAATGGTGGAACAGGAAGAAGATGCTCCAGGTTGGATGGTCAGTGGAGAAAGGACTGGGGTGGGAGAGAGCGGATAAGACAATGAAGTAACATACAAGATCCTAAATTAAAATGCTGACTCACATTTGTTCCTTATTCATTTATTTTGTTCATTTTTAGAGCATCCCACTTTCTTCTTCTGTATTCAGCACTGAGTTATTATGCATTATTGGAAGAAATCCAAAATTTATTCCTTCATTCAGCAATTATTTATTGAGTGCCTACTATGTGACAGGCAACAATGTACAATGACAAAAATTCCTGCTTTCAAAAATTCCTGGCTTCAGGGAGACAGGGCACACATAAAGGCGCAGCTAAAAAACAATCATGAAGCATCGAGGGCCCATGCAAAGTACCCTTGTTGTCCCAGAGGGCCTGAAAGGGACTTGTGCTGAAGGAGGGGTGGGAGTGAATGAGGAGAGAGGGAAGTCTTCATTAAAGGAGGTAGATTTAAAATCAGCATCAAGTAGAAAAAGGAGTCCAGGAGTGGGGAGTGGTGGGTGTAAAGGCACCAGGAGGTTGGAGGATTGTGGAGTTGGAAGAGACTGAAGGGTGAAAGTGAGGGTGTTTATGGTTGGCTGGGATGAGAAATTAACATTGGACCAGAAGGAATTACAATAGGGAGTCAGTGTAGGTCCTAGAGTTATCCAAGTCAAGTATTTCTCTTTTTCTCTTCCTTTCTTGCCCAGAGCCATCACTTAACAAGTGGTATTGAGGGAACTCCGGAGGCTATGTTATTTTAAAGCCTGTCACTTGTGGCTCATTTGTCAGTAGACTGGTGTTTCATGCTTAACTTGGAGCCTCCTACTGGAGATGACCCAGATTGTGGTGGAAGCCACTTAACACTTCTCTGTGGAAGCCTTTAATAGCCCCAGCCCTCACCCCTGTTTTTTCCTTCCCTGCAGATAGACTTCTCTGCTGACCAGATTGAAGGTGAGTACTAAGAACCCCACCTCCCCTCACCCGCCCTCTCTGTTCCACTTTTCTGGAGCAGGACAGTAGTGATAACAGTCATAATCACAGCAAACCTATACTGAGAACCTATTATGTGTTACGCATGGTCCTAAGCCCCTCACATAGATTAACTCATTTAATTCTCACAACAACCCTGTGAGATAGGAATTATTACCACCCCCATTTTACAGGTAAGAAAACTAAGGCACAGAGAATTTGAGTGGCTTGCCCAGTCTCACGCAGGCAGTTGGTGGTGGAGCCAGGATTCAAACTCATGTTATGGTGGAAAGAACACTATTTGGAAATCAGGAGACTTTGGTATTAGCCCTAATTCTGCAACTACCTGGCCATGACACTTTGGGCAAGTCTCTTGACTTCTTTAAACCTTAATTTTCTTATTTGTAAAGTGAAAGTATTTGCTTTTTTTTAATTCAGAAATTTGTGACTCTGTTCAGCATCTTCTAAATATCTGCCAAGCATTTGAAGATCGTTATCAAATCACTTCTTAGCTTTATATTCTCCAGGCAACATTGCTCCAATTTCTTCTATGCTTTCTTCTCATAGGAGCTAGCTTCTAACTTCTGACTTCCTTCTCTGGTCCCTCTTTAGATATCCATATCTTTCTAGAATGGTGTTGACCACCACTAGAGTCATTGCTCTAGAAAGCAGGTGACTACTGCAGACTCTTGAGGAAAGTCTTCTTTTGGGGACATGAATATCATGTTTCCTGTAATACACTTTAGGATCACACGGACTTTTTTTTCCTAGTAGTAATCTTAAGGCTGCCTGGGTGGTGCAAACAGTTAAGTGCTCCACTACTGACTGAAAGGTTGGCAGTTCCAACCCATCCAGAGGAGCCTCAGAAGACAGGCCTGGCAATCTATTTCCAAAAGGTCATAGCTACAAAAACTCTATGGAGTATAGTTCTACTCTGCAACACATGGGGTCACCATGAGTTGCAATTGACTTGACAGCAACTTTTTTTTTTTGGTAATCTTAAACTTCAGTGTTTGGTTTACGTACATGCCAGGCATCCCAGCAGGCTGGTAAGAGGTTGGAACATTAGTGGGTACAGTAGGTTACTGCCTTCTCTATCTTCCTCCCTACCATTGCCTTTGAGAAGACTTAGATGGTTTCTTTTGGGTAGGATTCACATCTGCAATGGCCTGTCAATGAGGAGAATAATACCTATAGCGAAAGATTGTTGTGAAATTCAACGAGATAAACCAGGAAAAATTATCAGCTTAGAGCCTAGCCCTCTGTAAAGGGTCAAATCACAGGTCGTTGTTCTTATCACCCCACCCCCGTGTTCCACCCTCCTATTAAGCATCACTATGTCTATTTTTATGATGAAACTTCTCTCTTTTATTAAATCTGACTTCACTCTTCTGAATGAACTAGGAGAAGATCAAAAAGTCTTAGTTCAGATTCAATTAACAAAATTTGTTCACCGAACATTGAATTTGTGCCGGATATGGCGCTAACTGGAAATGCGGGTAGCATAGTGGCTAAGAGCTACAGCTGCTAACCAAAACGTCAGCGGTTCAGATCCACCAGGCGCTCCTTGGAACCGTGTAGGGCAGTTCTACTCTGTCCTATACAGTTGCTATGAGTCACAGTCGACTTGACGGCAACAGGTTTTTGTTGTTGTTGTTTTATGGTGCTAATTGCTTTAAAAGTAAAAAAAAAAAAGAAATCCTATAACAAGGCTGAGACGTAGGTGTTACTCCCTTTGTTACAGAGGAGGAAACCAAGGTTCGATGAGGGTAAGTGGCTTGGCCCAGATTCTACAGTCATTGGTAACACAGGGGTTAAACTCAGTAAGATAATAATAACAGCATTTTTTTTTTGATCATTTACTGTGGGCCAGACATTGTGTTAAGGTTTTTACATGCATTATTGTACTTAATTCTCACAAGGACCCTAGGAGGTGGGGAAAAAAAAAAAAATTTTTTTTTTTTTTTGGAGATAGGTGCCATTTATAGAGAGAAAAGGTTAAATATTTACTTGCCCAAGGCCACACAGCTAGTAAACAATGGAAGTGGAATTTGAACTCACTTATTCAGTAATGTGAAAGAGTTTTATACCTTTTAAATATGTACATATACCAAAAAACCCAAACCTCTTGCTGTCTAGTCGATTCCTACTCACAGTGACCCTATAAGACAGAGTAGAACAGCCCCATAGATTTTCCAAGGAGTGCTTGGTGGATTTGAATTGCTGACCTTTTGGTTAGCAGACATAGCTCTTAACCACTATGCCATCAGGGTTTCCTTAAATACATACAAAGCCTAGTAAATAGTTGCAAGTAGAAGTCTTGGGGGAAGCCGCTTTGGTAATGTGGAATGATTCCTAAATAATCCATATGCAGCCTCTAAGTAAATAAGTGTTTCTAAAGTACTTGTAGAGGCTTAAAAACAGCTTTTCTCCTAAGTAGTTCGCACATTCTTCTTTGATTTGTACTGTTAATCTGCTTGGTAGACCACTTCTTTGTGAATAGCATAAGGTAACTTCAGTGCCACCCCAGTCCAGATTATCCCCAGTAATGAATTGGTTGAGTCCAATATAATGAAGACCCAACATTCTTCGCAAAGGCCCAGCAGTGCCTTAATTTGGCCTTGTCCCTTGGACACCTGCCTTGGTGCCTCCAGGGAACCCAGTTCCTATAGTTCTGAGCTGGCTCCAGAACTAGTAAATAGGATAACCAATTGATTCATTTGATTTCCTTACTATGTGCTAGACACTGTGCTTGGCTCACTGTGTAATCTGCCCAACAACCCACTCAGGTGGACATTGTATCCCCACTTACAGCTATCAGAGAAGGACCCAGTGCAGTTAGTAGTCTGCCCAAGGCCACATGCGGGTTAGTAGCAGAGCTGGGGTGGTCTGGCTCCAAGGTCCCATCATCATTTAGCCTGGAACAGGCAGTAGTGATAATAACTTCCATTCAAACAGGTGTTATCACTTTGCAAAGTGCTTCCATATACTGCCACCTCCTTTGACACTCACAGTAATTCAGAGGGGTGGGTGGAGTGGAGTTGTTACCTCCCATGTGTGCACAAGGAGTGGCATTTCATTGTGGCAGAGCCAAGATGAGAATCCAGGGCTCCTGACTCCCAGTCCCAAGCTGTTTTCGCTTCCTGTCATTTCTAGCAGTCAGGAACCTCACCTGCATGGAGCGGGGATGGGTAGATGGGGAGTGGTGGTGGAGGCAGGGGAGAATTTCAAATTATCTAACGACCAACTGATCAGAAGAGATGCCACAGAGGCCCAGCGTTGGAGCAGGCGTGGCAGCCCCTGTTGGGCCAGGCTGCATCTTCAGTTCTCAGAAGATGGAGTGAAGGTGTGTTTCCAGGGTGGGGCTAGGATAGGTGGTGGAGGGGAAGTATTGAAATATTTTAACAATCGTGTTGACCTGCTATTCAGCCCTGGTAGAGGCTAATCAGTCTCAAGCCACCGCATTCACTTGGTCCTGGGGTCTGTAGCTGGGTCTTTTCTCCACAGAGTTCAAAGAGGCCTTCTCATTGTTTGACCGAACCCCGGCTGGAGAGATGAAGATCACCTATGGGCAGTGCGGCGACGTACTGCGGGCCCTGGGCCAGAACCCCACCAACGCGGAGGTGTTGCGTGTCCTGGGCAAGCCCAAGCCTGAAGGTCAGCATGGGCTGAAGCGGGTGACCTCCTCTGGTGCCCGCCTGCAGCCCTTGGGCTCTTGGGCCAGTCTTGTCTCTTCTCAGTCACTCTCTCACTTCTCCCCCTTTAGCCCTCCAGGATCAGCCTCGCCTCCCCAAGTTACCCTTATTCCTTTGAGACAATTGATCTAGAAGCCCCTGGTACTTATTCGACC
This sequence comes from Elephas maximus indicus, assembly GCF_024166365.1. Classification (NCBI taxonomy): domain Eukaryota; kingdom Metazoa; phylum Chordata; class Mammalia; order Proboscidea; family Elephantidae; genus Elephas; species Elephas maximus. The sequence continues at coordinate 53,098,895 of NC_064837.1, forward strand.
CTCGAAGAATATAGTCTGGACTTATTCTTGTTTCTACCGTGAAGTTTGGAGCTTCTGGGGGGTAGGAGCTATGCTCTATTGCGTCTGTGTCTTCCTGTGACTCCTCAGGATGCCAGGCATGCAGCAGGCAGGAAGGGTGGGTGGGAGTTTGATAACTAACCACTCTACCCCCATTCCATAGCCCAGGAACCCTCAGTAGAGGCGTCACAGCACTGTAGTGTTGTATGACCATTATGAGTTGTATCACAAACAATTTGTTTCTTATAATGGTTACAGCACCAAAGTTCACAAATTATTCATTTTATGTGTATTAGAGCAGATTCAAGATTAGCCCTGTAGTGATGCCTCCTTCACTCACTCATTTGTACTCCAGTAGGTTTTGGCGAGTGAAAATTCAGAACGTGGTGCCTTGATACCTAGCGTCCTGGGAATTGTGCAAGTAAAGCATCCCATTTGTGAATGTCACCTTTTGTATGTGGCAGTGGGGAAAAAAGTTAACAGCTGCCCTAAGCCACGCATGTCGTTCTCATCCTCAGAGCTAGGCAGGGCTGGGCAGCCTTGGACAGGGGCCTCCCAGCAAGGGTGGATCTCTCTAGGGGCTTCCTGGGCCCCATTTTGGTCCTCCCTCCTTTTTCCTGGCTCTTTCTTCTCCTCTTGCTAAAGATACCAGTAGGGGGTTAAGGATGTGGGCAGGAAAGGGCCAGAGGGCTGGGAGCTTACCCATGGCAGCGGGGCTTCAGAGATATCTCGGTCACTTCCATTTTGGGGGGTTTCTGGATTGTTTGGTTTCCTGGGTGGCACAAAGAGTTAAGTGCTTGACTAATAACCAAAAGGTTGGCGGTTCAAACACACTGAGAGGCGTCTTGGAAGACAGGCCCCTGTGATCCACTTCCGAAAGGTCGCAGCCTTGAAAACTGTATGCAGCAGTTCTACTCTGACACACTTGGGGTCTTCGTGCTTTGGAATCTACTTGACAGCAACCAACAAAAACAACAGCAACAACCTAGTTGTTAAAAAAGAAAGAAATGCCAAAATCTGTGGTATCTAAAAATGTTTAATATGCTACAATGCGGAAGCCGTGTCGTTCACAAGACAATTGCAAATTTATAAAAATGATTGATTCAGAGTAACTCCAGGCAATGTGGTCTAGTACTGGGACCCAAATGCAGTTATGCAAAAATGTCTTTTTTTTTGATCCTGTCAGTTTACTTCTGTGACCATATGTCTGTCCTGTGTCAGCAGTCTTAGTTGTGCATGTGAGGCCCTTTGGGCCTCTCGAAATGTCCCTGCTGCCACCCTCAGCTCTTCGGCCTAGCTGGCCACCTGAGCCTAGACTTTTGGGACAAACCATGGACCTTTGGCCTAGCCATTTCACGGAGAAATGGGTGTCCCAGTGTCAGCTACCTGCCTTTCCTCAGGAACTATGTGCCCTCTGGGATCACCCAGAAGTGGCTGCAGTCTAAGGCCTGGATGTTGCCAGCTTGCAGGGCTGGGTCTGACCTGGCAGAGCTGGGTGAGGCCCCTCCTGAGCTTCTGCTCACGTTGCTTTCTCTTTCCCTGCCTGTGTGTGCCTGAAGAGATGAACACCAAGATGCTGGACTTCGAGACGTTCCTGCCCATCCTGCAACACATTTCCCGCAACAAGGAGCAGGGCACCTATGAGGACTTCGTGGAGGGGCTGCGCGTTTTTGACAAGGAGAGCAATGGCACGGTCATGGGCGCTGAGCTTCGGCATGTCCTGGCTACCCTGGGTACGCCAGCTGGGCAGAGGCCAAAGCCCAAGGGGGAGGGGTGGGTGGACGGAACGCCTCCGTGGCACGTGTCAGGGAATGTGGTGTGGGAGGCCCCTGCATCCTGAGGGTCAGTCACATTCTGATCCTGTCTCCTTGGAGGGACTGTAAGAACAACCTTCCCTAGCGGGGTTCGCTCAGCAGGGTTGGGAGAGGAGAGGAGGGTAGCGTCAGGTTGGCAGGGTTGGAGGCAGTTACTGCTGAGGCCTGGGAGGTAGGTCACAGGGACTCTGCCCTTGTCTTTGTCTCAGGCTCTGGGGCCCTTGTCTGCTCACCCTGTGGTGACTGTAAGGCAGAGAGAGAGGCCTCAGAGACTAGGCAGGGCCTCCAGAACCCTTGGCTCTACCCTCCAAAGCCTTTGGGAGAGGCTTGGTATGAACCACTTCCCGGCCCCAGGGAGCCTTGGGCCTTCAGATTTGAGGGCATATCTGGGTTTTGCCTGCTCTCCCCTTGCCATCTGTAACAAAGAGTTCACTGCTCCCTACCCAGGAGAGAAGCTGACTGAGGCCGAAGTGGAGCAGCTGTTAGCTGGGCAAGAGGATGCCAATGGCTGCATCAATTACGAAGGTATCAGGTCCTGCTCTTGCTTCCTGGGCACTTGAGATATGGGGGCAGGCACAGTTTGGGCTGGGGGGGTCTGCAGAAGGTTCAGTAGCTGGAGGATATGAGCACCAGATGGGTTTGGTGGACTCCTGATGGGTACGGTTCTTTTCCATCCTGAGAGTGAGCATCATGATGAAATAAAAGGTACATGGATTTGGAGACATCTGTGTGAAATACAAGCTGTACGACCTTGAACAAGTCACTTCTCACACCTTCAGTTTCCTCATCTACAAAATGGGGGTGATGATAGCAACTTTCTCAAGGCTGTGGGGACTAATTGAGTTAAAGTAGCTCATTTCATCTACGTCAAACATCAGCACAAAGAGTGGACATAGAGCAGGGTTTAGGTTTCTTCCCTTCCTCCACCTTCTCCCAAACAGGAGAAAGAATCACAGTCTGGAGAAGAGGTGGCTGGAGGGGTTGAAGACAGGCGGTAGAGGGGACAGGGGAGGTGTAAGGGGCCAAGAGGGAAATAAAGCCCTCAGAGGGAGCCAAGTCCTGTAGCTGATTTTCATCTTCTTTCCTAGCCTTTGTCAAGCATATCATGTCTGGGTGAAACAGACTCCTCCAGGGTGAGTACAGCCTTCCCCTCCTGGTCCCTTCTAGGGCTTAGGAATAATACCATATGCCCAAGAGGCCTGTTCTAGTCCTGACCCTGTAAGAGGAAGCTGCATGGGATCAGTGCATGAGAGCAGCCTGGCCCTTATCATCTCCCCTCTACCCTTAGTGCTCCCAACGCCTCCACTCATTCCCTTCCCACCTACCTCCTGCCCTCCCTCCTTTATCACCTTGTTTTCCTCCTCATCAGTCACTTCCTCCTAGTCTCCCAGGTTTTCTTAAGGCAAGATGTTCCCCCAGGCCTGGGGCCTCCTGTACAGGCTCTTGGGGGTGAGAACGCAGGATCCCAAGTGCAAGAGTGTCCCCGGCCTGTGCTCTTGACCCTGTTCCCCCTTACCCTCCCTGGGCTTGGTGCTGTCCTGCTAGGGAGGTGGGATTTGTGGTAAGCACTGGGGAAGGGGAGGGTGAAATGCCCTTTCCATCTAATGCTTTCTTTCAGGTGTCTGGCCCTTGGCTTTCGCTATCCTAGGGTGAATTAGCGAGAGGCCCAGAATAACTGAACTGGAGCTGGAGTCCTGGACCTGTGACTGCACCACAGCCCCAAGGACCTCATGTCCCACAGCCTTTCCTGTAAATAAACAGCCAAGACCCCTGAGTTGAGGCCTCATGTCTATTCTTCAGAGAAATGAGTAGTATCTGGAATGTGGAGAGGCAAGGGAAACAGCCCATGAATCTAGAAAAAGTAGGGTCAGACACATGAGCAGGGAGCTCTGGGAGGGTCTGCAGTTTGAGAAGTTGTAATCAGAAGTTTCGTTTCCTTCTAAGGCTCACTGTCCATCTCATCTCACCTCCAGGTGGCAGGCAGGAAAAGGCAAACCAGGAGCTGAGTTAGGGGATTCCCAAATGATCCTTGCTTTTTGATGTGGGCCTCTTCCTCTAAGTGCAAAGTCCCTGGTTCCTGTTTCATCCCTGCTTGCCGTGGACATCTCACTGACCCCCTACTCCAAACCCCAGGCTACAGACCCGGACGCCAGCTCAGGGCCCCAGAGGGTCAGGGTCACGAACTTCAGGCTGGGAGGGCAGGGGAATGGGAAGAAACAAGTGGGGTGAGGAGACAAGCAAAGCAGCAATTGGGGAGAAGGAGAAAGATGATGTGATGAAGTTAAACACACACACACACACGCGAGCAGAAAAACTTGTATTGGAGGTCAGGGACCCAGTCATCCCCATACGGGGGTCCCTACACCCCTGAGAACTCCTGCAATGTGAAGTAGATACTGTACTCTGCTTCATGGCTTTTCTGCCGCCCCATCAGTGCATCCAGACATAGGAAATTGCTGGAACATCTCCTATGAATCCAGCACGGCTGCCTGCTGTAGGAAGCTGAAAACTAGGAGCTGAAATTCAGGCTTTTCAGAATTTCCAGTCTGGTTGGGGAGATAAGACTGAGGCCCATGCATACTCTGTCATCTTTGAGAAGAGGCTCAGGCAGTGGGAGTGGACTGGGTGAATCATAAAACCAGAGATCTTTATGCCGTTGGGAGGGAAAATTGAATCCAGTGGTTTTCCAACTATTTTAGCCACATAGCCTTTTGTTCAAACTAACTTCTATGAGAAGCCAATGTGTACAGCAGAAAGGAACAGAGCTTCTCTGGCTGAGGAATTAAGGGGTCTGGGTTCCAGCCTCTTGGCGCCTCTAGCTTGGGTCCTTGGAGCACAGCTAGGAGATCATTGATTCAGTCAGACCTCCTAACTATAAAAATAAAGAAGCTGATCCTTAGAGGTAAGTGACTCACCTAGGTCACAGCTAATGGAAGTTAAACCCAGGTCCCTGGGTCCCATTTTGTTCCCTTTTTCAGTACATCAACCTGCTTCTGAAATTTTTTTCTGCCTCGGCTCCTGGGACTTTGCTCTTCTGTTTGCCCCTTTCCTCTCTGATTGGTCTTTTTTTGACCTTACTTACTGTTCTTTTCTTGAATGCAAACATTCCTTCTCAGTGTTGAGAACTTGGCAGGGTTTTTTTCCCCCTCCCTCTCTTTCTTTAACAAGTGTTTATTGTTCATTGTATGCATTTGTAAAGAATTGAGGTTAAGGCTCCCAATTATTAAAAAACAGAAACTGAAAATGTCCTTTCCCTGTCAGAGAGTAGCTTACAGTCTGTTAAGCAAGGAAATAAGCATCCAGGTATTACCTAGAGTGTGATCCTCAAATAGCATAACAATAGACAATAGTGCCGGCTAAGTAACATACAGTGTGAGCTCCAATGCACCTGCAAGACCAAGAACCAGAGAAGTGAGGTGCAATGAGGAAGGCTTTCCTGGGGAGGTGAGCTTTAAGTGAGACCTCCAGGGCAGCCTCCTGGGGAAAAAATGAATAAAGCTGTGACTCGAGCTAAGGCGACCATGTAAGCGGTTGAAGAGAGAGCATCGTTAACTTACTGAACACCTACTATGTGCTGGCCACTTCATGTAACATTCTCTCCTAGCAGCCTATGAAGTAGGGGTTACTGTCCCTATATAAGAATTTGAAAGCATCACATGAGACAAATAATGACAACAAATCTGACCCTTCACTCTTTTAGTTTCCCCCCTCCAGTTGGAGCATGTGGGGGAGCAGCCGCTGGCCACAACCGGGGCTCCTCTGGCTCTGACATCTTCAGTTCTGATTTGGCAGCCCTGTTAAGGAGGCTAAATTGTGGTCTTTGCTAATTAGTTCAGCGAAGTTCAAGGGGGACGACGTTTGCTTGTGGCAGTGGGAAAAGCTCTAGGGAAGAGGTGAGCCTGGCATAATAATAGTCCTAAACTACCGTTTTTATCAAATTGCTTCCAGATTAGAATTCCTATTGCCTATTGGGTCATTTCACGACACTTCCATCTGGTTCCTAAGGCCTTCATTTACTGGTTCCTGATCTCCTAGGAATAGGCTTCTGGCTGACCTCCTTCCTCTCTGTTAGCTGTCCTACCCTGTCTCCTCTTCCTTGTCCCTCCTTGCCCCTCAAGCCCCTGATTTACCCTTTCCTCCCTCCCGATGTACGCTCCCCTTTCTGCCTCTTCAAATCACTTCCACCCTTCGAGACCGACGTCAAGGCTCACCTCTTCCCAAGAGCTATTCCCACTGCCACAAGCGAACATCGTCCCCCTTGAACTTCTCTGCAGGAATTAGCGGAGACCACAATTTAGTCTCCTTAACACGGTTGACAAATTGGAACTGAAGGTGTCAGAGCCAGAGGAGCCCTGGTCCTGGATATTTCTAGTAAAGTGTAATTGCCTGAGGGAAGTTTAGCATAGTGCCGTTATGCATTTGTTGTTTGCCCTTGAGTAGCTTCCGACTCATAGCGACTCTGTAGTAGAACTGCCCCATAGGTCATGCATTTGGCATCCTATAAAAACTGTCATTTACGTGTCAGTGCTGGTGGTGCAATACCGCCTCAAACCACTAGGTGGCAGAATTGCAATGGTGTGCTTTCAACAGGACGCCTATGTGGATGGTCATGCAAGAAGAAATTAATTAGACGAAAACTGATTCCCAGTCTAGGAAACTTCAGAAGTCACTTTGTCCAACTCCATGCCTTCAGGCAAATGGAGGTTTTATCCACTTTGAAAGACTCACAGAGATTAGTTTGCTTTCTTCAGTACCCTGCAAAGGCTTTGCAACGAAGGGTCATAGAGAGGACACTGGCCTGGACATGTGGAGACCTGGATTCTAGTCCCAGTCACATACCCACGCAGCTTCAGTTCCACAGGTTGCAAAACGAGGGCATTAATAGATCATCTTCAAAGTCCCTTCTAGCTCTGAGACTGATTGTTTAAACTCAACTGTCTCTTGCTATATTCAGCTTTAGTCCATTTGTTTTGTTTTCATTCTTATCATGTATGTATGTGTCAGTGGTAGAAAGCGTAGGCATTCATTCAAAATAATTATTGAGTGCATAGTATTACCTGTTGCTGTCGAGTTGATTCCGACTCATAGCGACCCTATAGGACAGAGTAGAACTGCCCCATAGGGGTTCTAAGGCGCACCTGGTAGATTCGAACTGTGGACCTTTTGGTTAGCAGCCGTAGCACTTAACCACTACACCACCAGGGTTTCTGCACAGTATTACGTACTCTTCAAAAAAAAACCAAACCAAACCCATTGCTGTTGAGTTGATTTCAACTCATAATGACCCTATAGGACAGTGTAGAGCTGCCCCATAGGTTTTCCAAGGCTGTATCTTTGTGGAAGCAGACTACCACATCTTTCTACTATGGAGTGACTAGTGGGCTCGAACCTCCAACTTTAGGTTAACAGCTCAGCACTTAACCATTGGACCTCCAGGACTCCTCCTAGGAGATTAAAAACAAAGCTACCCATGATCTTTCCCTCCCTAAGTTTATACTTTATTTGAGGACAAATGATATACATGTGAAAACTGAACTATGGTATAAAACAAAATGGAAGAAAAGACTCCAGCAGTATATGTCTTAAGATCAAGGGAGAGGAGTAGGAGTTGTTAGGCAAGGCTTCATGGAAGAGATGGTACAAGCATAGATAGGATATAAAAAGAAGAGAAGGGGACATCTGAGTCAGGAGGCGCAAGATGCCTCTTTTTCCAACTATAACCATAATCCTTGCATATTAGGATCTGAGTAAAGAGAAACAAAGAAGAATAAAGTAAGAGTGAGAAAAAGAACTGGAGAATGGAACACACGGCAAGGCGAAGGGAAGAGAGGGGGTGGAGGGGTGAGTAGGGACAACACTCTGCAGTGATGTACACCAACTCAGACTTAAACAAGCAAAGTTTAAAAATCTATAGATAAACTGAGAAAGTACTCATTTTTTTCTCCCTAATCTTGTAGAACCACGGAACCACAGGCTTTCAGCATTACAGAGACCTGTAGTTCAAACCCTTCCATGAAAGACATATGAAATGATTGCCCAGTGTTCACTTGAATACCATCTGTGGCATAGGACTCACTACCTTCCTAGACAGCCCATTCCATTTGGGAAAAACTCTAATTGATATTAAATTCTTCCTAGCAGGAGTTTGACATCTGCATTCTGAGACTTCCATCCACCAGTTCTGGGTTTGCCTCCATGTGACCCAGACAAGACCACTCCCCATGCTAGAAGCCATAGTTTCCTCTTTTCTCAGCTATTTTCCCTGGTACCTCCCAGCAGGTGCCTGTCTCAGGCCAGGACCCCTAATCCGTTTAAAGTGACCGGTTTCGCTCTAACTTGTTCTGTCTTGGGCCTCAGTTCCCACTTCGCAACATTATTCTCACACTTTAGAGTTTGAAAATCAATTTTCTTGACAGAAAAGAAGAGACTGAGCTTAAAATGGAAGTTGGGGAGTTCTGCTAATGGTGACTTGCTAGCACAGAAGCTGATGCCCTTTGTGTTCTTCTTGCTCTGAAGGAAGTATAAAAGCAAAGGATTGTTGACCCTCTCGGCCTTGTTCTCGCAGCTCCAGCCTCTTTGTCTCCCCTTTCCCACCCATTTCCATATTTGGATGAAAAGCCACTATTAGAATTTCCTTTTTGAGAACAATCCATCCCTCTTGCAATAGGAACAGAGGTTCCTGACCATAAAAGACCTTGGTGGACACATTTATGATCTTTTTCCGAGAAAAGCATTTATACTTTTCATCATATTTTCAAAGGGGTCAGAGATCCAAAAAAGGTTAAGAAACACTATTTCAGAGCCTTTGTGGGATTCTGTTTATCTTCCCCTTGAATGTTCTGACACGCATCTGGTGTGGCCAGCCTTCCTCCCAGGCTATCATGAACTCTAAGATAGCGGTGTCTTCTTCTCCCAGAATTTTCTTCACTTCCTCCTCTTCCTGCAGCCATTCCTTGGACCACACTTAGGTTTAGAGATGCAGTTCACCTTATTACTTTCACTTTTTCCGAGGCCTCGCTTTTAGCAGAACAAACATTCCCACGCAAGCCCCTCTGAGTCTTGCCCCAGACCCTGCTGGACCTGCATGGGGATGGGACGTATATCCCCTAGCTGGATTGAGGGCCACAGGCTCATCTCCACACCACTGGTCATTTTTGCCCCTCTCTTCCTTTATGTGGTTCTAGTGGCTTCCCCTGGGCTTCCTCCTTCAGATGGGCAGGTTCCTGTGGATGTGAATCTTCCTGTGGTCAGCACTCACGTGTCCTCTCTCCTACCAGTTCTTCTTTAGAATGGAGTATGCTGTCAAAATGGAGATGATTTCAATCTTTCAAAGTCTAGGTCATATTCAAGAGAGTATGGACATTTTCTTTAAAGTCTTAGTCTCTTGCTTTCACATAAATCATGTATGGTATTGGAGTCCCTGGGTAGTGTAAAGGGTTAAAATGCCTGGTTGCTAATCGAAAGGTTGGAGTTTCCAGTCCACCCAGAGATGCCTCGGAAGAAAGGCCTGGTGATCTACTTGCAAAAAAAGTGGTCATTGAAAACCCTACGGAGCACAGTTCTACTCTGACACACTTGGGGTCGCTGTGAGTCAGAATTAACTCCACAGCAACTAGTTTTATATGGTATTAGTTTTTAGAGACCAACCCACTGCCGTTGAGTTTATTCGGACTCATAGTGACCCTATAGGACAGAGTAGAACTGCCCCATAGGATTTCCAAGGCTATAAATCTTGATGGAGGTGGACTGCCACATCGTTCTCCTGTGGAGCAGCTGGTGGGTTCGAACTGCTGGCCTTTCGGTTAGCAGCCGAGCGCCATAACCACTGTGCCACCAGGGCTCCTTTTGAAGCATCATTTTGTAACCAAGAGCTATGGCTGGTGTAGGGACAGGGAGTTGAAGGCGTTTCTCTCTCTGTTTTCTTTGTGGCATGTGAGGCTTTGGTCTTGGTATCTGAGAACTTGAAATAGTACATCTGGCGGTGCTAGTCACGGGTCTCCCTCAACTTCCCGGCTCCAGGGCTTCAAAAAAATGCAAAATCAAACCCATTACCGTGAATTCTGACTCATACTGACCCTATAGAACTGCCCCATAGAGTTTCCAAGGAGCACCTGGTGGATTCGAACTGCCAGCCTTTATGGTTAGTAGCAGTAGCACTTAACTACTACGCCACCACGGTGCCACCAGGGTTTCCAGGAGATTTCCAAAGGGCCGTCTTGGCCGTAGCCCTTCTCCCATTCTATTTCTACCACACTTCAACACGTACTCAGCCCCTCTCTGTGCTGTTTTTTTTTCCTTCTGATTTTTAAAGTGAACTTTATTTTAATTGGTATTTAGGTTATATATACCTTTGGAGCCCTGGTGATGCAGTGGTTAAGAGCTCGGCTGCTAACCAAAATATCGGCAGTTCAAATTCACCAGCTACTCCTGGAATACCCTATGGGGCAGCTCTAGTCTGTCCTGTAGGGTAGCTTTGAGTTGGAATTGACTGGACAGCAACGAGTTTGGTTTCGGTTTATACCTTATTTCGAGACACCAGTTTATTGGAAATATTTAAAATTCCCACTTACAATTCATGAACTATGCAAGAACTATTTTCACGCACTAGAAAACGGATACCAGGACATTCCTTGTAAGTATTAACATATCTTATTATTTAAGTTCAAATAATACTTGTTTTGGAACTCTTTTTTATTTTTCCCTTCAGATAGTTCCTTAAACACTTTTTAAATTACATACTGAAAAACTTAAAGATTTAGAAAGAAAATTTGTATCGCACTACGTCGAGTTAACTATTGTTAGCATTTTGGTATATATCCTCCAGACTGTATTCTTATATAAATTTTGTTTATTATCAAGCGGGTCATAATATCTTTTTTTTCTGCTAGCAAAAGAAATGTATTATTTTAAATTTTATTGTGCTTTAGATGACAGTTTACAGCGCAAATTAGTTTCTCATTCAAAAATTTATGCACAAATTCTTCTGTGACATTAGTTGTAATCCTGGCAACATGTCAGCACTATCCCCCTATCCACCTCAGGTCACATTCATCCTGTTTTCTTGTCCCTTCCTACTTTCTCGTCTTTGCTTTTTAGCAGATGTTGTCTATTTGGTCTTGCATACTTGATTGAACTAAGAAACGTGTTCCTTACATGTGTTATTGTTTGTTTTTATAGGCTTGTCTAATCGTTGGCTGAAAGGTGGACCTCGGGAGTGGCTTCAGTTCTGAGTTAACAGGGTGTCCGGGGGCCATAGTCTTGGAGGTTCCTCCAGTCTCTGTCAGATCAGTAAGTCTGGTCTTTTTTTTATGAATTTGCTTTTTTTCTACATTTTTCTCCTACTCTGTCCAGGACCCTCTATTGTGACTGCTGTGAGAGCAATTGTTGGTGGTAGGAGGCCACCATCTAGTTCGTCTGGGCTCAGGCTGGTGGAGGCTGTGGTTCGTGTGGTCCATTAGTCCTTTGGGCTAACATTTTCCTTGTGCCTTTGGTTTTCTTCATTCTCCTTTGCTCTGGACGGGATGGGACCAACAGATGTATCTTTGTTTGCTACTCACAAGTTTTTTTTTTTTTTTTTTTGGCTTTTTTATTGTGCTTTAAATGAAAGTTTACAGTTTGCATTAGTTTCTCATACAAAAATTCATACACACAATGTTATGTGACCCTAGTTGCTCTCCCTATAATGTGATAGCACATTCTTCCTTTCCAACCAGGACTTCCCACGTCCATTCAGTCAGCTCCTGTCCCTTTCTGCCTTCTCAACTCACCTCCAGAGAGGAGCTGCCCACTTAGTCTCCTGTATCTACTTGAGGTAGAAGCACTTTCTTCACGAGTTTTGTTTTGTCCTATATCCAGCCTAATCTTTGTCTGAACAGTTGGCTTCAGGAATGGTTTTGGTTTTGGGCTAACAGAGAGTCCGGGGCCATGTCTTCCGGGGTTTCTCCAGTCTCAGTCAGACCACTAAGTCTGGTCCTTTTTACTAGAATTTGAGTTGTGCACCCCACTTTTCTCCTAGTCCATCAGGGACTCGAAAGTTTTTAAGACCCCGGACTCTGCACTGCATTTTAAGGAAAAGCCCGTGTTCAAACCAAGATCTAGCATTAAAAATCTTGGTTGCATTTCCAGATGGAATGTGGAGAGAGCTCTTGTGTAGTTAGTTTCATAATTATTTACTTAATGCATTTTAGAGCTGATACTGCAAGTTTTTGTTTTGATTTAGAGTTTAGTCTTTCTGTTATTTTGCAAACAAGCGTCTAGTTTATTTTAATAGCAGTTGGCATTTTGTCAGACTGTTGGGGCCTATAAAATTGAATAGGACCCAGTCTTTGCCTTCAAGGAGTATCAAGTCTGATAGGAAGTAAGACATGTATGTGCACAAATTAAAAAATACCAAGTAGAAGGCAGGTGCTGTGAGACAGATATCAACAAAGAAGTAGGGGGATTTTAAAGAGAGAGCCAGGATTATTTCCAGTTAGGAGATCAGAGAAGGCTTCTTGGAGGAGGAAGTGGCAAACAAACTGCATCCTGAAAGATGGGCATGATTGAGATACACTCATAGAAACGGTGGAGTCAGAATGTGTCCACGACTCATAGCTGGCTGAGTCTTTGGGCAAATTTCTCAACCTTTCCAAGCCTCAGCTTCCTAATTTATAAAATGGAGATAACTGTAGACTGGCCTTATTTGGTTATTATGAGGATTAAATGAGCTAATATGTATAAAGTACTTAAAACTGTGTCTGTAGCATAGTAAGGACTCAAGCATCGGTTCTGTAGAGGAGAAGGGCAATCTAGGAAGTGGGGGAATAGCCTGAGCAAAAGAAGGAGAATGAAAGAACTATTATTCTTTTGGGAGGCTCAAAAATAATAGCAATACTTCGGAAAACAAATGAAGAGAGAAATAATGCTCATAATAATAGCAACTTCTGTTTACTGCATATTTACTCTGTGTTAATGCTGTTCCAAGTGGTTTGTGTGTATTGCGTATTTATTCTTCCCAACAACTCCACCTGGAGTAAGTGTCGTTATCCCTACTTTAAAATTGAAAAATACGGAGGCTTGTAGAGTTAAGTTTCACTTTACAAGTACGCGGAAGCTTCAGGAACAAGACTCACACTGCTTCTGCCTAAGCGTGTGTTCTTGGTGTTTTTAGCAGCTGCTGTCGAGTTGGCTGCCAACCCATGATGACCCCAGGCACGATAGAAGGAAATGTTGCCCAGTTCGGCACCATCTTCATGATTCACTGGGGAATGGACCATTGTGATCCATAGGGTTTTCGTTGGCTGATTTTTGGAAGTAGATTGTCAGACCTTTCTTCCTCTTTTTGTCTGGAAGCCCCACTGAAACCTGTTCAGCACCATAGCAACATGCAAGCCTGCACTGACAAACAGGTGGGTGGCGGCGGTGCCTGAGGTGCAGTGGTCGGGAATTGAGTCTGGGTCTCTTGTGTCGAAGGCAAGAATTCTGCCAGTGAACCACCAACGCCCCAAGCTTGTGTTCTTAACCACACTATATTATAGCCCTTTGACTTCCTTGGCCCCTCCCTGCCTGGTCCTTTCTGGCCACCAGCCAAGCTTGTCTGTCACCTTGTCAAGTCACTTTCTCATTTGAGGTTTCAGTTTCCTTTTGAAGTAAGGGAGCTGAAGGATGCTCCAGAAGTCCCTTGTAGCTCTAAGGCGTATGATTTTTTTTTTCTTCCCTCCCCTCAGTGCTTACCTTTATTTGGCTGCTGTATATAATATTATTCTGGCCACCCAATAACCTGATGATAGATAGAACACACAAGGAAGGAGAGAGCAAAGAACCTGGGTCTCTTGGTATAAAACTGCCCAAACCCATTGCCATCCAGTGGATTCCAACTTGTAGTGACCTATGGGACAGAGAAGAACTGCCCCACAGGGTTCCCAAGGCTGTAAATCTTACGGAAGCAGACTGCCACATCTTCCATGGAGTGGCTGGTGGGTTTGAACCTCTGAGCTTTTAGTGAGCAACTGAGTGCTTTAACCCCTGCACCACCAGGGCTCCTTACAAAACTGCCAGCAAGTTAAAAAAAAAAAATCAAACCAGCTTGTCACAAAGCCAAGGCATAAACACCAAGATAATTTGAATAAGGAAGTGGCCAGAGACCAGAGGTGAGTCAGCAACACTTCCTACAGCATTCCAGTCTGTCTGAAGGTAGACCCTGAAGGAAGTGAGGAATGCTCCAGTTAGGAAGGTGAAGTGAGGGGACAGTTTCCTGGTGACTCCACCCCTCTGGTCCTTTCTTTATGGCACCTGTGGGTTGAGATGAGTCTTGTGGGTCGTAGGGGGAACGATGGAGCAGGAAGAGAGTATGGAGGCAGGTAGAGAGGAGAGGCAGTGAGTCACTTGTGTAAAATGATTTTTTAAAATATAATTTATTTTTTGTTGTAATGGATACACACAGTAAAAACATACACCAAAACAACAGTTTCTACACTGCACAATTCAGTGACATTGATTACATTCTTCAAATTCTGCAGCCATTCTCATCCTCCTTTTCTGGGCTGTTTCTCTCCTATTAACACAAACTCACTGCCCCTTAAGTTTCCTACCTAATGTTACCAGTTACTGTTGTCGGTTTGATTCCATATAGACAGACCTTGAAAGAGCACAGTGCTCAAGGCGGACATTCTTGATTAGTTAAGCGAAACTATTCTTTGCTTTTAAGAAGACTTCAGGGGATATTTTATTTATTTATTTATTTATAATTTTATTGTGCTTTAGGTGAAAGCTTACAGCACAAATTGATTTCTCATTCAAAAATTTATACACAAATTGTTTTGTGACTTGGTTGCAATTCCTGCAACGTGTCAGCACTTTTCCCCTTTCCACCCTGGGTTTTCCATGTCCATTTGCCCAGTTTTCCCTGCCTTCTTGTCTTTGTTTTGGGCGGGTGTTGTCCATTTGGTCTGGTATACTTGATTAAACTAAGAAGCATGTACTTCATGTGTGTTATTGCTTGCTTTATAAAAAAATGCTTTATAGGCCTGTCTAATTTTTGGCTAAAAGGTAGACTTCAGGAGTTGCTTCAGTTCTGAGTTAGCAGAGTGTCTGGGGGCCATAGTCTTGGGGATCCCTCCAGTCTCTGTCAGACCAGTAAGTCTGGTCTTTTTTTGTGAATTTGAATTTTGTACAATTTTATGTGATTTCCCTATGTGTTGTAAGTTCTATCACTGTGATGTAATGACATGGATTAGTAGCAGTTATATTGATGAGTTAGTGTCTTAAGCCAATCTCTTTTGAGATATAAAAGAGAGAAGCAAGCAGACATGGGTACCTCATACCATGAAGAAAGCAGTGCTGGGAACAGAGTGCATCCTTTGGACCTGAGGTTCCTGCCCTAAGATGCTCCCACACAAAGGGAAGATTGATGACAAGGAACGTCCTCCAGAGCCGACGGAGAGAAAAAGTCTTCCCCTGGAGCAGGCACCCTGAATTTGGGCTTGTAGCCTACTAGGCTCTGAGAGAATACATTTCTCTTTGTTAAGGCTGTCCACTTGTGGTATTTCTGTTACAGCAGCACTAGGTGACCAAGGCAACTCAGCATAACGCCTTCCAAATTCATCCATGTTACAAGATGTTTTGGGGATTCATCATTGTTCTGTTTTGTAGGGTAATATTCCATTGTGTGTATGTACCATAATTTGTTTGCCCTTTCCTCTGTTGTTGGGCACTTAGGTTGTTTCCATCTTTTTGCTGTTGTGAATAATGCTGCAAGGAACATGGGTGTGCATTTATCAGCTCTTATTCCTCTAGAATATATTCTCAGGAGTGGGATTGCCGGATCATATGGTATTTCCATTTCTAGCTTTTTAAGGAGGCACCATGTCATTTTCTGTAGTGGTTGTACCAATTTACATTCTCACCAGCAATACATGAGAGTTCAAATCTCCCCAACATCTGTTACTTTCTGTTTTTTTGATTCGGGCCAGTAATGTTGGGGTGAGATGATATCTCATTGTAGTTTAAATTTGTTCAGGGGATAGTTTTGATTTAAGGTTTAAAGATTATCTCAGGGCAATAGTTTCAGGGGTTTATCCTGCCTCTATGGCTTCAGAAAACCTGGAGTCCATGAAAATTTGAAATTCTGTTCTGCATTTTATCCCTTTTGATCAGGATTCTTCTATAGAATCTTTGATCAAAATGTTCAGTAATGGTAGCCAGGCACCATCTAGTTCTTCTGGTCTCATGGGTGGCAAAGGTGGCAGTTGTTTATGGAGGCAATTAACCACACAGTTCCTTTCTTCCTCCTATTCCTGACTCTCTTTCTTCCTTTGTTGCTCCAGATTAATACAGGCCAATTGTTGTGCCTTGGATGGCCTCTTGCAAGCTTTTAAGATCTCAGGTACTACACAATGTACTAGGAGGTAGAACAGAAGCACTAAACATGTTACTAGGCCAATTAATTGGGATGTTCCATGAAACCATGACAAACCTCCAAACCAAGTAACCAAATCCCATGAAGTGTTTGGTTGTATATAAGCAGCCTCAGCCTTGTGTAATATGATTTGAAGCTTAACCTGTTGCTGCAAGTAAATTACGAATCATAGTAACCCTATAAGGCAGAGCAGAACTGCCCCATTGGGTTTCCTAGGTTGTAACCTTTACAGCCCTGTTCTTCTTTGTATGTAAAGATGAAGAAGAACAGGGCATCTGGATTGGAGGAAGACTCGTTAACAACCTGTGTTATGCAGATGATACAACCTTGCTTGCTGAAGGTGAAGAGGACTTGAAGCACTTACTAATGAAGGTCAAAGACCACAGCCTTCAGTATGGATTGCACCTCAACATAAAGAAAACAAAAATCCTCACAACTGGACCAGTGAGCAACATCATGATAAACGGAGAAAAGATTGAGGTTGTCAAGGATTTCATTTTACTTGGATCCACAATCAACAGCCATGGAAGCAGCAGTCAAGAAATCAAAAGACGCATTGCATTGGGTAAATGTACCGCAAAGGACCTCTTTAAAGTGTTGAAAAGCAAAGATGTCACCTTGAAGACTAAGGTGCACCTGACCCAAGCCATGGTATTTTCAATTGCATCATAAGCATGTGAAAGCTGTACAATGAATAAGAAAAACCCAAGAAGAATTGACGTCTTTGAATTGTGGTGTTGGTGAAGAATATTGAATATACCATGGACTGCTAAAAGAACAAACAAATCTGTCTTGGAAGAAGTGCAACCAGAATGCTTCTTAGAAGCAAGGATGGTGAGACTGTGTCTTACATACTTTGGACATGTTGTCAGGAGGGATCAGTCCCTGGAGAAGGACATCATGCTTGGCAAAGTACAGGGTCAGCGGAAAAGAGGAAGATGCTCAATGAGGTGGATCGACCCAGTGGCTGCAGCAATGAGCTGAAGCATAACAACAACTGTGAGGATGGCGCGGGACTGGGCAGTGTTTCATTTTGTTGTGCATAGGGTTACTATGAGTCAGAACTGGCTCGACGGCACCTAACAACAACAACGACAACCTTTACAGAAGGAGATTGCCACATCTTACTCCTGAAGAGTAGCTGGTGGTTTTGAACCACTGACCTTTTGAGCATTTAACCACTGCACCAGCAGGGCTCTTTGTTTGAAGCTTAGCTGTATGTCTTACTAAATTTCTTTTTTCTGTGGAGTGGAGCACAGGATATTCGGACTTGGTAGAAGTAGTCCTCCTATGAGAGTACTCTCATATATATCTATTTTTTGAATTTTTACTGTACTTTCAGTGAAAGTTTACAAATCAAGTCAGTCTCTCATACAAAAACTTACATACACCTTGCTATATACTCCTAGTTGCTCTCCGCCTAATGAGACAGCACACTCCTTCTCACCACCCTGTATTTCCGTGTCCATTCAGCCAGCTTTTGTCCCCCTTGGCCTTCACATCCCCCCTGCAGACAGGAGCTGCCCACATAGTCTTATGTGTCTACTTGATCCAAGAGGCTCACTCCTCACCAGTATCATTTTCTATCTTACAGTCCAGTCCAATCCCTGTCTGAGGAGTTGGCTTTGGGAATGGTTCCTGTCTTGGGGTAACAGAAGGTCTGGGGACCATGACCTCTGGGGTTCTTCTAGTCTACTCTCATATTTTTTATTTGCTTTTTTTTTTTCTTGCCTTGATGAAAAATTAAAAAAAAAATTATCACAGGTAGATAGGGCTGGGACTTACATCTTCTAACCTATGTAACTAATTTTATGTACTTTTGGCAGCTCTATCTTGTGCTTCTCCCCCATCCTCTGCCATAATACAATTATTGCTTCGGGAACTTTAAGAGTTCTACCTCCCTACCACAAAGAACACCCATGGTCACCTGCTACAGGGCCCCAAATGTCTATTACTATTTGGGAGGTAGGCATTGAAGTCTCCCAGGTATGATGTGATAAGTATTTGGGCTCCAAAGCTACACTTCCATGTTTAGAACAGAGGTCTCCAGTTGACCATCTGAATGAACGAATGACTCTCCTCAGTGTCTTCACCTGTAAAATGCACATAAAAGCAATATCCATCTCATCTTTAAACAATAATTTAACTCATTTAATAAAGAAGGTTTGCCAGTATACAAAACATTACTAACAACACAGGAGAGAAACTAGATAACTGGGAGCTCCTAAAAATCAAACACCCATGCTCATCCAAAGACTTCACCAAAAGAGTGAAAAGATTACCTACAGACTGGGAAAAAGTTTTTAGCTATGACATTTCTGATTAGCGTCTGATCGCTAAGATCTACATGATACTGCAAAAACTCAACTACAAAAAGACAAATAACCCAATTAAAAAATGGGCAAAGGATATGAACAGACACTTCACTAAAGAAGACATTCAGGTAGCTAACAGATACATGAGGAAATGCTCACGATCATTAGCCATTACCCAGACCATTAGAGAAATGCAAATCAAAACTACAATGAAATTCCATCTTACTCCAACAAGGCTGTCATTAATCCAAAAGCCACAAAATAATAAATGTTGGAGAGGTTATGGAGAGACTGGAACACTTATACGCTGCTGGCAGGAATGTAAAATGTACAACCACTTTGGAAATCGATTTGACCGTTCCTTAAAAAACTAGAAATAGAACTACCATATGATCCACCAATCCCACCCCTTGGAATATATCCTAGAGAAATAAGAACCTTTACACGAACAGATGTATGCACATCCATGTTTATTGCAGCACTGTTTACAATAGCAAAAAGATGGAAGCAACCAAAGTGCCCATCAACAGATGAATGGATAAATAAATTTTGGTATATTCACACAATGGAATATTACTCATTGATAAAGAACAATGATGAATCCAGGAAACATTTCATAACATGGAAGAATCTGGAAGGCATTATGTTGAGTGAAATTAGTCAGCTGCAAAAGGACAAATATTATATAAGACCACTATTATAAGAACTCGAGAAATAGCTTAAACAGAGAAGAAAACATTCTTTTGTGGTTATGAGACAGGGGAGGGAGGGAGCGTGGGACAGAGGTATTCACTAATTAGATAGTAAATAAGAACTACTTTAGGTGAAGGGAAAGACAACACACAGTACAGGGGAGGTCAGCACAACTGGACGAAACCAAAAGCAAAGAAGTCTCCTGAATAAACTGAATGCTTTGGAGGCCAGCGTAGCAGGGGTGGCGGTTTGGGGACCATGGTGTCAAAGGATACCTAAGTCAATTGGCATAATAAAATCTATTAAGAAAACATTCTGCATCGCACTTTGGAGAGTGGCATCTGGTGTCTTAAACGGTAGCAAGGAGCCATCTAAGATGCATCAGTTGGTCTCAACCCACCTGGAGCAAAGGAGAATGAAGAACACCAAAGACACAGGGTAATTATGAGTCCAAGAGACAGAAAGGGCCACATAGACCGGAGACTACATCATCCTGAGACCAGAAGAACTAGATGGTGCCTGGCTACAACCAATGACTGTCCTGACAGGGAACAGAACAAAGAACCCCTGAGGGAGGAGGAGAGCAGTGGGATGAAGACCCCAAATTCTCGTAAAAAGACCAGACTTAATGGTCTGACTGAGACTAGAATGCCCCAGAGGTCACGGTCCCCAGATCTTCTGTTAGCCCAAGACAGGAACCATTCCTAAAGCTAACTCTTCAGACAGGGATTGGACTAGACTATGGGATAGACATGGAAACCCTGGTGGCGTAGTGGTTAAGTGCTACGGCTGCTAACCAAAGGGTCAGCAGCTCAAATCCGCCAGGTGCTCCTTGGAAACTCTACGGGGCAGTTCCACTCTGTCCTATAGGGTCGCTATGAGTCGGAATCGACTCGACGGCACTGGTTTTTTTTTTATGGGATAGGCAATGATACTGGTGAAGAATGAGCTTCTTGGATCAAGTAGATGCACAAGACTATGTTGGCGTCTCCTGTCTGAAGGGGAGATGAGAGGGTAGAGAGGTCAGAAGCTGGCCGAAAGGACTCAAAAAGAAATAGAGGTGAAAAGGAGTGTGCTGTCTAGTTAGGGAGAGAGCAGTTAGGAGTATATAACAAAGTGTTTGTAAATTTTTGTATGAGAGTTCGACTAGATTTGTAAACTTTCACTTAAAGCACAATAAAAATTAAAAAAAAAGAGAAGGTATGCCTTGAGCATTGTGCTCTTTTAAAGAATTATCTCTGTGAGATTAAAGGGACAACAGTAACCCTAAAACACAGACAAAAACTTTAAAGGGCAGAGAGTCTAAGTTAACGGCAGTGAAACAATATGGACAGAGATAGGGAGAGTGGTGACACAATGTGAAGTATGTAACTATTGTCGATGAACTGAACATGTCAAAATTGTTGAATGGGTGTCTGTTTTGTTTTGCAGATTTTCACCAAAAAACCAAACAAACTCCAACATTCATCTCATGGAGGGATGTCGTAAGGATTTTGTGAGGTAATACATATAAATCATTTAGTACAGTGCCTGGTACATACTAAGCCCTCAATAAATGTTAACTAGGAAGTCATCACCACTCTCTTATCTTAGCTTAAATCTTACTGGATTGCTTAATATAACTCTGAGGGAGTAGGGAACGAGTCATTTTGTGACTTGGGAAAGGAAAGTTCTAGGAAGTGGGATACTTGTTCACAGGGATAGTCCCAGTCTGAAGGTTTTACCACAAGTAAAATCCCCTGAGCATTTAGAAGACAGGTGTGAGAGTACAAAGTTCCTAGGGAAGGACCAAATAAAAGGGTGAGGAAGACAGATTAAAGTCTTGCTGGGAACACATGGTATAGTTTAGGTGTGTGAGTTCCTGTGGGGAGAATGGAGGCAGAGGGGAAGGAGAGGAGGGAGGGAAGAGGGAGGTCAATGAGGCAGAGGCTCCTCTCCTGCCAGAGTACTAGTCACAGTGAAGGAGGTATAGGCTCTTCCCTTCCACTACTTCCTCAAGCTTGTAGCTTCCAGGTCAGGACTGAGGACTGCAGGTCTTATTGCGGTGGAAACAGCCAGAGTCATGGGGAAGTGAGGCATACTGCTGATTATACTCCCAGCTCACAGTCATCCCACCCTATGTCCTAAGATTTTGTCATCTTTCCAGGGAAAACCTGAATCCCAGGGGCCTTCTGTTTAGACCAGTCCTTGGGCTAATGCCCCAATTTTTCCCATGTGGCTGTCATATCTCAGGATTCAGCCAGGCATGGCTGGTAACTTCTTGTAATACTACTCTAGACAGGAAGTGGTCAGGACCTGGTAATAGAGCAGTCTGGGGGGAAGGGAGGCAGGCAGAACTAACCCAGCAATGGGTACCTTCTTGGGCTCCTGGCACAGAATTCCTGGACCTAGACTGAAGTACAGGGATCCTAGGGATATCTTTTTCTCTATGGATTTCCTAATCTTATCTCAAAAAAAAAAAAAAAAGGGAAATTCCACAGTGTTTTATACATTAACACAGCAATGCCCATTTGAAACATTTGGGTCGTGTCTGGTATCCTATACCCACAGTTACGATAGGGGAGACAATGTGTTATAGGCTCAGCATTGGAGTCAGACCAACCTATTTTTGAATCCCAGCTTTGCCATTTACTACCTACATGCTCATGAGCTAATTAAATTATTTCATCTCTCTGAGCCTTCATTTTTTTCATTTGTAAATTCAGGATTCCCATGCCTACCTCGTGCTGGCTAAATAAAACAAGGTGTGAAAAAATGCTTAGTGTAGTACCTTGTATACAATAACTGCAAAATAAATGGCAGCTAATTTTTTTTTAATAATACTAATAGTCCCTTTACCCCTCCAAGGTTCAGTTTCTGCCTCTGTAAAATGAGTTATTCTAAGGATTAAGGGTGGACAATCAGTATTTATGAAGAAGGTGGTAAATAGTACCAAAAAAACCAAACCTGTTGCTGTCGAGTCAATTCCGACTCATAGTACAGAGTAGAACTGCCCCATAGGGTTTCCAAGGAGCACATGGTGGATTTGAACTGCTGACCTTTTGGTTAGCAGCCATAGCTCTCAAACACTATGCCACCAGGGTTTCCTGGTATATAGTAAACCAAAACCCACTGCCGTTGAGTCGATTCTGACTCATAGTGACCCTATAGGGCAGAGTAGAACTGCCTGACAGAGTTTCCAAGGAGCGCCTGAAGGATTCAAACTGCGAAGTCTTGGTATAGGTGCTCTGAAATTCTAGATCCCTCCCTTGGAAGAAAACCATATGCTGGGGAGAAGGCCTGGGCCAGCAGGTCACCATGGTTAGGGAAGATGAGGTGCAAGGGAAAGGACAGTCACTCCTTGGCGGAAGGAAACCCTCTCAGTTGAAGAGAAGTGTGGGGGACTGGGGATGGACTGGCACTGGATTCAGGAAGATTTAGGGAGGCCACTGACTAGGTCCTGTTTCTGCAGAGAAGCTGGTGTGGTGGTAGGTTGGAGGAAATAGAGAATACTGTGGATACTGGCTACAGTGAGGCCCATCCCGAGTCCTCAGTCACTTATCAGCTTCATGGGTATCTAGATTCTAGGATTCCCCTAAAGCAGTAGTTCTTAACATTTGGGAGCACAGATACATTTGAGAAGTGAGTGTAAACTACGGATTGATTCCCTAGAAAAATGTACATTACAGAAATTTTTGCATTTAATAAAGGGTTCACAGATCCTCTCAGGGATCTCAGGTGGAGAAATTTGTCCCTGGGCTCAGAAGGAATAAGTGCCTTAGCCGTTTTAGGTATTGGGAAGAAGGCGGGGTGGGGGGGGGTCTGTGAGCTTGGGATAAGCTGTCACTTGTCCTACCAGCACTAAGTAAGCCAAAGAATCAGCCACTAGATCCACTCATGGGTTAGTAAGGAGCCAGGAGACCTGACCCAGGAGCTGTAAGAACACTGCCCGTAACTTACAACATCCTTCTGCCTCAATTCAGCCAATATCGATCAGGGGGCTGGTGACAGGCAACAACAATGAAACAGTTGGTGTCCTGACTTGGAAGCAGAATTTGGGGACAGCTTGGGAATCCTAAGGAAAGATGAGGTGATCCTAAAGAAAAAAAAAGAAAAAAAAGCAGCTGTCATTTACTGAATACTTATGACATGCTAGTCGCTGCTAAGTGGCTTACAGGAATTTTTTCCATCTAATCCTCTATTTTCAAATGGGGAAACTGAGGCCTAGGCGTTAAGTAACTTGCTTAGTTAGGGTCAATCTGCTAGCAAGTGGGAGGCCAGGATTCAAATCCTGGTCACGTATCGTGCAGGCAATCCTTATACTGTCTTGCCTCTTAAGAAGGTGAGTAAGGAGTGCCTAATGTCTGAAATATGTGTCAGAAGCACACCTAAAGGTCTGGATTTCCTGGACCAGGGCCCCAAGGAGGGTGACTGGGGATTTGGAAATATACTGTAATAGGAACTCGGGGCCAGAAGCCAAGGAACTGCCCCATTGTCAGAATGAGGCATCACCTGTGGATTGGAGGTTAAATGGACAAGGAGCCTGGATTGGCCTGAGGTGGGGCATGGGTAATCAAGTGAGCCCTCAGTGGGTGCAGAGCTTGAATCCAGGCTTGGCCAGGTGGTACCCTATATGCTGAGTGTGGGTGGGAAGCCCTTGGGATCTCACTTTTCCTTCTCAGCAGAGGAAGGGCTGGCTCCTGTGGGGGTGAAGGAGGAGTTGGCTCCAGAGACAGCAGTGATTGCCTCAGGCCCAACCGGGCTCAAGCTCTGGGAGGCAGGGCCTGACGTTCTCCACCTCTGTATCCCCAGTGTCCTGGCACACAGCAGATGCCTAATCCATGCTGGTGAATGAATGTTGAATGCCAAGGCTGAGTTCATCTTTCCACAGCTACCTGGATAAAAAAAAAAAAAAAACCTAGGGATACTTCTGTGGAAATTTCCCCAGAGCCCAGAAATTCCAAACTATGCCATTTTTAACCAGTGCAGAAACTGAAAAGCTCATTCTCCTTCAAGGCAAAGGAGCAGCTGGGTCATCTCCTCTGTCTCAATGGACAGAAGAAGAGCCTCTGCCAAATGTGTAGGTGGAGAAGATTTTGAGCCAATATGCTGGCCCACACTTAGTCTCCTTAACTAGAGGAATGGATTTGCACTGAGAGATCTACAGTCTCACTACAAATAACAATAATAATGAGAACATATTCCTCTGTGTTTTTCCAATTCCAAAAAGCTTTCATATGATATAGCAATATAAAATGTTAACATTAGGGGAACCTGTGTGGAGGGTAAAAGGGAACTCTCTTTACTATTTTGTAACTTTTCTATAAGATTATTTCAAAATTAGAAGTTAAAGAAAAAAAAAAAAGCCAGAGGGAAAAGACAGTAAACAAGAATATAAATGATGACTTTCTCAAAAACAATGGATGCCAGAAAACAGTGGAATAACATCTTTAAACTACTGAAAGAAAAAAACCTTGTCAACCTAGAAATTGATATCTAAGAAATATCATAAAAAATGCGGGTGAAACAAATGAAAGCTGAGCATACTCGTTGCCAGTAGACCTTCATTATAAGAATTGTTAAAGGAAGTTCTTTAGGCAGAAGGGAAATGATACCAGATAGAAACTTGGAACTGCAGCCACAGAAATAGTAAATATGTGTGGGTAAATTTATTATCACCTTATTCAACTTCTTTAAGAGGCAACTGTTTAAAGCAAAAATAAAATTTTATATTGCAGGGTTTACAATGCATTTAGTAGTAATATGTCTGACAATGACAGCATAGAGGGTAGTGTTTTGTCAGTGCAATTATTCTGTTGTAAGGTTCTTACATTTTACATGAAGTGGTAAAATACTAATTCTAAAAAGAGTATGTATGATATATTAAGGACGCATATTTAATTCCTAGAGAAACCACACACACACACACACATAGCACACACCACAAAGAAGTATAGCTAAAATGCCAGTTCCAAAAAAACCCCAAACCCACTGCCGTTGAGTAGATTCTCACTCATAGCAACCCCACAGGACACAGTAGAACTGCCCCATAGGGTTTTCAAGGCTATAATCTTTACAAAAGCAGAGTGCCACATCGTTCTCCCACTGAGAAGCTGGTGGATTCAAACTGCCGGCCTTTGGGTTAGCGGCTGAGCACTTAACCACTGCATCACCAGGATGCCATTATCAATTATTATACTAAATGTAAATGGACTAGCCCCTTTCCCATCCTTAAGGCTGGGAGTTCAGCAGGAACTCCTGACTCCTGGTACCTGTGAATGTGACCTTGTTTAGAGACAGGATATTTGAAGATGTTATCAGTTAACACATGGTCATACTGAATGGGGTGCATCCTATAAAAGAGGAGAAGAAACACAGAGGCATATAGAGGGAAGGCAGCAAAGTGACAGTGGAGTTATGCTGCAGCTGCAAGCAAAGGAAAGCCTGCAGCTACCAGAAGCTGGAAGAGACAAGGAAGGATTTCCCTTAGAGCCTTTAGGGAGATCATGGTACAGTTGTCACCCTGGTCTCAGACTCATAGCCTTCAGGGACTGTGAGAAAATAAATTGTTCTTAGAAGCCACCCTATTTGTCGTACTTTGCTATGGCAACCCTAGGAAACTAATACAGTTGCTGAGGCTGGGAACAGAGTAGAGAACTTGCTGGCACATTTGCTAGGGCCTGGTGGCACAGTGGTTAAGAGCTGCACCTTAACCACTATATTAATATACAAATAGAGAAAGAAATATAGATGAGTGTGTGTGTGTGTATGTGTGTGTTCCCATCTCCCCCCAGCTCTGTCTACTAAGAGGCTCTATAATCAGTGACACCCTTTATAGCCGTCGACAGATGAATAATGAACCCCAATCCAAAATTTGGTTCAAACAACAAGGCTAATGACTCCATACCAAGAGGCTATCTACACAAAGGTTTAATACTCACATAATGAGGCTTTCTGGAAGACAGCATGGTGATTCCCAAGGAGGTCTGAAAATGGCTTGAGAGAGCAAGGAAAGGAAACAAGCTTGGGGTTTTTATGGTGGTTAGAGGTTGGGACTAGGCTGAGGGTTTCCTCATGTGGTTTGATGTCTGTCAGTGCCAAAGAAGGGGGCATTTGGGCTTTCATTTCATCTTGTCAAGGTGTGAGGCAGATGGGGAGGAGAGAGAGGTGAGGCTTAAAAGATGCTAGCAGTCAAACATCAAAAAATGGTGTCTGATTCTTTATTACACATCCCAATAGCAACAAACTCATATCTGGTTTCTAAATACTGCTGCCCACTAAAAGAAACCAGGGTTCAGCAAATAAACTGCTGATGCCAAGGCTAGGGTAGGGAAAGTGCAAGATGAGCGTAGAACATCTTACTGTGCCAGAAAGTAAGAAAGTGCTCAACAAATAATGGGGGCACGTCGGCAAGAAAAAGGAATTATTTGTTGAAATGGAAGATATTTTATTACATATGGGTCTGGGTATATATCACAATAACAACAAAAAGGGAATGAATCACTGACATATACAACAACCTGGTGAACCTCAAAACCATTTTGTTGAGCAAATGAAACCAGATGCAAAAGAGTACATAATGTATGATTCCATTTTATATGTGGTTCAAGAAAAACCAAAATTAATTTATGGTGATGGAAATCGGAACTGGAGTGGTTGCCTATGGGGGGGGGAGGGTGGAGATTGACTAGGACTCAAGGGAACTTTCTGGGGTGATAAAATTTTCTGTAGCGAGATACTACTTCACATCTCTTGTGCCTCTCACTGTATGTAAAATTTACTTCAATTTAAAATAAATAAATAGCAAATTACAATACAAACTGCTAGGCAGAGAGGTAACCAGGACGCTGACCTGAATTTTGCTTCAGGGCAATGACATTTTCAAGGATGTAAAGTGTCAAAAGTGATTTAAAAAGATTTGCACATTGTTAAGCCTTCTCCAGACGCTGCAAGCTATCTCTAACCCTCACACTCCCAGCACTGTTGAAATGACTTCCAGTCTAGAGGCCCTCAGCAGCTTGGGGTGGTAGATGCAGCTGGAGTCTCAAAGCCCAGGTCAGGGAGCCCAGCTACCTGGGCCTCTATTCCCTCCCAAACGGTTAGTGACACTTTTGTTATGTGTGCTACTATTAATGTGTATCCTAGTGCTGAGAGGTCTGAGGAGATGGTGCAGCTGGTGCTGGAGAAGGGGGGAGGTCAGGCAAGATTACAAGGAAGAGATGACATCTGAGATGTCTTGAAACATAGATGGAATTTTCTAGGTGGAAGAAGGACGGAAGACCAGTGAGAAAGGATGGGATCTGGGAATAAGTACGTTCTGGAGCTTCTGTGGGAGATAAGGCTGGATAAGTGAGTCAGGGCCAGTTGTCAAGAGATCTTGTGTGTCTAGGGAGAGGGCAGGGAGCCTGAGAGGCCTTAGGAAAGCCCAGGAGCTGGAGAGACTTTCTGTCCCTCTCTGATTGGCCGCTCAGGGCTTGTTTTTAAACCATTTCAGCGGCTTGCCCCGCCCCCAGCCACTCCCTGGGCGCCATAGCCCTAGGGGTGCCTTTCTAAGCCTCCAAAGATTTTCTTTCTGGGGAAGACCCAGGGGACTAGAGGAAGGATCCTACGGAGTAGTGGACAGGAGGCCTGTGAGGAATATACAAGGACGCCCTCAAACCTGTAAGTTTGAGTTTGGAGGCAGTGCACTGGCTGTGTCCTGAAACGGTAATCAGGTATCTACTATGTGCAATATTTACAATATTTGTGCAGAGAGGCCCTTTTTGGACACATCACTGCTTACACAAGCTTGAGGTGTGGTCTTGTCCTCAAGAAGCTTACAGTCTAAAGAAACAAAACTAATCCAAGAAGACTTTCAGCCCGTTGCCCTCCAGGCGATTCTGACTCATAGCGACCCTCTTAGGACACAGCAGAACTGCCTCATAGGTAATCTTTACGGAAGCAGTTGAAAGGCTGCTGGGTTCAACCCCGTACCTTTCAGTTAGCAGCCCAGCGTTTAACCACCGTGCTACCAGGGCGCCACTAAGAAAACGTTAGTAGATAATAAAGGACTAAACTGGTACGCCGCACAGAGTAGATGTTCAACAGATGTTTGCCACTTAAATGAATGAAAGAAACTCCTGGTACCGATGGAAAGTACCGCAGGAGTAAGACGAAAGAGAAATCCTGTGCGTGTCTCTGGAGGATCAGGAAAAGGCCCGCAGGCGCCCCGCCTTCCTGAGTGTGCCAAGTGCCAGGGGGCCGACCCTTGGACCAGGAGGTTCTCCCACGACCCTTTCTGGCTCGGCATCCGCTTGCCGGCGGGTAGGCGGATCCTCGTGGGCGGAGGCGAGCGGCAAGACAGGAGCCGCGGTTTCCCACACCCCTTCTCCCGCGCAGGGTCCAGAAAAAGGCCGGCGGGAGGAAACGCGAAGCCACGTCCCGCCCCGTCGTCCCACCCACCGCGTCCCCTCCCCCTGGGCTGCGGGAAAAGCGGCCGTGGGCACCGCTGCTCGCTGTGGGGTGGCGGGCGCGGTCGAGGCGGAGCGCGTGGCCAGCGGACGAGATGCGAGCGCGGCGGCGGGCCCGGGCGCTCTGGGCCGCTCTGCTGGCGCTGGGGGCGCTGGCGGGCGTCGGCGTCGGAGGTGAGTGAGGCTCGGCGCCCGCCGCAGGGACAAGCTCTCCACGGGGCTGCGCCCCGCTCCGCCGCAGCCGAGTCTGCAGACCTGGAGCCGGGAGACTCAGGCGGGCCGGGCCCGCGTTGCTGCTCTCGGAGTGCCCGGGCCCCGGCTGGGGCCATCAGAGTCCAGAGCTGGGGACCTTACTGTACCCTCGGTGGCAGGGGTGACAGGCGACCGGTGCCAGGGGGCGGGCCTGGACCCCGGAGCCGGTGGCCAGGTTGGTCGCCTCGCTGGGGCGGCCTCGGCGCGCGCGGTGCGGTGGGCGCAGCTCCGAGCCAGCCCGGTGCTGAGCGCTGGCTGCGAGCATCCCGGGTGGTCCCAGCTGTGCGAGGGAAGACCCGCCCGGCCCGGGAGCCGGGGCGACGTGGGCTGTCTGGGGCTGTCCCGCGCGTTGGCAGGGGGATGTGCTTGTAGCTTCTCGAGTTAGCGTGTACCCGCGCGTTCCCCAGTTATTTGACATTCTTTTCTCCCTGTGCCACACTTCCAAGTTTTTCTAACTTGGTGGCTCCCCGCGGGAGCGTTTCGGAGCAGGATAAGGGCGCTGCCCCCTACAGTGACCCTGGCAGCGCCTCTGCTTCAGTGACAGACCCCGGACCAGAAAAATCTTTAGGGTATGCGGGGAGTCATAGCAAGGGTCCCTGGGGCTGGTTTGGATCCCAGGCTTTGTCTCTCCTGCTGCTGCGCGAATCATCAGCTTCCAGGGCAGTCGACGTTTGGTCGCATTGCCAGGGAGGGTGGTGAAGGGGCAGTGAGGCACAGCCCTGGGGTGCTGCCCTTGGTCCTTCCGGAACCCTGGTGATCTTCCCGGGAGAGCTCTTGCTCTGGAATCTCTGGGATCAAGCCTTCCTCAGAGGACGCACGAGTGTGCATACATATACTTTTAAAAAAAATTTTACTGTACTTTTTTTTTTAGATGAAGGTTTACAGAACAAACTAGTTTCTCATTAGTTAGTACACATATTGTTTTATGACATTGGTTAACAACCCCACAGCATGTCAACACTCTCCCTTCTCCACCTTGGGTTCCCTATTACCAGCTTTCCTGTCCCCTCTGGCCTCCCAGTCCTAGCCCCTGGGCTGGTGTGCCCCTTTAGTCTTATTTTGTTTTATGGGTCTGTCTAATCTTTGGCTGAAGGGTGAACCTCAAGAGTGACTTCGTTACTGAGCTAAAAGGGTGTCCAGGGGCCATATCTCTAGGGGTTTCCCAGTCTCTGTCAGGCCTGTAAGTCTGGTCTTTTTTTCATACATATACTTTTAATGAAAACGGTAATACTCACTGTAAAACAATTTAGACCAAGTAGAAGGGATTAAAAAAAAAGAATCGATAAGTCCATTTCAAAGATAACTAATTTAAAATACTTTGGCGAATGCCTTCCAGACTCCTCTATGTATGTATAGACAATATATGTAAAAAGATCATACTGAACAGGGTGACAATATTTTAATGGAATAGTTGATGTATAAAAAAAAACCCCCAAAACCCGCTGCTGTCGACTCATAGCAACCCTATAGGACAGAGTAGAATTGCCCCGTAGGATTCACACGGAGGGCATGGTGGAGTTGAACTGCTGACCTTTTGGTTAGCAGCCAAGCTCTTAACCACTGATGTATAGGGGGCTGCTTAGGTTGTCATTACTGAAACTTCCCAGGTGATAGAGACTAACACAGGTCCAGCCATCTTCAGCCTGTAGTGAATAGCCTGATGACTGTCACAGAAATATGAATCCTCAGCATTCTGCCCTGGAGATGTTAGCACGTTGGGTTAGATGCTGCTGCTGTTGATGGGAATGGAGAAATCTATGAGGGCAACTCAGCTGTTTCCTACTGCTTCCATGAACTTAAAACATTTTTTGCTTTCATTTCCTTTGTTTTTTACATCCACAACATTCTAAATTCACTTTTGTGTATAATCATTATACTTTCCTAACAGTTTAAGAAGTAACGAGATAACATAAGATAGTGCCCAGCATGGTGCTTAGCTCAATGTTGGTGAAGATATGTTATTTTGCTGTCTCCCCCAAGCTCCCATCCCCAGTATATCGTGTAGATGTGGTTTACACAGTTGTAATGGCCCATTACAATTCCACTGCATTGACATACCTAAGTTTGGTTGGCAGTTCCTTACATGAGAGGTCCTTCAGGAGATGTGTTCACTGATTTGTTGGTGTGACTGGGGTGATTCTCAGCAGCGGTGGTGGACTGTGTTAAGCTAGCCCCAGACTCTCTCTGAAAGGCAGGGTAGTGTTTAAGAGCAGGGGCTCTAGAGTCAGACCCCTGAGTAAAAGACCCTGCAGTAAAAGCAGTTTCTATTATATTTACATTCCCCATCCCAGTGTTAGGAGCGCTGATGGTGCACCAGTTAAGAGCTCTACTGCTAAATGGAAGGTAGACAGTTCAAGGTTGGTGTCTTGAACCATCTCAACTGCTCTGGCACAGAAAGACCTGCTCGCATAAAGATTACCTTACAGAAAACTCTATGGGGCAGTTCTGCTCTGTCACTATGAATCATCATCGACTTGATGGCACTCAACAACAACCCCAGTGTTGGGGGTAGGGTTGCAGGTCCCTGGGAAGAAACTGGTGGGGTGAGAGTAGGAGAGCTATGTTGGGGACATACAGTGTTGAAAGGATACAGAAGAGGGCTGGGGGGGAGTGGCATAGAAAGGCTGTTCTAGAGCAGGAGAGTCTGGTGTGGGGAGAAGGGAGGTTGTTTGAAGGTAGAATTGAGTTTTGGATTCAGTTGAGTTCTCCCAGAAAGCATTGGATTTTTGTGGCTTTTCCATATTTAAGTCTTTATTCTAACCCCAAATCCTGATGGTTAACGAATTTTGTTTGCTATTACCTCTAAGCTGGTTAATGCTGAGCTGAAGTGCTGATTTCTCCTCCTGAGTTTATATCCTAGAGACTCTCCAAATGAAGCCCTCTGCAGGAACTCTTGGGAGCTGGAGAGAACTGGGAGGAAGTGTTGTTGGCTGAGAAAAGGGGCAGCTGTGGTTTAGAGCCAGTGGGATGTGAGTTTCATTCTTGACTTTTGCCTCTTATTGGCTGTGTAACCTTGGGCAACTTACTTAATCTTTTGGGGGCTCAGTTTCCTTATTTGTAAAGTATAGAAAATAATACTTCTATGACTATGCCAATTAAGTGAGATAGAGGCACAAAGTAAGAGTTCAATAAATGGCAACTATTATTATTACCATTACCCTTCATCTCTATGGTATCCACTGTGTACGGGGTCAAGAGCTGTTACTCTTCCATGCATGAGTGTAGTCCAGGCTTCCAGAATGAGACTGATGGAATCCCTTTCCCACTCCTTTGGAGGAAGAGACCCCTGCTATTTTAACACATTCCTCGTTGGTTACTTGGGATATACCAGCCACTCTGACCGAGTAAGAACCCATGGGAGAGGCCGAGGAGGGAGAGGCTCATACCTTTGCTTTATCCATGAGAAAACCTCAAGTTTTGTCTCTAGGAAAAGAGAGAGGTAAAGGTGTCCACAAGATTTCAGGTTCCATGAGGAGAGGGACATGTCTGTTTTGTTCAACACTATACCCAGTGCCTGGCACAGAGCTGGCAAAATAAATACCTATGGAACGCTATGAAGTCATGTAGAAGTAGTAGGCCTCACTTTAAGGAACCCAAAATTTGAATATCTTCATTCATGTAAGACCCTCAAGTGCTCCAACCTGACATTCTGGAGAGCATTAGGGTCCTGCTGAGACCAGTTCTTTGGGCGTTAAGTACTGTTGTACCATTCGAACCTCTGAGGATGCTGGAAACTCAGTGGATGCTCTGTCAGGTGTCTACTCTTTTTTTCCTGCCCAAGAGGAACCAGTCAGGAGAGCAACGTTCCCCTTTCCTCCCCTAACCTCCACAAACTTGTGAGAGTGAGGGCAAAGTTGAGGAGTGGCAGAGGCCTCCTGGGGACAGCACAAGATGGGACGAGGAGAAGGGGGAGTTTGGATATGACTGGAATTTTCTAATAGAAATTTCTCCTCCGTAATTCCCCACCCTGCTCAGGACCTCTGGTTATCATCCCCTCCCAGTCCCAAGAATTCTTCTGCCCTCGTTGGCAGGAGTAGCCAGGAAGCGTGCCCACAGGAACCACAGCTCATGAATCAGCAGACAGATAATTAACTGGAGGAGTGACTGAGTAGCTTCAGAGATAAACCGCTTGGCTTGGCCCAGCCCTCTCTGCTGCCCGCAGAGCTGGCCTACGACTTCACCCCATCGCCTCTTCTCCCATCTCCGGAACTTTGGCGCTTTTTGAGTGGGAAGATTATTGTGCCTGGTGGAGCTCAAGTCACCAGTGGTAATGAAGGTGGAAGCAGGGAAAGGATACAGTTTAGTGAAACTGCTTGATCCTCTCTGTAAACTGCTGCTATTTATTTATATGTAAGGCTCTCCGGCAAAAAATTTGTAAAATCTATCTCTCCATGCACACAGTGTCCCCCAAAACACTCTTCTTTTCTTTTTTTTAAGTTAGGTTTCCAAAACCTAAAACCCATTGCCGTTGAGTCGATTCCAACTCATAATTTATGTACAGTAAAATACGTCTTTTTTTAGTTGTACAGTTCTATGAATTTTGACAAATGCATACAATCACGTAACCACCACTATAGTCAAGATATAGAATATTTCCATCATTCCGAGAAGTTTCAGTGAGCCCCTTTGTAATCAATCCCCTAACCCCACCCCAGGTCCGTGGCAACCACTGATCTGTCCCTATAGCTTACCTTTTTCAGAATGTCATATAAATGAAATACTTTGTAGCCTTTCAAGTCTGGCTGTTTTCACTTAGCATAATGCATTTGAGATTGACCCATGTCCTTGCATGTATCAATAATGTGTTTCTTTTCATTGTTAAATAGCATTTTGTTGTATGGGCGCTCCACAGTTTTGTTTATCCATTCACTAACAGATGGGTATTTGGGTTGTTTCCACCTTTTCAGAATTGTTAACGTTGTTAGCTGCCACAGAGTCGCCCCCGACTCATGATAACCCAATGCAGAAGCCACTATAAACATTTGTGTGCACATTTTTGTGTAGATCTGTTTTATTTCTCTTGAGTAAATATCCAGGAGGGGGATTGCTGTGTTTTATGGTGTGTTTAACTTTATAAAAAGCTGCCAAACTATTTTCCAAAGGGGCTGTACTGTTTTTCATTCCCACCAAAAAAGACCTGGCTATCTGCTCCCATGAAGATTACAGCCTAGGAAACCCTACTGGGCAGTTTTACTCTGTCACATGGGGCCGTTATGAGTTGGAATCCACTGGACTGCACACAACTACAATGCCTAATTATGTTGAACACCTTTCATGTGTCTATTTATCATCTGCATTTCTTCCCTGGGAAAATATCTGTTCAAATCTCTTGCCTATTTTTTAATGGCGTTATTTGTTTTCTTACATTTCTGTTATAAGAATTTATTAATATGTATGTTGGATAGTAATCCTTGATCAGATATGTGGTTTACAAATATTTTCTCTTAGTCTTTGGCTTGTCTTTTCATTTTTTTGATAGTGTCTTTAAATTTTTATGAAGTCTGGTTTATCAAATTTTTCCTTATGTATTGCTCTTTTGATGTCTTATCGAAGAAATCTTTGCCTAACCCAAAGCTGTGGAGATTTTCTATGTTTTCTTCTAGAAGTTTTATAGTTTCAGGCTTTACATTTAGATTTATGATCTTTAAAAAATTTTCTTATTATGATAAAATAAATGTGATAAAATATTTGCCATTTCAACTATTTTTTATGGGCAAGCCAGTGATTATGATCCATTTTGAATTAATTTTGTATATGGTGCAAGGTATGGGTCGAGTTTCATTCATTTTGCATATTGACGTCCAAGCTAGAAATCCTCTTTTTCTTCAAGAGCCCCTTTCTTTCACAAACCCCAGAGTCAGGAGAGACTGCTTGGATGGTGTTTATATCCATTGTGCCATTCCTCACTCAGCAAGGCAGGGTTTTCAGAATTAGTGCATTCCCATTCTAAAGATCTTTAGGCTTGATTCATGCCAGGATTTATACTCATTCTATCCAAGGAAATCTTTGTGCTCATGAGAAGTGGAGTCCCACTCTCAGAGGCTACCAGAGGCGACTCTATCTTTTGTGGGTGTTGAGACAGTTACTCTGAAAGCCATGGGGCTAGAGCTGTTAAACCCCTGAGATGCCATCCAGCTTTTGATTTCTAAATTTTCTAGTTGGATAGATGCATTCAGGCCATGTGTAAGCCATTTATTAGTTTTCCCAAGTGCTAAATTGTTAAGGACCTCAGGATATTGGAGAAGATTTTGCAGTAAAATCTTTTGCAGAAGATTTTATCCTTTGTCCTAAGAGCAATGGATATTTTGTGGCCAAATATGGTATGTCACAATTCTGGGAGGCAGAAACTGTTAAGTAAACCTGGGGCTAGTCTACCTTTTTTTTTTTGGTAGCAGCTTAGGGGAAAAAAACCCAAAACAACCAACTGTAAGTCTTCCTGTCTGTTTTCTGTCATGTTCCCATAAAAAGGCTACTCACATGTACTCCCTACTCCCCCACCCCATGTTGCTTAGCTCAGTTAGTGAAGATGTTCATACATTCAAGGTGAGAAAGAATGAGACAATACATGCTCATTATAAGAAAGTCAAACAACAGAGAGTAAAATTGCTGATTCCCCTCTAATTCTATTTCTCTGTAATACCTACTCTTAATCAGGTGGTGTGTTCTACTCAGACTCTTTCCCCTTGCATATTATATCATTCTCACATATGAATGTGTGTGTGTGTGTATTCCTTTTACCTAAACACGTGTTATATTTTTTTGAACTCACGAAGCCACTTCCTTTCATATGAAAAGAAAACTCAGTGTGAAAAGAACTTCGGGTTTGGAATTAAGAAACCAGAAGTGAAAAAAGGTCCATTCTGAGGCGGTCCACAGAAGGGGCCCTGAGGGAAAACCACCTTAGAGTGAGGCACCAAAGCACAACCCTATTTTTGCTCTTATGAAACTCAGTTTTATAGCTTTTCTCAGTCTATTACTGGCTCTCCTCATCCTAGGAGCAAATTCCATGGTAAGTTCAGTAAATGGAAAAAGACCTGATACCAAGAGAGGCTATATGCTGGTTCATTTCAGCACAAGAACTACTGCTGGCAAAGGGGATTTGGTTACTTTTGGGTTCATAATAACCCAGCTCCAACAAGAAGGACCTCAAACTCTGGGGCTCTGGCTTGCTACCACATCACATGGGTTACATGATCTAAATGGAAACACAGATACAAACTGCTGGAGGAGGCCAAGATAAGAGGCCTTCTCCCTGTCTCCCAGCAGGGACCCCACCTTCAAGGTCAGCCTCTGGGCCCTCAGTCCCTCCAGAATACTGTGGCCGCCTCCAATGAGGTCATCCATGCCGTGGTGGGCTTTGTGGAGGGAGGAGTTAAACTGCAGAGATTCATCCATTGGTATGGTGGTGTCAGAGTCCTGTGAAAAAAACGCAGGGGCTTGATTAACTTCGCTTGCTGGTTACCTCCTGAGGTCCCTCCTGACTACTTAAAGTCAAGCCAGTAAAACAGCCACAGGGAAGAGTGCAAGAATCACAGGAACCTAAGAGAAGAAAACGCAAAGATCTGGAATGGCTGTTTGCACAGAGGAACAGGGAGTTTTCAGACTTGTCACTCCCTAAATAAACCCCGCTGCACAAGGCTGGTTAACTCCTGCCTCTGTATCATCACCCCGACTTAGGAAAAAACTCTCTGTTCTCTTAAGACCTCATCTGGCTCCTTCCAAAGGCTTCTTTAACTATTCACTAATCTAGTTTGTTCCAATTGTTCCTTTACTTGGCCTTCCCTAATACAGTATTAAATGTTGGTTTTTGTTCCTTAGCCACTTCATCTACAGCTTATCTCTCCAGTTGGATGGAGATTGACCAAGGGTAGAAGGAAGGGACGGTGTCTTCCATGGAAGCCTTAATAGTGTTTAGATGGGACTATGCTCCCAAGCAAGGAGCCCTGATAGCACAGTAGATAAGTGCTTGGCTGCTACCCGAAAGGCTGGCAGTTTGAACCCACCAGCTGTTCTGCAGGAAAAGCTGTGGCGGTCTGCTTCCGTAAAGATTTACAGCCTGGGAAGCCCTATGGGGCAGTTCTACCCTTACCTACAGGGTCCCGATGAGTCGGAATTGACTTGATGACAATGGGTTATGTTCTCGAGCAGGGAAGAACAGTTTGCTAAATCAATGAAGGGGGAAAGAACTACTACGGATCAAGGACTTTCCACTTTACATGCCTATCACCCTAAGCTGCCATAATCCTCATACCAGCCCTACAAGGTATTTGTACTATTTTTATCCCCACTTTACAGATGAAGAAACTGAAGCCCAGAGAGGGGAAGTAACCTACCCAAGCTCACACAGTTGGGGAGGAAGTTGGGTGGGGCATGAACCCTGGTACTGAGCCTGCCCTTTTAACCACAGTGGAGAGAGGAATGCCAACTCCAATCCTGGTGGCTCTTACTTCACACTGAAAATGGACTGTATGCAGAAACAGGTTACCACATTACCAGTTATGATACTGTTCTCTTTTCCAGCCCCCTGACCATCGCATAATGTTCTGCTAGGCACAGCTGTTTTAACCACTTTTAGCCCAGTTTCAATTGTCACAAAGAGGTTAAACCACCTTTTCTCTGCTTAACTGTTGTGCCACCAGGGCTCCTTTGTTAAATAGTAGGAAGCAATGATAAGTTCTTGAACAGGGATTTGACATAGAATCAGAGTCCAGGGAACTTAGGGAGACCATCAAAGAGGTGAGGGGACAAGCCTGAGATAAAATAGTCAGTGGAATGGCAGAGGTGGTTTTAGACCTGGAGTCTCCTGCCTGTCAGTCTGCATGTTTTCCCTACCACATTCACTATTAAGCAATAATATTTGTTGTTTTACTACTCCTGCCCTTATGTTGTTTCCTAAGGGCTGAGTGCTACTTTGAGAACCAACCCGTAAGGATGATGGGCTCTATGCAGTGTTCAGCATATGGCTACTAAATTAATCCAGCTGGAGATGGTAACCAGACATGTTCTGGCTTCACTTACAAGGATAGATCCTACTGATGAAGGGTCAGTGAAAGTAACGACCAGTGGTGAAAACCTTTGAATTTTGTTCAAAGGGGATCCACTTGCTCAGGCTCAAATCCTTCCTGTCTTTCCCTCATGTCCCACATGTAATACATCAGCAAGACCTCAGAATATATCCGGAATCTGACCCCTTCACACCATCTTCACCACTGCCATCCAAATCCACACCACCACCATCTGTTGCCTGTACTGTTGTAAGAGCTTTCTAAGTTGTCTTGTCTCCTTCTTGCTTCTACAGTCTGTCCTCCATGTAGCAGCCAGGATGATCTTTTCCTGCCCACCTCTGCTCAGATTCCTCCAGTGGCTTCCCAACACAGGAAGAACGGAAGCCCTCCCCCTACCGTGGCCTACAGCTTCTTAGTGCTCTGGTCCCTGCTGCTTCTCCAGTCTCCTCTTTGCCTCTCTCTTTCTATTCCAGCTATACTGGCATTCCTGATATTTCTCTAATAGGCTGAGCTCCATCCAGCATGGGGTCTGTCTTAGATACCGGGTGCTGCTCTAATGGAAATATCACAAGTGGATGGCTTTAACAAACAGAAATTTATTCTCTCACAGTTTAGGAGGCTAACATTTTGAATTCAGGGTGCCAGCTCCAGGGAAGGCTTTCTCTCTCTGTTGGTTCTGGAGAAAAATCCTTGTCATCAATCTTCCCCTGGTCTAGGAGCTTCTCAGCATAGGGACCTCGAGTTCAAAGGATGCTCTGCTCCTGGCTCTTCTTGCTTGATGGTAATGAGGTCACTATTTCTCTGCTTGCTTCTTTCTCTCTCTATCTCTTATAAGACAAAAGGTGATGCAGGGCACACCCCAGGGAAATTCCCCTTACATCTGATCAGGGTTGTTCACTAGTAGGAAGCAATGATGGGTTCTTGAATAGGGATCTTACATAGGATCAGAGTCCCTGGGCCTTAAAGAGATCATCAGAGAGGTGAGGGGACAAGCCTGTGGTCACACAGCCAGAGGAATGGCAGAGGTGGCACCAGAGTAAAGGTGCTGCATCCCACCCTAATCTTCTTTAACATAACCTAATCTTGCCTCATAAACCACAGGCAGAGATTAGGATTTACAACACACAGGGAAATTACCTCAGATCACAAAATGGAGGACAGCCAGACAATACTGGAAATCATGGCCTAGCCAAAGTGACATATATTTTGGGGGGACACAATTCAACCTGTGACAGGGCCATTGCCCTTTTAGGTTCTTTCTAAAATGCTCATCCCTTAGGCCTTCCCATCACTTAGTTCTTCACATCCTTTTGAGAAGTCACATCCCCAGAGAGGCCTTTCCTGATCACATTATCCAAAGGAATTTCCCTACCCTCCTTGATCCCTATTTCTTTATCCTACTTGATTTTCTTAAAAGCCCTTGCCACTGTTTGAAATTTTACCTTTTGGTTGTGTGTGCTTTTGATATCATCTTTCACTGAAATTTAAGCTTCACAACAACAGGGACTTTTTTAGTTCATCAGTGTATCTCCCATGCCTTGGAGAATACCTGGTGAACGTAGTGTACTCAGTGAATATTTCTTAAATGAATGAATGGATCCTGACACCACTGATATATTTGTAGAAGAGTATAAGGTTAAAGTAACCACCTTTCCATTATCTTTAGGTGGATTAACCATAGCACAGTTTTCATTCTAGGCTGGCTTTGCTCAATCATGCACAGTGTTTCAGGGTAACGGTCCTCAAAATCATGTCATGTATGCTATAGAGATGCAAATCTATATTAATATTGGTGGACACAAACTATTAAACAAATGCCGTCCAATATTAAGTATCTTATTTAATTGGGTCTGATGGACTTTTTTTTTTTTACATTTTAACATCTCTGAAATTAGGG
This sequence comes from Elephas maximus indicus, assembly GCF_024166365.1. Classification (NCBI taxonomy): domain Eukaryota; kingdom Metazoa; phylum Chordata; class Mammalia; order Proboscidea; family Elephantidae; genus Elephas; species Elephas maximus. The sequence goes on from NC_064837.1 coordinate 53,138,712, forward strand.
TGCATCTTATGTCTATAGTCTTAGAGTTGATGAAATATGGTAGTTTGGATGATGCCTCAAAAACCCAACCATTGCTGTTGAGTGGATTCTGATTCACAGTGACCCTATAGGACAATGCCTACTGGAGCTTTTTGCTCAGAGCACAGAGGTGTGTATTACATGGAACCTCACTTGGGTTACAGAGCTGCTGCTATGTGTAGTGAAGGAACAAAAGTAAAACAAGCTTTCTCAGTAACTTGCTCTAGAGAAACCTCTTGTGTGTTCACAGGGCAGTTAGCATGAGATGTTTTGTTCTTAGATGCCTCACCCAGCCAGGTGAGTGCAGTGGAAGATCACGTGTCTGAGTCACGTGGTATCTCCATGGACCAATTGGGAAGTGACCAGCCAAAGGTCAGTGGCAGGGCTAGGGGCCCAGGCCAGAATTCCTCTCTGGCAGACAGTATAAGAAAGATGTCCATAGTATTTGCTATACAGATCACCCTCCCTTCCAGCTCTGGCCTAGCCCTCTCCCAAAGTCCCCTGGCCTCATTAGGGCGGCCAGTTCCTGCATTCTGACATCCTGTCTTATTGAGCAATGTGCCCTCAAAATAGCCCTCACTGACGCATTATGACTTCCATCAGTTCCAACTCCCTTCCTTTTTTCCTTTTTTCTCCATTTTTCTCACCCTTTGTCTCTCTTCTGGTCCTGTGAGTCTGGCTGAGGTGCCAAACCACAGCTTCTACTTCTACTTTCCAGGCAAACTTCTTGGCTGGTCTTGTCTATCCCTTCTAATTAGCCTTCTCTTCTTGGCCATCCTTCTGACATTGGATTTTTGAATGCTAATATTCCTTGCTCCATTTAGAAGCCAGATCTGAAAATCAATCATTTTGCCCTAGCTTGCTGCTTTTTGCCTCCACCCCCCATCATTTCCTTGTTTAGGGCATACTCTGAGGTGTGTATAGTGCCCTGTAGAATGGTGCCTTAGAGGAAAATAAAAAAAGTACAACATTCACTTATGATAAACCAGCTTGAGACTCAAGATAGCAACAGCAGCAGCTTTAGCAGCGACATTTATTGAGCACTTTCAGTAAGTCGGGATCTACTCGATGGCAATGGGTTTGGTTTTTTTTTTTTGGTTTTCAGTTTGCCAGCTTCTGTGGTTTTACAGAGATTGTTATTGTTGTTCAGTGCCATCTTTTTTCCCGTGGAACTGCTGGATGGGTTCAAACTGCCAACCTTTTGGTGAGTACCCTAAGGGTTCCTTTTAGAGAGGTTAGTTTCTTCTATCCTTACCACCATCCTGTGAGGTAGTGTACCAGGGCCAGCCCACCTGGTGTTGTCTTTACTTCGGCTAAACTGTCAGAGGAAAGGGTCGGTAAAACAAAACAAAACAAAACAAAACCCCAAATCCGCTGCCGTTGAATCGATTCCGACTCGTAGTGACCCTATAGAACAGGGTAGAACTGCCCCATAGAGTTTCCAAGGAGCACCTGGTAGATTCAAACTGCCGACCTTTTGGTTAGCAGCCGTAGCTCTTAACCACCCACCAGCGTTTCCAAAGGGGTGGTAAAAAAAAACCCAAACCAAACCCACTGGCTTCGAGTTGATTTCGACTCATAGTAACCCTATAGGACAGAGTAGAACTGCCCCATAGAGTTTCCAAGGAGCGTCTGGCAGATTCAAACTGCTGACCTTTTGGTTAGCAGCTGTAGCACTTAACCACTGCGTCACCAGGGTTTCCGTAAAGGGGTGGTAGGAGTTGTTAATTCTAATCAGTGAAACTAGTAGGGCTGAGTCTGGGCTTCTGAGGCTGAGCAAGCCCTATGAATGGCTGCAAACAAAGGCCCAAACACCTTCCAGATGTTCTGGAGGGAGGGGCAACCTCAGAGCAGCATCTCATTGAATCAGCATAGCCCAGGCACTGAGACTTCTGATGAGTCAGTTGCTTTCAGCCTCTGCATTCCAGGAAAACTGCCTTTGGTGGCAGGACTTGGTGAGGGGCATCCTAGAGGATCATTGGTTCTCACAACATCAACCTGTGATTCATTAAAAAGACGGGGTAAGGGGAACTGGGTAACAGTGGCTCTCCAGGCATGACTTTCTAAAAAACAAATCCCAGCAGCTCAGTCATCCTCTGGGCTTAGGGACTGCCTGTTTACTGGAAGGGGGCCTGCTGTTATTTATTTTATATGTGGCAAGGCTTTATATTGTTGCTACAAGTCAGGGACTCATAAAACCACACAAAACCCGTTGCCATAGAGTCAATTCCGACTCATAGTGACCTTATAGGACAGAGTAGAACTGCTCCACAGAGTTTTCAAGGAGCACCTGGTGGATTCAAACTGCCAACCTTTTGGTTAGCAGCTGTAGCATTTAACCACGATGCCACCAGGATTTCCCTAGGGACTCATAGGGAAATGCTAATTTGAGAATGAATGGATGAGTAAAAGGATAGACTGGGAAAAGTTTTCAAAAATAATTTGACAGTGCCCGCATCTCCCATGGTCCTCTTCTCTCTTCTAACTCTTCCCAAGTTCTCCTAATATTTCTCCTCTCCCTAGTGAAAATTGATGGTCTTTATGTCTAGAATCCTCCCCTGCCCCATGCCAATTCCCAAGGAAACTCCAAAAAGGGAGGCAGACATCTAAAATAGTTCAGAACTCTTCTGATAAGACAAAAAGGGGAGGTGGTGGTGCAAATAATTTGTGCTCAACTTCTAATCTAAAGGTTGGAGGTTCAAACTCACCCAGTGGTGCCATGGAGGAAAGGCCTGTCGATCACTATGGTAAAGATTACAGCCAAGAAAACCCCATGGAGCAGTTCTACTCTGTAGCACATGGGGTCACCATGAATCAGAATTGATTCCACAGCAACAGGTTATCCTCACGTTGGGATGGAGAATGAGCGATTGTGAGGCCAGGAGATGGCTAGGCAGCCCCTGGTGGGAGAGGCCTCCTGGTTGCATTGTTGGTTCTGAATATTCAGGTATTCAGAATTTGGCAGCTCTAGGAAGACTGTCTACCTTTCCATTATGGCCATCAGACAGCTGAGGCCTGTCCCAACTCAGAGGTGGCCTTAATGCTTTGGGACCAGGTATGGAACCACTGCCATAATTCCCACCCCATAGCTGTCACATTTTGAGATTGTAGTCAGGTCACAGGGTGGCACTCCAGTGGTTACTTATGAATTTATAATGGAATCCATCTGAAGAAATCTAGAGTTGGGAAAGGCCTTTGAAGTCAGACAGACCCAAGACCCTGAGGGAACCTGGGGCTTCCGGGAGGTGCTTCAAGGTTTCCAAATATACTAGTTTAGTGTCCTTTTTTGGAGAACAATGAAGGTTTAATTTGTGGAATGATCTATTTACATGTTTTATACTGGAATTCTATGCACAGTTTTGAGAAATGAGCTGAGTTGCTTAAAACAGAAAACTCTGTGATCAACACTCTTCACTTCGATTCAATACATATTTGTTGAACATCTCCTTTGACCAGGACTGGGGCTGGGCTGGAAACTCTCATGGCATAGTGGTTAAGTGCTATGGCTGCTAACCAAAAGGTTGGCAGTTTGAATCCACCAGGTGCTCCTTGGGAACTCTATGGGGCAGTTCTACTCTGTCCAATATGGTAGCTATAAGTCGGAATTGACTCGATGACAGTGGATTTGGTTTTTTAGGTTTAGGGCTGGGCTGGGCAAGGCTGGCCTCAAGGGGCTTAAAATCTATCTGGTGGTGGTGGTATTAAGGCAGATATAGAAATAATTTAATATGGTAGGAATATTAGAGTTGAAGAAATTCTATCAGTAAGATGCTAAGACTATTTCGAAAGGGAATTCAAGGAAGGGAGATTTATGGACAGCCAGAAGAATGATGAAGTGAATTAGCTAATAGGTTCAGATTTGGTTAATCTAAGACAATAAACCTGAGCCTTTGGAGACTACCTTTTCTACCAGACAGAAATCATTGGCAATGCTGTTGGATGAGAATTCCACGCATTATTCTCAAGAATCATTTCCATTGTTATTAGCTTTTTTTTTTTTTTTTTTGCAAGTTAACCTTAACTCCTACAGAGTTGTAAAAAAATCGTTATCAATAGAAGTAAAAGAAAGGAACAGATAACCCCCAAGCATGATGGGCTTGTCAATGCCCTATATTACATTGAAAGTATACTCAGTAATCCCTTTGCCTATTTTCAAGTTTTGGATAATTTTTATTAACAATACTGTGTAAGTATATACACATTAATTTTCAGAGTGTGTTTTGTGGGGAGGGAGAGAGTTGAGTCACACTATATGGTCACTGTGTCTCGACTCAATGGCAAAGGATTTTTTTAATAATAAAATGGACTGAGGCATTCAGCTTGATGAGAAGTTTTGGGAACACTGGCAAAACACCCCAATAGTCAGGATGATTTCTCCAAACAGATTTGCTGGTCCTACCAGCTGGGGGCAAAGGGGCCACTTTTTAAAATTGGATAAAGGAACTGTCAGGGTAATTGGGCCTTGGTGAGGAATAAATCTTTATTCCTGCTCCTTATATTGGAAATCAGAAAATAGGCCTGGTGATCTGCTTCTGAAAAGTCACAGCCTTGAAAACCCTATGGAACTGTTCTACTGTGCGCACATGGGGTCACCAACTGTAATCAACTCCAGGGGAACTAACAACAACAACGTATTGGACAAGACTGGGGTGGAGGGCAATGTAGGGAGAGGAGGTTTACCTGGTTGAGGCCAGGAAGGCTGAGCGAAGGGAAGCGAATTCCTGGCTTTTGCAGGCTGGGCATCTGAGGGCTGTTTTGGCCCCTATAGTTGGCTCTGCTTCTCCCCACCAGCTTTTTCTGTGGCCTTTGACAGTGTGAAGACTCTTCACATTGAATGATATTTTGTAGCATTCTAAGCGGTTCTCCCTTACCTCACTGAATTCTTGCCCAAATCCTGTTAGATAGATTTCATCATCTCATAGAGATTAAGTGACTTGCTGAAGGTCATAGCACAACTAGTAAGAAGAGGGTTCAAAATTCAAACACATGCTTTCCATCTTCAAAATTCCATGTTTTTACAGCAAATAGCAATCAAAACAAAACAAAATCCATCGCCATTGAGTTGATTCTGACTCATAGTGACCCTAGAGGACGGAGCAGAGCTGCCCCGTAGGGTTTTCAAGGAGCAGCTGGTGGATTTGAACTGCTGACCTTGGTTAGCAGCTGAACTCTTAACCACTGTGCCACCAGGGCTCCAAATACCAATCAGCCTTTTCTAACATTTTTGTGCTTCTCCGGAGCATTCTATACTTGGATCCCAAAATATATAGATTGGGAAGGGACAAAAGCTTGAGAACTTTTCAGAAGATTTGCTTTGCCCTGGCAGGCTGGCCTGACATTGTCCATATGGCCCTCTTCCCCATCTGCCAGGTGTAGGCTTTGCTACTGTTAGTGCATCTGGGCTTTGGACCCCTTAGTAGTGGCTGTGAATATATCAATAGAATAATTGAAGAGAGGGCAAGTCGCTGTCTCTTTGGGCCTCACATTTTCATTTGCACAATGTACGGCGTAAACGCTTTCCACTGGTTTTGATCTGACACTTTGGGTCTAATGTCAGCCCTGCTCCATCACTTTGGCATCGCTGTGGCTTCATCAACTGACGATGAATTCTCCTGAGCTTCCTCATTGTCCTTTCTTCTTACCAACCACCCTATGCTTGGTAAATGGCTATAGTTGGGGTGTGTTTATGTGTATCCGAGAGCCCAAATCTGGGCATTTGGGCAAGTTGGGAAAGACGGGGCAGGCTAGTTACTTCTGTGAGCTGATTCAGGCTTTAATGCCCTTGTCTCTCTGTTGCAGGGCCCAGCATCTGTGCCACCCGTGGTGTGAGCTCCTGCCAGCAGTGTTTGGCTGTGAGTCCCATGTGTGCCTGGTGCTCAGACAAGGTAAGGAACAGACACCTGACCGTTCTTGTTCCCCAGACTCAGCTGCTTTTGTGCAGGACTGGACCCATGGAGATATCTTCTTCATCCTAAATGCCTTTCTGAGCAAAACTAGGGATGGATGGCGAAGCCAGCTGTGCTGGGGGTGTTGCTGAGAATGCTGTTCAGAGTCTAGCATGTAACTCCAGCCCTGGCCAATTCAGTTGGTCCTCCAGGCTTTACTGCAGCCATGGCTACAGCCTTATAACACTTCACTTGGTTTTTGTTGAGGAGGAATATTCCAGGGAAGCAGGGCCTCAAGTCTCAAAAGGAGAGGCAGGAGTAGGACATAAGTATGAAGGGGGTGTTGGCCTACAGACATCTCAGAATTCTAAAAAGGCAAACAAAAGAGGAATCTTCTGCTTGTGTGGGAGTGTTTAGTCAAAATTTTTCTCTATCCCCCTCTGGTGATTGGACCCCTGCAGCTTTATCTTTTCCTTTCTATTCTTTTCCTCCTTCCTTCCCTCTCCTAGGTGTCAGTGAGGGAAGGACCTGGGCCTATTTGGTAAGGATGGGAGGGGGACGAAGTCCCTGGGTGTGGCAAATGGTTAACATGCTCAGGTACAAACCAAAAGGTTGGAGGTTTGAGTCCGTGCAGAGGAGCCTCAGAAGAAAGGCTTGGCGTTCTACTTCCAAAAAGCTGCCATTGAAAACCCTATGGAACACAGTTCTACCCTGACATACATGGGGTCGCCATGAATCGGAATCAACTCAATAGTAGCTGGTTTGGGAGGGTGACAAGAAAGGGTTAGCTGTGTCTAGGCAGAGGGTTTGTTGTGTCTGGGGCCCTAGGGAATGAGTGTGTCTGAGGGAATGGCTGTTTGTGGCTGGGACGGGAATTTGGAGCTGGCAAGAGCTGGTGGGTGAATGTGGCTGGAGAGGCTCCCAGTGATTACAGAGTCTGAGGCTTAGTCACTGGCCTGACCTACGGCAGGTGGTTACCTGAGCTCCTGGCCTGGCTGCTTCTCAGCTACCTGAGGCGCCCTCTCTGTCATGACATCAGGTCCCTGCCTTCTCTGCAGTTTTTATGACCGCTCCTGGACCTTCATTCTCTCTGTCTGCTTCTCTTCCTGACCGACTGAGTTTCCTAAAAAGGCAACCTTCCTGGCAGGCTGAGGGTTGGGGGGCTGGGTGGGAAGGGCAGTGGGTGCTAGGAGGCTGTGTTTATCCCTAGACAGGAGTGCCAGAACAGCAGAGGCCAGCTCAACACCCTGCTTTGCCTCTGTGCTCAACTGCAGGGGAACTGCTCCCAGAGGCAGCTGCCCAACATCTGGGCTACACTGACTTCATTTAGCAAGCGAAACATTCCCTGGGGCTGGGGGCAGGGAAAAGGGGTGAGTCCTTGCCTTCTGCCCTGGCCAGGTTCTCCTCTACTCTGGGCTGAGCTGGGCTGCTCAAGCGTGACGTGGCCTCCTCTCTTCTCATTTGCTTTGTCTTCCTTCCCTTGGTCACCATTACAATGTTATTAAGCTACCATTACAAGACAGTTGCAATTCTGCAGCTGAATCCTGGAATGGGAGAGAAGGAGGGAGTGCTGAATGGAGAAGATGCCTCATTTGAATTGGTGGATATGAAGCTGGCTGGAGCAGAGGCATGGGAAGAGAAGCCCTAGCAACACTCAATGAATGCTCTCCCTTTCTCCCCTCCTTTTAACCCAAAGCAAGAAAAAATTGTAGGCAACTCACCCAGAGGAGCCTGGGAAAAAAGGAAACATATTCCTAGAGGGTCTGCCCTCTTCTTTGTCCCATCTCCATTATCCACCCCCTTGACCCACCCATACAGGGAGAAACCTGGTATGCTGACCAGACAAAGCCCTTACGTCATGTGAACACATTTTTTGCAATGCCAGTGTAGAATGTAGAATCTTGTCCCCTGAGGCAGTCTGGGTGAGAGCAATCAGGAAGTTGCAAGGTAAGATCAAAGCATGAGGTATAGGACCAGCCTAGGGATGGGGTTGGAGTCGGAGAGGAAATGGGTGTAGCTAAGACCAAATAAAACTGTGGGAAGGTGGAAAATCCAATGAGATATTCTCTGGAAGAATGGAATATAAATATGTAAGTAGGGGAGGCCAGGGGTTTAGTGAGTGACAACAACTGTCACTAAGCATGAGAGAGGAGGGGAGAGGAGGGAGGGCGGGAGAGCTGGGTGTGGAGCAAAATGTGTCAACCAGGGAGGAATGGGAGTGGGAATCTGGGGTGTGACCTGAACAGACTGCTGTGTTTTTCCTGAAGGGAGCAGGGCTTCCCCAACACAGGCTGAGTTTAGCTGTTGAAAGTGCCTCAGCTGTTCACTCAAAAAAAAAAAAAAGGCGAAGGTCTGGGCCATTTTGTATGGGATTTGTTGAATAATTGACCCTGGAGACCCCCTTGTGCTTTTGCCTCCCCTGCCTTGGCTGTTTCAGGTGGGGCTGGCAGTGCCTTGAAAAACAACTGGTTGGGCTTAGCCTTCCCTTGGTAGCTAGAGGACAGCCGCTCTGGGTGTGTATAGTGATTACTTGGCGGAGTAATAGGAAAACATAGCCAAAGTCGATGAAAATGAAGTTTTGGGCTCATCCGTGTAGGGTGTATTCTTGGAGAGTTCAATACTGACATGTGCTCGGTGGCTTGGTGGTGTGCTGTGTCAAGGCTGTGAATCTAACAGAGGCCTGCATCATACAGAGATTCAACTTGTAGCCTTGGCCTCAGAGATACCATGTAGGAGTCTAGAACCTCCCAAACTCTGGTGGTGAGACTCTTCTGGGGTACTTGTTAAAAATAAAATTCCCAGGCTTCTTGTACCTGCTGCGTCAGAATGGGCTCTTATGATAGCAGGTTTAGTGGAGATGATCATTGGATCAAGGTGGGTGGAAGTGGAGTAAAGTTGCCAGTTAAAATACCGGACACCCTGTCAACCTTGAATTAAATAAGAAATATTTTTTAGTATAAATATGTCTGAAATATTTGCTAAATTTGGCAACCCTAAGGTGGAGAGAAATAATAAGTATTCTTAGATAGGCCTGAATATACACTACAAGGTAGACCAGCTCATACTCAGCCCAACATCCAAGGATAGAAGAGGAGGAGTGAGTTCGGGGCTAGCAAAGTGGAGGAAGACTACAGTAGGATTTCTTTCTCATTTTCTTCTCTGCATCTACAGGGAAAAGGCTAGGAATAGACTCTTGATATTCCATTTTAGCCACTCACATAATTTAAAAAAATCTCTGGTCTTCTTTCTTTGTATTTTTTTTTTTTTTTAATTTGGCAGATAAATGTCCATCTTAAGAGTGTTCCGGGTATTTTGCTCCAAGTTGTTATTGTTAAAAAAGTATAATATTAACAGTGCTCCTCTCCCTGTAAATTGTGAGGTGTGAATACCAGTAATTCTAAACTCTAAAATGCTTTCCTTTTCCTCTCTTCCCTCTCTCTGTCTTCTCTACACTTCTCTGAGTGTTCAGGTGATTTCTGTCTTCACCAGGTTGAGTCAATCAGGATGACAATGTTAATGTATTTGGGTTGGAGGTATTTTGGTTGTTCTCTGGGAAAAAACAAACAACAACAACAAACCCAGGACATATTGACCCTTGTTCTTCAGGAAAGGAGTATGCAGTAATATCAGAAGTTATAATAGTAATAGTAGAAAAAAGTCCATGAGCCCTGGTGTCACAATGGTTAAACCCTCATATGCTAATGGAAAGCTTGGTGTTTTGAACCCACCCAGTGGCTCCATGGGAGAAAGACTTGGCAATCTGCTTCCGTAAAGATTACAGCCAAGAAAACCCTTTGGGACAGTTCTGCTCTGTCACGTGGGGTTGCTATGAGTCAGAATTGACTTGACGGCACCCGACAACAACAAAAAAAAGTCACCTTACATTTGCATGTATTTATTTATCCCTTATCAAAAAAGATTTGAGTATATTTTACTTATTTTGAGATTTGTATATTTTGAAAGCATTTCACACTTACGGTATTATTTTATCTTCTGACCAACCCTGTGAGGTTCGTAGGATAATGACTTTTATTCATGGTGTACTTTCCCAGATTCCAAAATTGGAGTCCTGGAGAGTGGTATTAGCAGCATGTGTCATTCTCCCAGGATAGGGAGGTAGCTTGGCAAGCTCACACAGCACGTGGGCTGGAACCTTCTGCCTCTGTGCTTGGGATCTTCCCTGGGTCTTGGTTATTTTTGTCCTTTTTGTGCAACATCCTATTTTACTGGGAACTGGGACTTTAATATTTCTCCCCTTCCAGTTTTCTCCCTGAGTAACCTGGAGACATTCCTTCTACCTCCTCATCGTGGGATATTAAGAAGAGAATGTTGTCTAAGTGTACTGAGGTCACTACCTTGGTATCCTTCTGGGGACAGGAGGCTCTCAGGGAGAGCTTGGCTGAGAAGCCGTCCTGGTATGTTCCTGACCTCTGATGTCAATGACCACAAAGGGAGGAGGGAGGCAGCTTTTGTTTCTCAGTGTTTATATTTCTAAGGAAATTCATAACAAACCGTAAGGACTGTCAGCAGGGCCTAGCACTTCAAACTGTCTTCTAATAAGGGCTGTGATGTTAGAAAATGAGGGTCAAGAACCGCCCCTCAGAAACATTGTCTTCCTCCACTGATGCAGCCTGGGATATACAATGGCCTCACTGTTCCCATTCAGTTTCCTTGTCTCTCTCCTTTCTCTGCTCTTTTCTTCAGCATCTGTCTTGGTCTACCCAACTGTTGCCTTTTTGGGAAGATTTTCTCCCTGGGACTTTGTGGGCAGCTGGAATCAGAGATAAGGTGGGGGGTGGTTTGAAGAAAGAGACTGACTACCTCCTGCTGGAGAAGAATTGGGAGAAGTGGGCACGGACAGCACGAGCAATCTGGGCACAAAAACCTGAAGTACCTATGAGTTCTCCCCTCTGCCATTTTGTCCTTGGCCAGAGCTGGGTTTGGGGAAGGGTTTTTCATCTCCCTCAGAGACTTGGAGTGTCTATGATGTTCACTGTTGGCATATTGGAGCTGGGAAGTTTAAGTCCTACTTACTGTTTCCCATTGCTGACACCATTTCTCTACCCTCATACGTGTGAAGCTGAGAGAAAGAAGGAAGCTGCTTGCTTCCAAGGACCTCTTTTCACTTTTTGCCTGAGCCAGGGTAGTCCCCGTGCTCTTGGTGTTGCTCGTGTTCCCATCCATGTGAGGAAGCCTCCAGCATATCAGGAGGACTAAATGGGAGAGGGAAAGAGACTTCGAGCATCGGGAGAGGTTTTGGGCTACAGAATCCTGGTTTTTTGAGTATGGAAGGCTCCTTGTGGCCCAGTCTCTATCTGGTAATACCACTACCAGGTCACTTGAGGGGGCTGAGGGGGCCGAGAAGGCAGGACATTAGCCATTCTTCCCCACACCAACACATTCCCATCTTGTATCCTGTTCTCTACCTGGGACATTCTTGGGTGTGACTCTTCCTGGGACCATCCTTTCCATACTCCTGCTGTTCTGCCTCGACCCTCACTTGATACATAATGTAATAAAACTTAGCATTTTATGGGGATTATTACAGTCAGACAATCTAGGTTAAAATCTATTCTGCTACTTTGCAACTTTGAGCAAGCTGCTTAACTTTTCCAAGCCTCAGACTCCTTACATGTAAAATTGGATTCCTCAGTTATAAAGCCTCCAAGTCCCAGGTTCCTCGCTGGTAAAATAATACTAGCTCCAACCCGACAAAACTGTCAGGAGGATTGTAATAATCCGTGTTAAGTGTTTATCACAGTGCCTGGCATACAGTAAGTGCTCAATAAATGTTGACAGTAGTTCTGGAATATTGGTATGGGTTATCCAGCTGATTCCTAGAAGTGGTTGTGAGAGAGGGTGGATAGCATTTTGGGGTAGAGGGCCTGAAGGCCTAGGTCTTGTAAAATAGGTCTAGGTGGGGGTTTTCCAGCTTTCTGGCCAGTTTCTGAAACCTGGCAAGGAGACTTCATGGCCATGTACCCACACAGTGCTGGCTAAATTTGCTGAATGTCAGAGCAGGAAGGGACAGAAAATACCATGTTAGAGCTGAGGAAGCTAGAATTGGAAAGTTCAGGTAACCTGCCCTAGTAAGCAGCTAATAAGGCAAAATATTGTCCAATATAGTGCTGGGAGATGAGCCCCCAAGGTTGGAAGGCACTCAGAATACACAGTGACCACAACGATGGACTTGAGCACACCAACGATCATGAAGATGGTGTAGGACTGGGCAACATCTTGTTCTGTTGTGCATGAGAGTACGATGAGTTGGAGCTGACTCTGTGGCAACCAACAACAACAAAAGAAGCAGAGCTAGGATTTAGTCTTGGCCAGTGTGCTCCCAAACTCTAAATTCTGACTCTTCACTGCCTTCTGATACTTCCTTCTCCTGTCTCCCTTGTGCTAAGCCCTGGGCTGGGTGCTGGGAACAGAGCGGGACCAAGACACACACAGCCTCTGCTCTCGTGACTCTGACAGCCTAGCCAGTGACTAACACAGCAGCTACCAAACCGTTTTGACCCTGACCTGTATAAAGAAATGTATTGTACATCATTATTGTACACGTTATACTCCACTCCCATTATACAAACATTTCATGAAACAATATTTACTTTTACTGCGTGTGTGCTTTGATATTTTTTATTTGATTCGATTGCATTTTATTTAATAAAATGATGGTGAGATCCACTAAATTGATTTTGGGACTCATAAATGGGTTGCATTTCACAGTTTACATAAAATCTGAGTCTAACAGGCATCTTACTCCTGTTAGAAAACACCATGAAGGGACAGAAAACACCATGTCATCTCACCCTTTTGTCTTACAAGTGAGGAAACTGAGGCTCAAAGAAATTGCTTTGATGTTTTGATCAAGGATCCAAAACACCCTAGCTACCAATCCATGAACAGGCACTCATTCAGCTTTCCTGATGTCTCATTTCCCCCCTTCTGTTGCCTAGGGATTATCCTAGGAAGGTCACATCAGTTCATTTATAGTGGTTGAGCTCCAGAGGGCTGGGTAAACTCTAGGCCATTGGGAGGTAGCAGGGACTGCAGGAGGTAGAGGGCCACCAGAGCTCTAACCATAGTGTTTCTTCTTGACCTCCTGTGTTATAGGCTCTGCCTGTGGGTACGGCTCGCTGTAACTTGAAGGAGAACCTGCTGAAAGACAACTGTGCCCCGGAGTCCATCGAGTTTCCGATCAGTGAGGCCCGTGTACTGGAGGATAGACCCCTCAGTGACAAGGGCTCTGGAGACAGCTCCCAGGTTACTCAAGTCACTCCCCAGAAGATTGCGCTTCGGCTACGACCAGGTAGGGATGGGGTTCATCTCAAGGAGGGACCCCATACAGGTGGGCACAGGGCACAAGGTGTGAGCAGGAAGCTGTCTTAGGGAAGCAGCTCAGAAAGGATATGGGGTGGGAAAAAAAGGATAGGGGTGGGGAGACGTGGGCAGGAGAATGGAAGAAAATGGAAGGTATTGGAATTTGAAGCTGGAGATCTGAGTTGAATGTTGATTCCACCATATATTAGCTATTTGACCTCGGGCAAATTACTTAACTCTCCTGACATAGTAGGTACTCAAAAAATGTTTGTTACTTCTTTCCAGCAATGCCTGTTTTTACCTACCTTACAGCTTTGTGTTGAGATTCAAATTAGATATAGAATGAGAATGCAGTTTGTCAGCCCCTTTTTCCATGTGAGATTGAGGCAGAAACATGGGGGCAGAGGATCTGCAGTTGGAGGCAGGATTAGGGTAAGAGACAGGTTTTTTTAAGCATTGAGTACCTACTATGTGCAAGGCATGTTCAGAGAGGGGTGGACTCAATTCTTGCCTTTTACAGAGCCTGAAGTGTAGTAACTGCTAAAATCTCTATGACCCAGGGTGGGAGTAGCTTGAGACCCCGAGGTTTAGACAGATGGGGATTTAGAGAGGGTGGAAAATTTTAGAATGGGAAGGAAAAGGGTAAGTATAGGAAGGTCAAGAGATTGGAAGAGGAATAGAGTTTGCAAGGAGAGAGAAGGATCTCAGAACTTTCAGGTCTGGTTTGATCAAGCTGTTACTTAGTCCCAACTGCATCTAAATCCACTGATCAAGTCTCAGAGGGAGAAGAGAAGAACTAACATCCTGCTGTCTTCCAGACGATTCGAAGAATTTCTCCGTCCAAGTGCGGCAGGTGGAGGATTACCCTGTGGACATCTACTACTTGATGGACCTGTCCTACTCTATGAAGGATGATCTATGGAGCATCCAGAGCCTGGGTACAAACCTGGCTTCCCAGATGCGCAAACTCACCAGCAACCTGCGTATTGGCTTCGGGGCCTTTGTGGACAAACCTGTGTCACCATACATGTACATTTCTCCACCAGAGGCCCTCAAAAACCCTTGCTATGAGTAAGTCTCTCTCTGGAAGCGGGGGCAGCACCCTTCTCTATTGTCCCAGGCAGGACCAAGTCCTAGCACCTATTTCTAGCTCTTGGGCAGCTTTGTTGGCTGCCTGCTGGCCAAACCATATCTCCTCTCTACTTTTATCTTCGTGGCAAATGGGCTAGTCCATTGATCTGGAGTGTTGTGTCAGTAGAGTCCAAGGCTGCTTGGAGACCTGGAAGGAGAAAGTCATTAGAGAAATGAGGTAAGAAGTAGAGAGAAACTTATGGATCAATAAACAGAAGAATTATAATTTCAAAAGGATTGATTCTATTGTTCTCATCATCTTCCTTCTCATCATCAAGGGAGGAGCCCCGTTGTTGTTGTTTTTGTTGTTAGGTGCCGTTGAGTCGATTCCGACTCATAGCGACCCTATGCACAACAGAACGAAACACTGCCCGGTCCTGTGCCATCCTTACAATTGTTGTTATACTTGAACTCATTGTTGCATCCACCGTGTCAATCCACCTCGTTGAGGGTCTTCCTCTTTTCCACTGACCCTGTACTCTGCCAAGCACAATGTCCTTCTCCAGGGACTGATCCCTCCTGACGACATGTCCAAAGTATGTAAGACGCAATCTCACCATCCTTGCCTCTAAGGAGCATTCTGCCTGCACTTCTTCCAAGACAGATTAGTTCGTTCTTTTGGCAGTCCATGGTATATTCAATATTCTTCGCCAGCACCGCAATTCAAAGGCGTCAACTCTTCTTCGGTCTTCCTTATTCATTGTCCAGCTTTCACATGCGTATGATGCGATTGAAAATACCGTGGCTTGGGTCAGGCGCACCTTAGTCTTCGGGGTGACATCGTTGCTCTTCAGCACTTTGAAGAGGTCCTTTGCAGCAGATTTATCCAGTGAAATGCCTCTTGATTTCTTGACTGCTGCTTCCATGGCTGTTGACTGTGGATCCAAGTAAAACGAAATCCTTGACAACTTCAATCTTTTCTCCGTTTATCATGATGTTGCTCATTGGTCCAGTTGTGAGGATTTTTGTTTTCTTTACATTGAGGTGTAATCCAACAGGTGTAATCTACAAGGTGAAAATCCAAGGAATTAAGTCCTAGAGGAATGTAAAAGAATGTAAATGACATTGAACCCTTTAATAGTCTGTAAATTGATAGACTGTTTCTGTTGACCCCTTGGCTTATAACTGAATGACTTATTATTTACGTAGTTGGTGGAGACTGCACAAATCCATGGATTGTAATAATTTAAAATGACGGTTATTATTGAGCCTGACAAGGTGTGAATTTACTCTTTAGTTTTCAAAGTTATGTGATGTGGCTTTTAACCTTCTGTTGGGGTTGTAAGGTTCCCCAATAAAGACACCAGTTATCAATTAACAAATAAGCCATTAGGGTACAGAAATGCCCCTGTTGGCCTAATTTAGCGATTTATTGATGGTTCAAAAGCATTAACTTCTTGATAAACTTTTGCTTTATTGTTGTGTTAGTGTTGCTTTAGAGAAGTGTTAAGTATAAGATGCTAGCAACAACAGTTAGAGCTTTTTCTAAGTGCTTTACACATATTAACTCCTTTAAGCCTCACAACAACTCTTAGGAGATACATGTGCTAATATTGTCCCCTTTTTAAAGTTTAGGTTTAAGGAGCTTGCCTAAATTCCCATGACTAATAAATGGTGGGATTGGGATTTGAATCCAAGGAGCCTGTTTTCACAGCTCATTCTCTTATCCCCCTAGACTAACTGGAGGAAAGGTTGATGTGATGACTCAGGTAATTTGAAGTTTGGAGGCTAAACTGGCTGGGTTATATGTATAGAACTGGCCTGAGCATACCACTATACTTCCTTTCCTTTCCATTCCCTATTCTACCTTTTCCATCAGAGTGTGCCTAAATTGTCTCCCATTCCTCCCCAGTATGAAGACCACCTGCTTGCCCATGTTTGGCTACAAACACGTGCTGACACTAACTGACCAGGTGACCCGCTTCAATGAGGAGGTGAAGAAGCAGAATGTGTCACGAAACCGAGATGCCCCAGAGGGTGGCTTTGATGCCATCATGCAGGCTACAGTATGTGATGTGAGTATGGATGGCTTGGTGTACCAGGTGTGGCTGGCATAGACAAAAATGGGAAGGTAGTGGCTCAACCCTGGAGATTTCTGGTGTGAAGTTGGAGAAAGGAATGGAACAAAGCTGTGGGTAGGTATGAGCAATAGCCACCTCTGCTTGTATTCACTCCCTGGCCAGAGCTGACATTCGTTGAACCTCAGTGGTCACAGATATTTTCTGGGGAGAGCATCTTCCCACCTTCTCTGGAAGTATTTCCAAGTCAAAGCTGGGTTGACGTAACCTAAAGAAGGTGGGCAGATGTTGAGATGGAATTTCTTTTAGCCCAGCCCAGGTTTGCGGGTACAGGTGGGTTTCTAGATGGACGATATGACTGTCATTGGAAGAATTATGTGTGTAATTGAAAAGGGTATCATTCAGCTATTTGAACTAATCAGCTGTGAGACTGTTTTCTAAGATAACATAAACCCTTGAGTTGCAAGGCACCAGTTTGGGTTCTAAGGACTAGGACTGAGGCCCTTCGCCAAGAAAACTTGTCCAGCCCTTCAGGCGGGGAGGTCTTGAGTCTTTGTTTTCTACCAATGCATGACTAAAATTGCTTTATCTCCTTTGCCTTTTTTTAAACAGGAAAAGATTGGTTGGAGAAACGATGCATCTCACTTGCTGGTGTTTACCACTGATGCCAAAACTCATATAGCACTGGATGGAAGGCTGGCAGGAATTGTCCAACCCAATGATGGGCAGTGCCACATTGGCAGTGACAACCATTACTCTGCATCCACTACCATGGTGAGATCTCTGGCACCGTCTATGGTCCCTATTCTTTATGAACGTGAAAATGGCAGCGCTTCCCCTGGGCAGGGTGTAGGACTCAGTTTCAACTTGCCCTCCCCAACTGGAACCCTCATCCAGGGTATAACCTGCACAAGCATTGGCAATGGCCCTGTTTTTACTTACTAATCTGTCATGAGCAATTTCACATGGGTATCACCACATTCTTATAAGAAATCTTCTCGCATATCAATGGCCCTGACAGTGGTCATTGTCAGCTCCACCTCCACCAGCACCAGTAATAGCATCATGGCATCCAGAACAAACCCAAAGGACTTTCACAGGTTCAGCTGGGAAGAAGCCTTTCCTCTCTACTCTGCCCTGATTATCCCCTTCTTGGAATACTGTCCTCACTTGTGGTTATTGGAAGAAGGTAGAGGAAAAAAGGATAAAGATCATCAAAAACATAGAGAGCACGTCTCATAAGGAAAAGTTAAAGCGATCAGAGCCATTTATCTTGATGAAAAGAAGGCTAAAGGATGATTTAGTTGATATGTGAGATTTCATATAATGATGTGGTGAAACCCATGTGAAATTGTTCATGACAGATCAGTAAGTAAACACAATTAAGCCCGTGCATACCATGCTTACTAGTTAATCTGCCCCTTCACGGGATACATGATTAGTGCCAAATGGGTGGCACAGTCACTAATGGCTGTAGGTACTCAGAGGAAAGCTCATCATGAGCTGGGATGGTCAAGGAAGGCTTCCTGGAGGTGAGACTTGAGCTGTGTCCTAAGGAAGGATGCCACTCCAGATGGGAGAAAGGGAGTGTTCCAGGTCAGTGGTAAGTGAACTTGGGAGAGTGGTGAGTGAATGGTTGGAAAGTTGAGACCACATGGGGGAGGATCATGAGTACCCAGGCCAAGGTATTTCTTAGTAACTTCAAAACAATGAGAACTTAGGCATGGCTGGATACTGTGCTCTTTTTATTAGTAATTACACAGCCAGACACCGTGCAAAAGTACTGTCTGCCCTTTAAAATGATCATGATGTATTCTAAGTTTTTCATGGCATATCATTATTAAAGGTGAATACAAATAATAGCTTTCAAGAGCTGCTCGATGCTGATTAAATTGAACTGTTCTGCTATTTGATATGCTAGTTGCTTGTATTATGGCTTCCAAATGCAATATTGAAGTTGCTGTGGTCATAGTGAACGCTCAATAAATTAATGACTTTGAAAAACAGTGAGACCCAGCCCCATGCCTGTCCAGTGGAATCTGCTCCTAAGTGTTAATGCATTGAATTAGAGTAGGAAGAATAAGGTGCTCAATTTTGGCACCATCAGTCTGTAACTCTTCATCTGTCCCCGAAGTTCGCAATTGTGTTTGGTACCAGAGGAGCTGCTACTTACCTTCTTGCCCTACTTTGATCATGGGGTGAAAAGGTTTAAGTACTACCACTGTCTGGCCCACAGCCTGAGTCAGCTAAGTTCTGAGACTTGGGATCCAGGAATACTATGTGGATTTCTCTGTTGTTGTTAGGTGCTATCAAGTCAATTTTGACTCACGGTGACCCCATGTAACTGCCTCACAGGGTTTTCTAGGCTGTAATCTTTACAGGAGTAAATTACCAGGTCTTCTTCCCATGGAGCTGCTGGGTGGGTTTGAACTACCAGCCTTCTGGTTAGAAGCTGAGCACCACCAGGTTTCTCTACTAACCTCCAATTCTTTTTTTTTTTTAAGGATTATCCCTCCCTGGGGCTGATGACTGAGAAACTGTCCCAAAAAAACATCAATTTAATCTTTGCAGTGACTGAAAATGTAGTCAATCTCTACCAGGTGACCATACCTTCGGGGCTTCCTGGAGTGGGGCCTATGATGGGTGGACCTGAACCAGGAAGCCAGTCCAGGGGAGTCTGCACTTGGATGATTGTCCCATGGCAGCATTGTTCATGATCCCCAACCAGGAAAGCCCTTCTTCCAACCCGTTTCCCAGGAGCTAAAGATTCTTCTCTGTGGGCCTCTCTCCTCCAACCGTGACCCTATAAGGAGGGGTGTGTTGGTATTCTCAGTGCTGGAGGGGCAGTAATTTAGTGGGGTGTGAGGTATGAAAGGTTCTTTATACTTTTGCTCAGGGCTGAAAAATTACTGGTAGTGACAAGTGAAATATTCAATGCTTTTTCCTAATCTTCATTTCAAAACCTTCAATCTGATTTGGGGAGGGCCTTTGGAGACCACCACCTTCCTCTGGTAAGTCCTGGGCATCTTTATTTTCCTTTCCAGAATTACAGTGAACTTATCCCGGGGACCACAGTGGGGGTTCTGTCCAAAGACTCCAGCAACGTCCTCCAGCTCATCGTTGACGCCTATGGGGTGAGTGCCTTCAGTGGGGAATAGGCCTGCTGAGAGTTCATCTCACTTAGTATTTCCCAGAAGGGCTCAAATTTGAGGGTACTGGCTTCCAGTCTACCGCACGGCTTTACTGCCACTGTAACAACAGCTTAGGGGTAGTGTCTGACCTCCTCCAACCCCACAAGGAGAAAGGAGAACCAAGGTCAACTGCCCAAGACTGATTCCTATGAGGCTGAGGTCAGGCACACCTCCTCTTTTGGCTATCTTTACCAACTCTGACACCAAACATGCCTCCCACAGCACTCTCTACTGGGTTCGATAATACATTGTAATGGCCACAGAGAACTCACTAGACCATACTCAAAATTATGGGGTTTATTAGGGAAGTAACATTTACAATTCAGGCTCAGGGATATAGTTCTTTCATCAGGACTGCTTCTTCCCAGCCATGCTCATAGACACACTTCTCCCTGGCCCTAGGCCCTCGCCCAAAGGCAACTCAGCTTTCTCTCTCCACGGGCTGAGAAGCCCACCTTGCCCTCGCCTGCTGCCAGGTGTCTCCTCTTGGTCTCTACTTCCATGGCGGTGGCGGTGGCGGTGGCGGTGGCGGTGGCGGTGGCGGTGGCGGTGGCGGTGGCGGTGGCGGTGGCGGTGGCGGTGGCGGTGGCGGTGGCGGTGGCGGTGGCGGTGGCGGTGGCGGTGGCGGTGGCGGTGGCGGTGGCGGTGGCGGTGGCGGTGGCGGTGGCGGTGGCGGTGGCGGTGGCGGGCTCCTCCTCCCTGCTTTGGAATTGGCTTTCTTTTAAGGCAAAACTGACCAATCCCCTTTGTAGGCCACAATTACCCTATCACACAATCACCTGGGTGGGAGTTACAAGACCATGGCTAGAAAGGCCACACACAAAAGTAATTAATTGTACCCCACTGCCTTTCTCTTATTTCCCCAGAGGTCAGGCAGTGGCCAGCACTGAAGGGGGATGCAGCCTTCCAATGAAGAAATGTCTCAGAAAGGAATGCCAGAGGATAGCAGGGACAAGGGGTAGGGAGTTTAGAGGAGGTGGAAAGGAGAGAGGGGATGTGGCTGGGAATTGTGGTTAGATGAGAAGAGAGCGGGGCTCTGAGATGGTGGGGTTCAGAGTGACGAAACAATGGGCTCAGCAATAGGGAAAAAGAAGGAGCTGATTCATGGGGAAGGCAAGGCTCAATAAAAATTAGACAGAGTTACTACCCAAGAGCACCCCCACTTTGTGCACCCGTGAGGCCTGCAAGAGGGTGTTGCTGGTTTAGATTTTATCCACACTCACCTTGATAGAAATGGGGACCGGG
The DNA here is from genome assembly GCF_024166365.1 of Elephas maximus indicus. Lineage (NCBI taxonomy): Eukaryota > Metazoa > Chordata > Mammalia > Proboscidea > Elephantidae > Elephas > Elephas maximus. The sequence goes on from NC_064837.1 coordinate 53,159,523, forward strand.
AGAGGGAGCAGTTTCCTGGACAGGAAATAGAGCAGGAAACAGAAGCCCCTGAAGTACTCTACAGGCTTCCAGGTAAACCTCAGCATCTGGCACAGCCAGGGTGAGTCTAGGGCTTGGGACAGAACTGGCTCAAGTATATTTCCTCTCAGCCCAATCCCTTGCCTTCTTTTCATCCTCTTCTGCTTAGAAAATCCGCTCTAAAGTAGAGCTGGAAGTGCGTGACCTCCCTGAGGAGTTGTCTCTATCCTTCAACGCCACGTGCCTCAACAACGAGGTCATCCCAGGCCTCAAGTCTTGTGTTGGACTCAAGATTGGAGACACGGTGAGGTGGGCTGGGCTGGGGTGAACCTGCAGCTCTGACCCTGCCTGTGCTCCAGAGATTTGTGGAAACCGCCACCCCCTTCCTTCCTTGTATCTTCTTCCTGAAGGTCATCACAAGTTAGATGTAACGGAGCTGCCAACCTTTTCCTCTGAGGCTTCTATTGCCCAGAACTCCTCTCTATCTGTTAAGTGAGCTTTACTTTCAGGATTTTTTTTTTTTTAATTTACAGTTAGTATGCCTATGTTTGTTTACGCAGAGCTGATTGCAAATGAAAATATTTCTAACCTTCAGCCCCTAACCAGTCCCCAGCCCTCCCCCGAGGCAATGCCTTTTTCCCTCACATGACCAATGTAAAATGGCAGTGTCATCTATTCCATAAATATTTATTGAGACTATGTGCCAGGCATGGAGGCCTGGTGGCACAACGGTCGAGTACTTGGCTGCTAACCGAGAGGTTGGTGATTCGAACCCACCCAGCAGCTGTGCGGGAGAAAGACCTGGTGATCTGCTTCTGTAAAGATTACAGCCTAGAAAACCCTATTGGGCAGTTATACTCTGTGACATGGGGTCGCTATGAGTCGAAATCGACTAGACAGCCCCTAACAACAACAACAATATGTGCCAGGCATCGTCCTAGCCACTGAAGGCACAACAGCAAATACTTGCCCTCAAGGAATTGAAACATGCATATGTTCGTTTTGCCCCTGGGGTCCCTCCAGGGCTTTCCTTATTGATTTATTCTTTACTTTTGCCTAAGAGGAGAGGGGTGGGTGGGTACAGAGGGCAAGGGAGTTCCTGGGCATGCTTACACACACCCCATGCAAGAATCGTTGGCCTGCAACGTGCTTGCTTGCATGAGTGATGAAATATGACGGGACATTGGACATTAGATCCTAAGCCTGGGTTGGCCACTGTGTGACATTGTGTGGTGCAAAATAGTGCTTTGTGTGTCTTGCCGATATTGTGTAATCAGTGCAGTTAGTTGGCCAGAGCAGAGTATTCACAAGATGACAGGCTCTGTTTTGCTTGGGCCGGCCTATTTCACATGTGGATTTAAAAAGCAGCTCTTTATTTTATGACTGTAAGCTGTGCTGCTGAACCCAGCCAGATATATCATGACCGCACAACTGTCCAGTGCACTTGTATTGCTTTGTAGCCTTTGGTAGTGGGAAGGCTGAGGAGCCTCAGATCCTGGAAGGATGAGACTGGGTACTCCTTGGTAGGGCCAGGATGGCTGCTTTTCCTCCAGCGCCCACCCTTGTCTATATGAGATCTTGCTTTTCATCCAGGTGAGCTTCAGCATTGAGGCCAAGGTACGTGGCTGCCCTCAGGAGAAGGAGAAGTCCTTCACCATCAAGCCTGTGGGCTTCAAAGACAGCCTCACTGTCCAGGTCACCTTCGACTGTGACTGTGCCTGCCAGGCCCAGGCCCAGCCTCACAGCCCCCGCTGCAACAATGGCAATGGGACCTTCGAGTGTGGTGTGTGCCGCTGTGAGCCTGGCTGGCTGGGGACCCAGTGCGAGTGCTCAGAGGAGGACTACCGCCCCTCCCAGCAGGATGAGTGCAGCCCCCCGGGGGGCCAGCCCCTCTGCAGCCAGCGCGGAGAGTGCCTGTGTGGCCAGTGTGTCTGCCACAGCAGTGACTTTGGCAAGATCACGGGCAAATACTGCGAGTGTGATGACTTCTCCTGTGTCCGCTACAAGGGGGAGATGTGCTCGGGTGAGTAGAACTGCATGATCCACTGGTCCCTGTTACACACATACTCTGGCTTGAGGTGGGCACACAGGAACGCCTAGGGGACAGAGGTTAGTGGATGGTGTTCCACTCCAATGGCAGAACAAAAACACTCCCCTGTGTCCTTGCTTGTGGGGGTACGAGAAAGGTGAAATGTCCTCTACTTCCACAGTGCTCCAGAACAGCAGGGGAAGGAGCAGGGAAACCTCAAGGTGAACATTGCTTTTTTCTTTTATCTGCTCCCTTTGCTGATTTTTTCAAGTCTCTGATTCCTAATCTTTTGAGTATAAGAACCAACCCCTTTTTAAGGTTAAAAAAAATTGCTGATTGATAGTAATTATATTTCTTAGTACTTATAAATTTAGAAAATACATGATATCAGAAAGTATACTAAAGTTAGTAAAAATTTTATATGAATTTATCTTTTCATTACAAGAGACTTGGAAAATAGTAGCATATATGTATATAGTTAGATATAATATACTTAGAACAATGCCTGGAAAATAGTAAGCTCTTGTTAAATGTTAGCACTATTTGATTCTTACTGTTACTACCACCAATACTTTTTTGGATTCTAGATCTGTGCTGTCCAATATGGTAGCTGTATATGGCTATAACATTTAATTTCATCAAAATTAAATTAAAAATTCTGTTCCTCTTTTGCTAAACTGTCGCATGTGGCTGGTGGCTACCGTATTGAGTAGTGCAGATATAGAACATTTCAAGATTGCAGAAAGTTTTTTAGGATAGTGCCATAGAGATTCCCAGCCAGCAGACTGAGGATTACCACTTTGAGCCTTTCTACCCTTTGGGATGCTGAGTTGTTCTTCTCATTACGAACTTCAGTAAAATCTTGAGGCCCACTGATAATCCCAGGCAGGTTTCTCATTGCCCCAAAGACCATTCACTGGGTACTTCCCCAGCTAGGAGAAGTTGAACTAATTTTAATGTAGTCTTGTTATGTGCAGACATACAGACAACACTGTCAGAGGGAAAATAGGCAGTTTGAGTTGTTCCTGGGGCACTGGAGATAGATTTTTTGCTGGGCTATAACTACTGTGGCTTAATACCTCTTGTGACACAGATTGATGGCAGACATTGGCACGTTGGTTGGATTGGGTTATGAGTATATTCTATGCCCAGTGCAACAGAGAGATTTTAATTGGCTCTTACGGTGATCAAATCCCTGACCCAATCGGCTTCATTAGCATTGGGTTCTGACAGCTGAGCTAATCCACAGAGATGTTCACTTTAATGTTAACATCAGTCTTGATTGGAAAAGCTTGATTAGAAAGGTAATCCTCTGTGTTCTAAAGCATGCCAAAATAATATGAAAGAACTCCTTTTTATTATTTACACATTGTTTTCTTTATTCATGCCAAGAGAGTTTGAGAGAGAGATTAGAGGAAAGAGATATCATAGAGTTTTGGGGAGAGAAGTCGGGTACACACAGATGTACACATACAGCAGCAGTAAATTTCAGTACATTTCAACACTGAACAGTATTTATGCCGTAAGTACCAAAGAAATGGCTAAGTTTGAGGTAGGAGACTCATGGGGAGAGGGCTGGGACTAAGGGGGAGAAAGAGGGTTGCCCTAGGAGAAGAGGTCCCGGGGATGAAGGGAGTCCAGCTCCCCTCCCTGGCCTGGTCTGGTGTGAGGCACTATGGGAGGGAGCCTGGCCAGAGTGTTTCCTTTGGCTGCCAGCCCCATCGAAGCCACGAAACAAAGCTACCCGGGTGAGCAGCCCTGGTTCCTGCCTCCTGGCAGTGCAACAACTGCTTGTCTTCAGTGTACTCCAGCCTAACTCATGAGGAAACCCCAGGCAGCTGCTCCAGAGGTGTTGGTGCCCAGCTGGTGTGAGTTCTGGGCCCTGTGGAGCTTTCATCACATCCTCCAGTGACAGGCACCTGGGGACACACACTCCTTGAGCTCCTGCTCTGAGCCAGGCACTAGGGCACTAGGTCATTGTGGATGAACAGGAGGTCATGATTCCTGACATCTAGGAGCTTACAGCCCAGCTTGTCATCGTCCCTGCCCAGAGCTGCTGGCTCTGTGATCTGCCCTTTGCCGCAAGTGGGGGCTTATGAGGTGGAGTGCGATGTATTGGCCAATTGAGCTAAATGTTCCCCGAGAGCACCGTAGGGACCAATTCTGAGAACCACTAGTAGAGCAGTGGTTCTCAAAATTTATTATTATAAAATGTATATTCTGATTCAGTATAACTGGGGGTGGGAATGCAAATTCTCAGCAGGGGTTTGAACCAGAACTAGCCGTTTCGAAGCCCTGATTGGAATCAACTGGAAGGCAACCAACAGCAACAACCCTTTAATTTATCTAAGGATGATTCACAACACAAGGCGGAATCTACTGGTTCCAGAAGTGAGGTGTCCTCAGGGAGAGTTTTAGGAATCCACTGGAGAGAGGCCTATTGCGGACAGGAGAGGACTGGGAGGCTTTACGGATGAGAGGGGATGTCTGGTAAATCTCAAGGAGGAATTGGCTCATAAAGGAGAGGTGTGGAGTGGCATGTCAGAGCTCAGAAGGCCTAGCTGCACAGGGAGAATGATTGCATTCCCTCTGATTTAAGAAGCCTGCTCTGCCTCCCTCTCTCCTTTCCCTTTACTTCCTCAGTTCTCTTCTTCTTTCTCCCCTTTCTCATATTCTTTTTCTTCATTTCTTACCCAGCTCTTCTGACTTCCTTGCAGACCCAGGCTCAGCCTCCCTTTTGCTGGAGGAGCGCCAGTTCTGTGACACTACCACACTGTGGCTTGCTTTAAGGGCGGACTCTGTCAAGGCTTAGGGTCAGCCTGCTGACCTCACTTCCTGACCTCACTCCCTGGCTGGCCTGGCAGTCTTCTTCTCAGAGGCTACTTTGTTTAGCTTCACAAAGGAAATACTATGGGACAAGGGTTCCTGAGGAGGCTGAGGCCTCTGAGTGCTACCAGCCCTCTGTGGTATTGATCTTTCCCTGTCTGTGAGCCATGGCCAAAGGCAGGGTGTACTAGACACCGTGGGGTCCGCTCTTTTTTTTTTTTCTTTAAATAATTTTTATTCTTTAAGTGAAGGTTTACAAGTCAAGTCAGTCTCTCACACAAAAACCCATATACGCCTTGCTACACACTCCCGATTACTCTCCCCCTAATGAGACAGCCTGCTGTCTCCCTCCACTCTCTCTTTTCGTGTCGTTTTCGCCAGCTTCTAACCCTCTTCACCCTCTCATCTCCCCTCCAGGCAGGAGATGCCAACATAGTCTCAAGTGTCCACCTGATCCAAGAAGCTCACTCCTCACCAGCATCCCTCTCCAACCCATTGTCCAGTCCAATCCATGTCTGAAGAGTTGGCTTTGGGAATAGTTCCTGTCCTGGGCCAACAGAAGGTCTGGGGGCCGTGACCACCAGGGTCTTTCCAGTCTCAGTCAGACCATTAAGTTTGGTCTTACGAGAATTTGGGGTCTGCATCCCACTGCTCTCCTGCTCCCTCAGGGGTTCTCTGTTGTGTTCCCTGTCAGGGCAGTCCTCGGTTGTAGCCAGGCACCATCTAGTTCTTCTGGTCTCAGGATGATGTAGTCTCTGGTTCATGGAGCCCTTTCTGTCTCTTGGGCTCGTAATCGCCTTGTGTCCTTCATTCTCCTTTGATCCAGGTGGGTTGAGACCAATTGATGCATCTTAGATGGCTGCTTGCTAGCGTTTAAGACCCCAGACACCACTCTTCAAAGTGGGATGCAGAATCTTTTGTTAATAGTTCTTATTATGCCAATTGACTTAGATGTCCCCTGAACCCATGGTCCCCAGACCCCTGCCCCTGCTATGCTGGCCTTCAAAGCATTCAGTTTATTCAGGAAACTTCTTTGCTTTTGGTTTAGTCCAATTGTGCTGACCTCCCCTGTATTGTGTGCTGTCTTTCCCTTCACCTAAAGTAGTTCTTATCTACTATCTAGTGAATACCCCTCTCCCACCCTCCCTCCCTCCCCCCTCTTGTAACCACAAAAGAATGTTTTCTTCTAAGTTTAAACTGTTTCTCAAGTTCTTATAATAGTGGACTTATACAATATTTGTCCTTTTGCAACTGACTAATTTCACTCAGCATAATGCCTTCCAGGTTCCTCCATGTTATGAAATGTTTCACAGATTCATCACTGTTCTTTATCGATGCGTAGTATTCCATTGTGTGAATATACCATAAATTATTTATCCATTCATCCTTTTGATGGGCATCTTGGTTGCTTCCATCTTTTTGCTATTGTAAACAGTGCTGCAATAAACATGGGTGTGCATATATCTGTTTGTGTAAAGGCTCTTGTTTCTCTAGGACATATTCCAAGGAGTGGGATTGCTGGATCGTACAGTAGTTCTCTTTCTAACTTTTTAAGGAAGTGCCAAATCGATTTCCAAAGTGGTTGTACCATTTGACATTCCCGCCAGCAGTGTAGAAGTGTTCCAGTCTCTCCACAGCCTCTCCAACATTTATTATTTTGTGTTTTTTGGATTAATGCCAGCCTTGTTGGAGTGAGATGAAATCTCATTGTAGTTTTGATCTGCATTTCTCTAATGGCTAATGATCATGAACATTTCCTCATGTATCTGTTAGCTACCTGAATGTCTTCTTTAGTGAAGTGTCTATTCATATCTTTTGCCCATTTTTTCATAGGGTTATTTGTCTTTTTGTAGTTGAGTTTTTGCAGTATCATGTAGATTTTAGAGATCAGGTGCTGATCAGAAATGTCATAGCTAAAAACTGTTTCCCAGTCTGTAGGTAGTCTTTTTACTCTTTTGGTGAAGTCTTTGGATGAGCGTAAGTGTTTGATTTTTAGGAGCTCTCTGTTATCTAGTTTTTCTTCTGTGTTCTTTATAATGTTTTCTATACTGTTTATGCCATGTATTAGGGCTCCTAAAGTTGTCCCTATTTTTTCTTCCATGATCTTTATCGTTTTAGATTTTATATTTAGGTCTTTGATCCATTTTGAATGTTTTTGTGCATGGAGTTGAGGTATGGGTCTTGTTTCATTTTTTTGCAGATGGATATCCAGTTATGCTAGCACCATTTGCTAAAAAGACTGTCTTCTCCCCATTTAACTGTTTTGGGGCCTTTGTCAAATATCAACTGCTCATATGTGGATGCATTTATGTCTGGATTCTCAGTTCTGTTCCATTGGTCCATGTATCTGTTGTTGTACCAGTACCAGGCTGTTTTGACTACTGTGGCTGTATAATAGGTTCTAAAATCAGGTAAAGTAAGGCCTCCCACTTTGTTCTTCTTTTTCAGTAATGCCTTATTTATCTGGGGCCTCTTTCTGTGGGCCCACTCTTAATTTCTTACCCGCTTCCTCTGACCTTCCTGCAGACCCAGGCTCAGCCTCCCTTTTGCTGAAGGAGTGCCAGTCCTATGACACTGGATGGCACAGACATCCCTCAGCTACTGTGAGGGTTCGCTGCTGATAGCTCACAGCTGCCCCTTCTATGCAGAATTGGCCTCAGCTGACAGGTAGTGCCTAGTGCCCACATGTTGGCCAATGACTGATGGGTTGTTCTTAGTTGCTGTCGAGTTGATTCCGACTCATGGCAATTCCATGTGTGCAGAGTAGAACCATTCCAGTGGGTTTTCAAGGCTGTCACCTTTCAGAAGCAGTTTTCCAGGTCTGTCTTCCAAGGAGCCTCTGGGTGGGTTTGAACCTTCAACCTTTTGGGTAGTAGTCCAGCGATTAACCATTTGTGTCAGCTAGGGACTTCTGACTGATGGCTAAAATGCTACTAAAGGCTCAAGGTGGGACTAGCTCTGTGATGCTGCTTATGCTACAGAGCCCACTGTGGGATTAGCTGAAGTGAGTCTCTGGCTGAGGCCACATTTCTGCCAGCTTTTAACTCCTGCTCTATCCTGCTTGCCTCCTTTCTCCCTTCCACTTCCCCAGCAAATCACTTAAACAAGAATCCTTGCCTCAAACTGTACTTCTGGACAACCCAACCTAAGACAACAGACCTTTCTTTCCCCATCCCTTGTTAGCCCAACACCCCTGCTCTCCAAAATGTCTTGGCAGCTGGTTGTGTTCCCCATCCTTCCTGGGGACAGACATTTCTTTCCAAGGCAGCAAAAAGGTGTCAGAGTCTTGAATGCCATTGTGGTTACCAGAGGATGGTGCTGGGGTGACTGGCAGAGGGATTCACAGTGCCCAAGAGGCACTAGTTGGATCCGCTGGGGGCCTGAGGGAGCAGCAGGAACTGGCTAGTTGCTTTTTGAGCCTGGCCTGTGTATCATCCTTTCCTGCACTGCCCCTGGGCCCTTTTGCTCACACAGTGGTGTGGTTTCCAGACCAATTCAGGTTACTTCCTTCCTTGCCCACTGCCTTTCCTCTGATTAACAATCAGATTTTTATTATTCATCCACTCCTTCCTGATTCAGAGTGCTGGAGAATGAGTCACCTTTCTGCAGGGGTTTAGGAGCCAATTTTTAGTCTGAAAAAAACCAAATCTGTTGCTGTTGAGTTGATTCTGACTCATGGTGACTCAGGCTTTTTAAATGACTATTAGGGGCATATGACATTGTGAGTTAATGCGTGCATTTAAGCAGTCTAACCCCCCCCACTCCCAGAGTCCCTGGATAGTGCAAACAGTTAATGCGCTTGGCTGCTAACCAAAAGGTTGGCGTTGGCATGCACCCAGAGGTGCTTTGAAAGTAAGGCCTGGCGATCTACTTCTGAAAAATCAGTCATTATAAACTCTGGAGCACAGTTTGACTCTGATATACACAAAGGCTTAGCTCTTGAGACGCCTTTCCTTCACCATAACTCAGACCAGCACCTGCCATACCTTGAGGGCACCTAGAGAGCTGTTTATTCCCAATGAGTAGGCCTACCCTTGAGAGTGAGCCAACTATGTGGCACATAATCTGGTAGGAGAATGAGGTGGCTGTTTGCAGCCCCTGCTGCCCTGGGGGTGGGGGCGTCACCAGCTGGCCCGCCCGCTTGGGCCGTGTGCTTTCAGGTCATGGCCAGTGCAGCTGTGGGGACTGCCTCTGTGACTCCGACTGGACCGGCTACTACTGCAACTGTACCACACGCACCGACACCTGCATGTCCAGCAATGGGCTGCTGTGCAGTGGCCGTGGCAAATGCGAATGCGGCAGCTGCGTCTGCACCCAGCCAGGCTCCTACGGGGACACCTGTGAGAAGTGCCCCACCTGCCCTGATGCCTGCACCTTTAAGAAGTGAGTGGGCAGCTTGGAGAGAGTTGGGAGGTGGGTCAGGGTTCAACCCCAACTCTCCAGGTTTTGTCTCTTACTCACTAGATCTTTAGGGAGAGGAGTCTGACCCAGCCACGTGGCTAGTTCCCTACTTTCCAGGTGAAAGCTTTGGGGAATTTGGGGGTGGGGCCAGCAGGGAGGGGCCAAAGTAGTACCAGCTGGACTCCAGTTGGAGAAACTGGAGTTTCTCTATGTAGAGGAGTTTCTCTACAGGGTGGCATCCTGAATCCTCTGAGCTGGGAGAAAGGCTAAACCAGATAACTTCGATAGGACATTCCAGTGCTGATATTCTGATTCTGTGAGAGGCATGGGACTGGACACTGTGAGAAACAAGGAAATTTCACCAGTGCAGTCCCACTCGGGGTCAGATGAAGGCCCTGTCAGCACAAGTCCATAGCACTGCCATTGCTCTTACCACTTTAAGCAGAACTGGCTTCATGGGCATGTGGCCTATGCAGTCACGCAGGGCCCTGTGCGTACAGGAGCTCCCTACCCGGTTTAATGCTCTGCTATCGCTCCCTCGAAATTCTTAGCAACTTTTGAACAAGGAACCCCACATTTCCATTTTGTATTGGGCCCCCAAATTATGTAACCAGTTGCGACGTTAAGCTGCTAGTACTGGCATAGTGTTCACCCTTCTGTCACAGCCCTGGATGGGATGTTAGGAAGTTTAATGAAGGGGGCTGTGGGGCCTTTGGCTGCCAGGCCCTGCGGCTGCCAGGCCCTGCCTATGCATGAGGAGCGCACTTCTACCCCTGAATTCCAGAACTGACTATGTGGGCCTCCAGGACTGTCTTACGGATTTTTTTGTTAACTGAGGTGGAGCAGTTTGCCTAATGGCTTAGGGAGGCCAGAGCTGGACTGGAATACACTTAGGTTTGTACCTCTCCTGCCTTCATCCCTGCCTCCTGTCTCCTTTAGGCAGTGTGTGGAGTGTAAGAAGTTTGACCGGGGAGAGCTACACGAGGAAAACACCTGTAATCGTTACTGCCGTGATGAAATTGAACTTGTGAAGGAGCTTAGTAAGTGTACGGTGACTTAGAGTCCCACACTCCCAGATTCCAGAGTTTTCCGATCTAATTACAGAACCTCTTCAACTGTCATGTAAAATGGAATAATAATTTTTGCCTCACAGGAATTTTGTGCAGGCCTGATGTACAGTAGGCACTTAATAAAAGCTGACTTCCCTGAAAGCCCTCTTGTACCCCTACTGTTCGGCAGTCCTTCCCCTTTTTGCTTCCAGAGCCCACAGACTCAGGAAGACCTTGCAGATAACTTCTAAAGTATGTATAAATCAGGCAAGCTAGTCCCACTTCCCAAGATAACGCACCCTCATCTAACAGATGAAGAAACTGAGGCATAGAGCTGGGAGGTGGTTGCCCATGACGGTCATTGCCTGAACTTAGTAGGCCAAAAACAATAATAAGCACTCCTTTGCGGTTAAGCAATGCTCAGGCATATAGGTTTGCTGGTTTGGAACAAAACCTCCATTCTTAGGGATTTGTCACCAAAATCTGTATTCTAAAGCTCTTCTGGCTGTCTAGACGTCCTCCTGGAACAAGACAGAAATACAAACAATGGGGAGTAAAACTCTCGGCTGAACTTTTTTGGTCTGTATTTCATCTTGAAGGAACCCTGGTGTGGCAGCACCTAAGGCAATCGACTGCTAACTGAAAAGTCGGTGGTTTGAGACCACCAGTGGGCTCTGCAGGAGAAAGATGTGGCAGTCGCTTTCATGGAGATTTACAGCCTTTGAAACCCTATGGGGTTGCTATGAGTTGGAATTGACTTGATGGCAGTAGATTTGGTTTCATCTTGATTTTCAAGGAGATGGTCTTTGCTGCTGTCAGCACATCTGGTATTGTTATCTGGGTTAGCTGAGTATTGGGTGATGTCAGGGAGATGGCAATCTTACCAAAGATAGCAGTCTTTCACAAAGGCAGGAAACAGTTTTCAGTGATAGCCACAATAAGACACAGCCAGCCAGTCACCTGCTGGGTGGGGGTTTTATGAAAAAGATTCAGATCTCTGGATCCTTTGGCTAATATCAGAAGTGGAACTGGGGCGAGGGTAGCCATTTGAGCATAGAATTTGAAAGGGCATTTTGTCCTCTGGAAGGGACTGGGCTTACTATCATTAGCTCAGAGTGGAGAGGCTGCTAAGATGTTGAAGTATTTTTATGATCTAGCCGAGGTGGGTGCTACAAGCGAGTTGATGAACATTTCTCCTGCCCCCCTGCTCCACAATAATCATAATAGTAATTGCTTATCTGTATGGAATTTTATAACTTTTACAAGTATCTTTCATAAAGATACTTAATTAGATAATGTGTATCTTCCATACACATTATCTTACTTCTCTCCCAATAACTTAATGGAGCAGAACCGTAGTATTATTGTTATCTTCATTTTGCAGATGAGGAAATTGAAGCTCAGGAAAGTTAAGTAACTTGCTCAAGCAAGGAAGTAGTGAGTTAGATCAGAACTAAAAAAACCAAACCAAACCCGTTGCTGTAAAGCGGATTCTCACTCATAGCAACCCTATAGGACAGAGTAGACCTGCCCCATAGGGTTTCCAAGGAACAACTGGTAGATTCGAACTGCCAGCCTCCTGGTTAGCAGTCGACCTCTTAACCCCACTGCGCCACCAGGGCTCCAAGATCAGAACTAGATCCTTAAGTTCTTACTCTCCACTGTACCGTAATACCATTGGATTACTGAGTATTGTAAGCAATACTCAGTTGGCTTAGGGAGTTCAGGCCTGTAGGATGTACTTTGAGACTCATGTTCTAACCCTGTTCCATTTCTTATTTGTTGTGTGACCTTGGTACCCATCTGGATTCATCAGTGCAAGGCATAGTAGAGCTACCTGGTAGAGGGTAACCCATAGTTTCACTGGCAGCATAAAAAGTTTTAGAATTAGAAAGGATGAAGCCTAGAAAACATGGTAGGAGTCAGAGAGAAGACAACTCTGGAGAGGTACACTGGGTTAGAAGCAGAAATGGAAGAAATATAAACTTGAGTATGGATACTATTGAGAATCATTGAGCTAGGTGAGAAAGGTAAGAGAGGAAAGGCAATACCTCAGTGTGTTTTTACTGTTTAATTCTTTCCATAACCTGGTGAGGTTGGGGTATTGTTTTCCTTTTATAGATGAAGAGAGACTTGGTGAGGTAAAATAATTTACCCAAGATCACACAGCTGGTAGGTATTAGAGATGGACCCTGAACCCATTTGAACATATTATATCATGTTCCTTCCAGAGGAAGGAAGAGGAACCAAAATGGGTCTGTGAGGGGCAAAATCCGCCAGTGAGGGTCGTCTAGAAGCAATTGCCAGGCGTGACAGCCATCTGAAATCTAGGCTTCTTTCCTAACATTAAGCATAGGGTTTTCTGCCACATAGACTTCCATAAATCTCACGAGTGAGGTTTTGGTGGAGGGTGAGCCCATTTCCCAGGAATTGACTCATTTTTTATTTCTCCACAACCGCCCGCCCCCCCAACCCAGAGGACACTGGAAAGGATGCAGTGAATTGTACCTACAAGAATGAGGATGACTGCGTGGTCAGATTCCAGTATTATGAAGACTCCAGTGGAAAGTCCATCCTCTATGTGGTGGAAGAACCAGGTGTGTGAACCCTGAGGGCTCAGGGAAAGGGGGAGCAATGTTCAGCAGTAATTTCCTCCCGTCACCTGTTTACACTGCCAGGTTAAGCCTGACCTTGCAAGTGAAAAGTTAGGGCCTGTGGAGTAGATAAGGGGTCATATGTAAATATAAGTATTGGCAAGAAAGTGACTTGCTAACTGAGAAGACAGAAAAACAAGATGGAGAGAAGGTAGAGGAAGAAGGTGGGAATGGATCTCATCAAGGGGCAAACTATACTATGGCATTTTTGAGGTGATCATGTCAGGAAGTAAGGAATTTAAGTTCTACAACTTTTATACATAAGGTATCTGCTCTATTAAAAGTGAGATGGTTGTCAAGAGCAGCATGCCTGCTGCTTTAGATAAAGGCATGATGGTTTGAGGCGTTGATCATCTTACCAGGTTCATCACAAGACATGGTGATGGGTTTGTGGCACTTACCCAAGGCTACTCTGAACACTGAAAAGATAGCACTTGCTTTCAACACCCTCTGGAAGCAGGGGGAGCCCATTGTACCTCAGACCAACTACAGATTTGTCACAATCTAGCATGGATTTGCTTGCTTCCCCTTACCACCTTCGTTTCCTTTCTTTCCCCTAGACAACAGATTAAGATATTGTCTTAGTTACTACAACAGACATACCACAAGTGGATGGCCTTAACAAATGGAAATTTATCTTCTCACAGTCTAGGAGGCTATAAGTCCATATTCAGGGCACCAGCTCCAGGGGAATGGTTTTTCTCTTTGTCGGTTCTGGGGGAAGGTCATTGTCATCAATCTTCCCCTGGTCTAGTAGTTTCTCAACGCAGGGACACCAGATCCAAAGGACACGCTCTGTTCTCGGCTCATCTCTCTCGGTGGTATGAGGTCTTTGCACTGTCTTATTGTTATATCTTCATGCTTAGCTCAGTCTTCTATAGAGAAGACATTTAATAACTAGTTTTGGAATAATTTAATCGGACTAATTATTATTATTTTTTAGGTTGTAATCTTTTTGTTTATTGTACTTTAGATGAAGGTTTACAGAACAAACCAGTTTCTCATTAAACAGTGCACATATTGTTTTATGATATTACTTAACAACCCCATGACATGTCAACACGCTCCTTTCTCGACCTTGAGTTTCCTATTACCAGCTTTTCTGTCCCCTCCTGCCTTCTAGTCCATGCTCCTGGGCTGGTATGCCTCTTTGGTCTCCTTTTGTTTTGTGGGCTTGTCTAATCTTTGGCTGAGGGTGAACCTCGGGAGTGACTTCATTACTGAGCTAAAAGGTTGTCTGGGGGCCATACTCTCAGGGTTTCCCCAGTCTCTGTCAGGCTAGTAAGTCTGGTCTTTTTATGTAAGTTAGAATTTTGTTCTATGTTTTTCTCCAGCTGTGTCTGGGATCCTCTACTGTGATCCCTGTCAGAGCAAGGGCTAATTATTTTTTGAGAACAGGTGGGCTTAATTCATCTTGGAATTTGTTAGGAGAATTTTGGCTGCTTGAGGAAGGGCTGTTATGGCCATGTCACCTAGGGTATTGGCTGTTGTCTTGGGGAGAGGAGAGTGTTGTGTCCCTCTCTGGGATATTGCTCATCTACCCTTCGAAGAGGCCTTACCACTTATAATGGAGAAGGAAGGTAAAGAGAATCATCTTAATTTTATTTAGTGACTCAAGGGAAAGTTGATATGCGGAAGGGGCAAGGGATGAGTCTGGGTATGTATCTGTGGGGGGAGCTGATGTGGATTAGTTTGACCATAACTCCCCACAGTTTCCTACTTGTACTGCATCTCACAGATTTTCCCACACCTATACTGTCTATACTATTGTCCCTTCTAGTTTCAGAAGGGCAGTATGTCTTTTCTTTCGGATTTAACGTTACTTCACCTCTTTGCTATAACAATCTTTGCTGGTGATCCTACTGGATCACTTACAAAAATCATTTGCCTTCATATTCTTAGACTGAATCTCTGAATCTGAAGATGTGAGGGACAAAGGTGATAATAACCTGGGTTGGTACAAATAACCCCTGGGTGGTTAACTTTTCTGGCTCATCCTCAGTAGACCCCTCCCTCAACATCAGGAGAGGGACCAGAGATCTAGAGTCTCATATTTTATATCTTGCTGCCTTGTTCTTCCAGGCTTTGCTTTCCTTCTCCTCCCTGTCAACCATTTCCAGAGGTCCCAGAGCACGGGAAGAAATTATTCCCCTTCCCTTCCCCAACTCATATCCTTGCAAATGCTCTCTTTGAAGGGTTAAGCCACTGCAGGGCAGTACAAAGAGTATTGCCAAAGGGGTTGGCATTGGCCAAGCAGAGCTTTAGCCCATGTGGAATGGGCTATCCTGAGATGGGCCATCATTACTCCCAGATAGTGTTACCAGATAAAATACAGTATGCCCCATGCAATATTTGGTACATACTTATACTAAAAAGTTATTTGTTGTTTATCTGAAATGGAAATTTAATTGGTTGTCCTGTACTTTTGTTTGGTAAATCTTCCAACCCTACCCAGACTTCATTGACCCTGGGTCACCCTTTATGGGTCCTCACCACTGTAGCTGGTAGGGCCCTCCAGAGACCACCTGATCTTGTCTTCTGCTTCCAGAAAGCCTTTGTCCACTCCTTTCAGGACAGATGGTTAACAGATATATATTTATATTTTCCCTGAAGACTTCATGGCATTCTACCTGTCCTGTCCAACTAACTCGCAGAGTTTGAGGGATTTCGCCTTGAGGGTTTAAGGGTCATTCCTACCTCAATCTGCCAGAGAATTCATAATTGCTTTTCCCAGAATTCGGGCATTCCATTCCTGGGAACTGAGACTGTGGAACCTTATAGCCTTTCTCCAGACACTTCTTTAATTGTAGACAGAGGTTGTAATTTGGTGGGTTGGGCAATAGCCAGCTCGGGTTTGTGGTAGTGGTAGTTTTAGCATAGTGTGTGGTGTACAGGATGTATGTTTAGGGAAAAAGGCAGAAGATGGTGTAGTAAGTGGGTGTGGCCCCCTTTCCAGACTTATCCATACCCACATATGCAAATACCTAGTTATATAACACCTGAGGAATTACCTGAGTGAAGTCACCATCAGATACCTGTGGCTTATGGGAAGCAGAGCTCTAAATGATGAGCATACTCAGGCTTGTCCCTTACAGGGGTGAGGCACATCTGTCTGTCTAGGTTGTTGTCTGGACTTGAACAGGAAGTTGGCTCTCAATAAAGTTAGATTGTAGATGACTAAATATTTTGGGAAATAATCCAAAATATCATCTTGGCCTCTTGGTCTCTAAAGATGTTAAAAAGTTCACTGGGTTCCCAGGACTTAGGGATGTAAATATCTGAACTAGGTTAACAAATACAAATGCCTACAGGGTTAGGAAGACAAATGTGTGAAAACAACTGGGCATAATAACAATAGTAGTAATGGTACCCCATGCCAGGCACTCATCTGAGTTTTTAAAATACATTAACCTGATTATTTCTTATAACAAGTTTTTAAGGTCAGTGCTATAATTTTCTCTGTTTTAATGATGGAGAAACAGGAAACACACACCCAGAAAGGTTAAAGAATTTACCCACGGTCACATAGAAATGTGAGTGGGAGGCAAAGCTTAGACTGGACTGTAAAACAAAATAATACTCATGAAGAACATGCTTCTTAGTTCAAGGAGATACATGAGACCAAACGGGCGGCTTCTGTCCAGAGGCAAGATAAGGCAGGAAGGGACAGGACCTGGTTGGATGGACACGGGAAACCCAGGGTAGAAAGGAGGAGTGTGCTGTCCCATTATAGGGATTGCAACTAGTGTCACATAACAATATGGGTGTACATTTTTGTATGAGAAACTAACTTGACCTCTAAACTTTTACCTAAAGAAAAATGAAAGCCCCCTCCCCCCTCAAAAAAAAGACAAGTGGGAACCCAGGATTCAAACCCAGGCTGTCCGGCTCCAAAGTGCACAGTAGCACAGATACAATGACAAAAGTCACACTTGGCCTTGGTTTGGGGAAAAAATACAGAGTGGTGAGGACTGTGGAAAACTAGAGAACATGTGTCCCATCTAAAAGGGGCTGCTGTTGCTCAGCTCTGGCCAGTTGCTGCCATGTAGGAATGTTGGCTTAGTATTTCTACATCTTCTTCTTTTCTTTCTTTTTTTTAAAGAGATGATGAAGAAAAACCTGAAATTTGGGGAGAAAATCTCAATATTCAATGTTGCCAATAAAATCAAAAAAATTTTTTTAATGAACACTTGTGTGAACCAAGACTGAGTAGGTTGGACTTAGCCCAGGGGTGACCAACTCACAGCCTATGATTTAAACCACTTGGGACAAATTATTGCTGTCTTAACGATCACATTTTTTTTTTTTTTTTAAGACTCCTGTTTCCTTCAGAGACCTTCCCAGTACTTTATTGTTTTGTCAAGAAGACCTTGTTCATAGTCTGTTCAAGTGGTTCCTGTTTCATTCACAGCCACCCTCCTCTGTGCTCTCTCCTGATAGATTGTCCCAAGGGCCCGGACATCCTGGTGGTCTTGCTTTCAGTGATGGGGGCCATTCTGCTCATCGGCCTTGCTACTCTGCTCATCTGGAAACTCCTCATCACCATCCACGACCGGAAGGAGTTTGCTAAATTTGAGGAAGAGCGAGCCAGAGCAAAATGGGACACAGTAAGAGGCTGGGCTGGGAGTTCTGATTCCAGAGCCTGAACTGGAAGCAATAGATGATCAGTGTGGCAGGTTCAGCCAACACTGTAGTTTCCAGTTCTGGCAACTGGAAGATGGCCTGACTGTCCCCTTGTCCTTAAGCTTCCTGGAAACCCCGATTCTATTTCTACTATACAATGACCAAGGGTCACGTCTGAGTATTGGCTAAGGACACCTCGTGCCCAGCTCTGTTCTGAACACTGCGAGGAAATTAAAAAGACGTGTGTTCTGCAACTGAGGGAGACAGGACAAACTTGAGAATTTTACATTGAGAATATATAGCATATTATACACTAAGTCTAAAGCATTCAACCACCAACTGGAAAAAATATAATAATAGCTAATGTTTATTGAGTATTTGCCATGTGTCAGGAACTGTTTCAAATACTTTTCATGTATTAACTTATTTCATCCCTATAACAGCCTAGTGATGGCCAGTATTATTCTCATTTCACAAATAAGGAAACTGAGCACAGAGCAGAGGAATTAAATGACTTGCCCAATTGTGGGAGGAAATTGGGTTAAAATAGGAATTCCTTTGTGGGTCAGCCCCTTAGTGGCAGTATAGCATTTCACCTTATTCTCCTCTTTTTTTTTTTTTCTCAAATAATGAGATGATAGCTCCCAAATCAGACTGTACTCTTACACTTTCTGCATTTCCAGTTTACCCTGGTTTAATCCAGACAGACATTTACTGAGAACCTTCTATATACTTAGTTTTACTAGATTTTCCTTCAATTCATCTTTTACATTTTAACTTATTTCTGGACCTTCCAAATGGCTATTTGACTCCCTGAAGGTTCAGGGTTAGGCTGAAAGTTTTTTCCTAAGGGTCTTAAGAAGGTGAGAATCCTACCACTGAACCACCACTGCCCCCCCTGGGCTAAGTTTATTTTTAAATAGTGGCAGTATGGCATTCTAACTCACCTTTCCTTATTTCTTACTCATTCCCATTCTGAGAACTAATGTATGGGTAAAATGAGCATTAAGCTGTTTCACTGATGGTGTATCTCAGAGAAGGGTGTCTTAGGGAAACTTTTGAAATGAAATTTAAACCTTCAGGACAGGAAAGGTTTGAGGAATTCACTGCAAGCTTTTCTGTTCTCTCCTCAGGCCAACAACCCACTGTATAAACAGGCCACATCGACCTTCACCAATATCACCTACCGGGGCAATTCATAACAAGCGGTCGTCCTCAGATCATTATCATCAGTCTATCCCAGGATTGGGGGAATCTCTCCCATCATGTTTACAGAGGACAGTATCTATGTGGTGGGATTTGGGGCTTGAATGGGGTGGGTTGGAAGAATGTAAGTATGTGGAAGTGTGGATTTCTGCACATGTGTGTGTATGACTGCTGTGTGTGGGGGCATGTGTAATTTAAAACTTGTGATGTATCCCAGATGAGGGGAGCTTCTCAGCCTTTGTCCTCAGAATGCCTCCTATAGGGATTCTTCCTGCTTAGCTTGAGGGTGACCGCTATGGCTGAGCAGGTGTTCTTCATTACCTCAGTGAGAAACCAGCTTTCCTTGTTGGGCCATTCTCCCTGAAGAGAAGGGCTAGGCTGAGGCCCCTCATTCCAGAGGAAGGAATGCCAAGCCTCAGCTCTATCCTGATGATGAGTTTTTGGTTCTTGGGACTGTGTCTCAGCAGCTGTGGTGGGAACAGCTGGGCTTTGTACCCGGTTGTGTCATCTGTACCCCTGTCTCCTTCCCTTCCCTCAGGCTGAAGGAATCAGTGGAGAACTGAACCATCAGAGCTGCCTGTGCCTTTTTGCCATCACCTCAATTCAGCCTATAAGAGGAGTCTTTGCTACCTAATTCTTTGATTTATTGGGAATGAAGGTGGCAGGGTCACCCAGGGGTCATGAATGACCAACACCACGCAGTTCACAGTCATAACCCTTCAGATTTGCCTCACTGAGAGTTCCAGAATGGACCTGAAGGTTCATTTAGAAATGTGTCACTCTTAGACCAGCACCATCTCCTTACCTCCTACTTTCACACTCTCACTGCTGTAGACATTTGCTGTGTACTGAGGATTTCTCTCATGACCAAGGGGAGTGCTATGGTTAGTGCCACATGTCTGGCCCCAACCCTTTAAGCCTTCTTCCCTTTGTCCAAGGCACCACCACACACCCACCCCTGTGCCTCTGTGCACTACATCCATCCATGGGGCTGACTGCATTTATCTACCTCTTGGGTGTCTTGTAAAGGAACCATTCTTGTGGGTCACTGAGCCTGCTGGAAAAAAGTGCCAGGGTGGAATGATGGGCCAGTTGTGTCAGCATGTGTGGCCTGTTCTATGGGCCGGGCAACCTCATTTTAACTCAGTCTTTGAGAGGCCACAAGTACCATTTTATTTTATTTTCTCATTGGGGCACCTGAAACCACAATGAAGCTTGTTTAATATAAAGGAACATGTATATAAGTACACTTGTTTATAAATACAATTATTGTTGTAATTTTATTTGATAACAAGGAAAGGGACCATAAAAAACTACAGACTTGGGCTGGATACGGACACTCCTACCTGGCATCATCCAGAGTGAGCTGCTGCCCAGCCAGTGGGTCTGTAAGGGCTTTCTGATCCTGGAAGCCTGTGGGGATGGACATACGGATATGCCAGACCTTTCCTGAGGAGCAGGAAAATGGGTGGTTCTTTTTACTCCTAGCAATAGCTCCATCATGAGGTATCCCTCACCCACAAGAAAAAGTGAAAGACCTATAAACAGTGGTCTGAGGATCAGAAGATCTGAGTCCTGATCTCAGTATTACAGTTAAGGAGCCTTTAACATTAATTAATTTAATTTTAAGAAAACCTGGGCTCAGCTTTCTAGTTTGAAAAATCAGCTTAGCTGATCTTGAAAGGTTTCATTCAGTATCAGTATTCTAAGATTCAGAAGGAGCCCTGGTAGAGGAATGGTTAAACACTCAGCTGCTACCCAACCAGTTGGCAGTTCCAACCCACCCAGCAGCTCTGTAGGAGAAAGACCTGGTGATCTGCTCCTGTAAAGATTACAGCTTAGAAAACCCCACGGGGCAGTTATGTTCTGTGGGTTGCTATGAGTTGGAATTGACTCAAAGACACCCAACAACAATAACAGCATTCTAAAATTCAAGAACTTACCATGACATCAAACATACAGCCTCAAGATTCTGTAGGGTGTTGATACTGTTTATTTTCTTAGTTGGGAGATCTCAAATTTGGCTTTGGCAAGAGCAGATATCATTCTATATCACCTTTCTCAATGAAAAAGCCTTATCCTTTGATCTCTTAGAACCCCTCCTCCATCTTTTTTAGCAGTTACATCTCCACTTAGCTCCGATTTCTTAATTCACTTTGCACATATGTGTATCCACATATTAGGGAAGAGGAATCCATGAGAAGTAGCTGGAACTTGTGTTCTGTATCCATCTGATAATACTGAGAATAAGCCTTGGAATTAGGAACGGGGCAAATGACTGAGCTGCTTTTTTTTTTTTTTTTATAGTTTTTATAGGGGATGGGGATGCGGTAGAGGGATAAATGAGGGAGGGTGGAGATGATCACAAATCCAAGAAGTTGAGAACCTAATTATAATCTTTAGTTTCTGAGACAATAGGGTTCATTAGAGTAGTAGTGGTACATTTTCTTTAGACAAGATGATTTATATGAAGAAACTACATCAAAGAGGGGGAAGAAAGTATATCCGGAGGATGGAAGCATCACTAGGAATCCTGTCTGAGCTTCTGGAATGAGGCTCGAAGGCCCTGAAGACCAGTACTGTTTGTCAACTTGTAGATGTGCTCGTAAGATAGCACAGTCAGTTTTGGTGTCACGTAGGAGGAACATACAAATAGTATTTTGGCAACAGACAACACAGCCCAAATGTGCTATTTTTACTGAGCTCTTTTGGAGTTCATGTGCAGTCTCAGGGTCTATGGACAATAATGGGAAACTTTAAACATTCCTGACTTCTAGATGACAAATTGCCACATAAGGAGTCCGTTCTTTACCTCTCAGATAGTCCTAGAACACCCATAATTTTAAGATACTTCTCTTTGTTAAGTATTCCTCGCTGAAATTACTTAAGTGTCTTTCTTTCTAACCATCTCCTCTGTTTGAGTTGTCCAACAGTGAATTAAAAGTGCTTCCAAAAAAAAAAAAAAAAAAAAAAATTGGCCGAAGGCTGCCCAGTGCTTCCTGTGTTATTTCTGTTTCCTTTGGGTGAAAAGGATAAGTGTGATTGCCTCACAGAATGATTATTTTAGAACAGCATGTTTCCAAATGTTACAGAGTGGTGACCACTACAGGAACTGAAGCTAGTCTGAATCTAGAGCTGTTCTTTAGATTTTAATAATAGCATTCTAAAAATGAGTAGGTTTTTACTGTTCTAAGAGTTTAAGATGTTATTTTTTTTTAAATTGAGGTTTATTTAGTAATTTGTGCCACTTCCACAGAACAGAATGTTAAATTCAGCCTAGGTTTTGTTTGCAGGAAGCATAAAATGGTAAAAGAAATCATTTACAGGATCGTTCAAATGATCAACTTTTATTTAAGGCAGTGGGTCTCAAAATGTGATCCCAGGACCAGCAGCATCAGTATCACCTGAGAGCTTGTTAAAAAACCTGCTGCCATCGAGTCGATTCTGACTCATAGTGGCCCTATAGGACAGAGGGGAACTGCCCCATAGTTTCCAAGGAGTGCCTGGCGGAAAACTGCCGACCTTTTGGTTAGCAGCCATAGCTCTTAACCACTACACCACCAGCATTTCCAAGAACTTGTTGGAAATGAAAATTCTTAGGCCCCACCCCGTACCTACTAAATCAGAAAATCTGGGGGTGGAGTTCAACAATCTATTTTAGTAAGCCCTCCTAATAATTCTGATGGATGCTTAAGTTTGAAAACAACTGGTGTCAGGAGTAAAGCATGTATTCTGGCCTAGAAAGAAGTTTATAGTAAATCAGCTGAGTTACTATAAGGTTAAGAACACATCTTGGCTAATAGAGTCAGAAAACCAAATATCTACTCACAAAAAATCAAAATTTACTTTTGATCCATCTTCCAAGTTAAGTGGTCACGGGCTTCTTGGGTTCACCCACAGCCACAAATTTCCATGAAAACCTAAAAGAAGTTATAGGTTAGAATTACGGGGGTGGAAGTGGGGAGAAGAAGAAACAGCTAACAGGATTCTTGGCAGGCACCTTTTTTTTTTTTTTTTAAATGTGCACCAGGTCGCGCAGAATTTATTCACAGAAGATGGAATCGAAATCTTAACATTATCATCCCATAGGATGCCAGAATAAGACTTTATTATTTGTAACTTCATTTTTTGCTGTTTAAAATTTATTGAGCACTGACAGTGTGGGATTGAAATACTTTACACAACACCCATAACATAATCTTTGCCTTTGAGTCTTAAATTCCTTACATAATATACATTTTCCGAGCACAATACAGCACACGTCATCATGAAACAATTATGTGATCACAGACTGAACCTTTTATGGTGAGCTTTTGTGAGATTTACTGTGTTTTATTTACATAGTAGTAACTGATGACTAAATGTCTGGTTGAAATGGAGGACTTTCTGTGAAAATCAAATGAAAAGCCATATGTCAAACAACATTAATAATCCTTTAACTCTTGGCATCTGCAGTCTGAGTTTTACA
Organism: Elephas maximus indicus; assembly: GCF_024166365.1. NCBI lineage: Eukaryota > Metazoa > Chordata > Mammalia > Proboscidea > Elephantidae > Elephas > Elephas maximus. Next base: position 53,182,797 of record NC_064837.1, read on the forward strand.
GTCACAGAGCCATCTAATGATCACTGGGACCAAGTACAAGCAGATAGCCTGGGAATTATAGTACTTAAGTATTAACACTGATATAAAGGAGGAATAATGTATGCTTTGCAAGTAAGCTATTTAAGAAACATTTGTTGAAAAAAACTTCAGTTTGGTTTTGTAATACCATAGATTTTCGAAAATATATTTTCCTAATTTGTTTTAGTTTGGTTAAAGCATACAAGGAGGCAGTCTTAAATGCTCATGATCAGGGTTAACCGTATCAAATACATTTTTAAAATTCCACTCAACATTGTTACCTAAGGACTGTTTGCATGTGAACGGAAAACTAAGAAGTCAAGAATATGCTTGCCTTCTATTTAGCTGCTAATGTCATAGTGATATCCTTCCAACCCCTTGCATAGGGGAAATATTTTTCAAAAGCTGTGTATTTTCTGACAGTACACCAAAGCATGTGCACAAAATGTAAGTATTTAAGAAGAATAGGGAATTTCAGAGCCTTTAGGGAAAGCCTCCATTGTCAATTATTTGTTAGCAGAGTCCCCGAAAAGAACTTTATAAGGAAAAAGTTTTTCAAGTGATTGTGTTTTACCTAATGTATTAGTTGGGTTTTCCAGTGACTCATACACAATTGACATGATTCTTTGGTGGGGTTGGTGGGATGAGTGTAAATATTTTGTGGTGGCCAATGGAAGTACTTTAAGAAACAGGAAGAAATGTTGATGGGTGTATGATGGACTTTGCTTTTCCTGACTCTTATTGTGACAGAGTTTGTAAATTGTGCCCCAGTATCTGTTCTTCCTTTCTCACGAAAACCCAAACCCACTGCTGTCAAGTTGATTCCAACTGATAGTAACTATGGGATAGAGTAGAACTGCCCCATAGGGTTTCCAAGGCTGTGAATCTTTATGGAAGCAGGCTTCCTCATGCAGAGCGGCTGGTGGGTTCAAACCACCGAACTTTTGGTTAGCAGCCAAGTGCTTTAAGCACTGTGCCACCACGGCTCCTTCCCCTTCTCACATAGGCCTAGAAAGAAGTTTATAGTGAGTCAGCTCAGTAACTATAATGTTAAGAACACATCTTGGCTGATAGATTCAGAAAACCAAATATCCACCCACACAAAATCAAAATTTACTTTTGATCCATCTTGCAAGTTAAGTGATAACATGCTTCTTGGGTTCACCCACAGCCAAAAATTTGTAGTTGGGCACATGGCCACCCAAAATAAATACAATGTTTCCTAGCCTCTCTTGCAGCTAGGTGTTGTATGTCCATTTCACAGTCAATGATACGTAAATGAGGTGCATGTAACTCCAGCAAGTGTCATTTAAGGGAGGGAGTATGCCTTTTTTTTCTCCCTTTTCTTCCAGCAGGCTGGTGTGTAGAGGTAGTAGCTGGAACTTAAGCAGCAATCATGAATCAAGACATGACCTACGGAATTGTATTAGTTATCTGTTGCTACGTAACGAATTACCCCACAATTTAGCAGCTTAAAACAACAAACATCTTGCATTTCTGTGGTCAGGAATTCAGGGAGGGCTTGGCTGGGAGGCTCTGGCTCAGTGTCATTCATGAGTTTGCAGACATGCTGTTGACTGGGGAGGCAGCTGATTGAAGGCTCAAAGGGGCTGGAGGATCTTCTTGAAAGATAGTTTACTCACACGGCTGCTGGCAGAACACATTGGTTCTGCGCTGGCTATTGGCAATAAGCTTTACTTCTCATCACTTAGATGTCTCCATAGAGCTGTTTGGGTGTCCTCACAACATGTCAGCTGGCTTCCCCCAGAATGAGTAATCTAAGAGAAAGCAAGAAGGAAGCCAAGACAGGAGGAGAGAGAACGGAGGGAAGGACTGTGCTGTCTCATTAGGAAGAGAGCAATTAGTGTCTAGCAAGGTGTATGTAAATTTTTGTATGAGAGATTGACCTGATTTGTAAACTTTCACTTAAAGCACAATAAAAATTAATTAAAAAAAAAAAAAAAAGGAAGCCATGCCTTCTATGAGTTTTGTAAGTGCCATATTATCCCTCTGCCATATTCTATTCATTAGAAAACCAAACCCATTGCGGGGGAGTCAATTCTGACTCATAGTGACCCTACAGGACAGAGCAGAACTGCCCCATCCGGTTTCCAAGGAAAGCCTGGTAGATTCAAACTGGCAACCTTTTGGTTAGCAGTCGTAGCTCTTAACCACTATGCTACCAGGGCTTCCAATTCATTAGAAGTAGTTCATTTAGTGAAGGCGAGGGGAATTGCTAGCCACCTCTTGGAGGAGCGCTGTGGTAGAGAGAATAATAGTCTTCCCCAAACGTCCATGCCCTCATCTTCAGAACCTGTAAATACGTTACATCACGTTAAAAAAAAAAAAAAAAAACAAACCCCGACTTTGACGACTGATTAATGGTCTTTCTTTTAAGGTGTCTCTGGGTGCTACTTGAACCTCCAACCTTTTGGTCAGCAGCTTAGAGTGTTCGTAAACAAGCCTTAAAAATGATCAATTTCACCGAATTCGGCTTACACAATGTTCTGTGGAAATAATGGGGAAAGTCAAGAAAAATGAGCTTGCCATTTCTTATACCAACGTTATTTCATTGGCAGGATGCAGGGAAGGAAAAGTTTATTTCCTAAGAAAAAGTATCTCTTCCAAAGGGAAGCTTAGTTTCCAGGAGGGCATCCTGGAACAGATTTAAGCAAAATAGTGGGACAAATGGCATTCGAGCTGCTGTTCATTATTAAGTAGTAGAAACTAAAAAGGATGCAATCTTTTAAAAGAAAGGAGGGCGGGAAATATTCAAAGAAAGAAGACAAACTCGAAGCGCGGTCAGACTACGGCGGGGCAGCGCACTAGTGAAGGAACAGAACTGCAAGAAGAGTAGGAAGCGTGTAGGATGGAGGGCGAAATCGAGGCAAGGGATGCGGGAAGTAAAGCGGGTGGAGGGGAGCTTCTTTGCTCGTGTCCAAGGCCTGGCCGTACCCAGCCAGAGGCCCGTGAGGTCACAGGCCCTTATGAGGTGAGACACACGGGAGGACCGAAGGGTGCGGTCGCAGCGCTCTACAGTCGGCGCGGTGGCGGCGAGGTCAGCAGCTCCCCGCAGCACCGGAGCCTCTGGGCTGCGGCAGCGACAGGAGCTGCGGCCCGGGTCCCGCGCTCTCGCGGCACCGTTTGTTGTGTTGGAGCGTCGGGCTTGGTCAGGTGACTTCCGGGGCGAGGCCGCGCCGCACGGGATCCCGGGAAGGCGGCGGAGCGGGAGCGTCGAGCCCACAGGGGGCCTCAGGGGCCAGCGGCGAGGATCGGCGGCAGTGAGGGACCGAGAGACAGCCGGAAGAAGCCTGAGGGGGGCGGTGGCGAGACCCTCAGGGGACTGAGGTGGGGAGGCGAAACTTGCTGTGGCGGTGGGAAGGAATCGCAACCCAGGTTGAAGGAGGAGACCGCCACATGGTGCCAGGGCGAGGTAGAACAGTTACGGAGATGGACGAAGGTTCCAGAAAGAGACGGCAAGATGACTGTGTGGGACAGTCAAGAGGGCCAGAGAAGTGACAGAGTCTGGGGCGGGTAGTGCCTCAGAAATGTTGGTAATTCTAGAAGGGAGAGGTCAAAGTGGGTGGCTGAGAAGCTTCATGGCTCCTTCGCATACACTTTTGACCACTATTAGAGCACTTACTTCTCATTTTACTTATTTTTTCACATGTCTACCTATTTTCTTCACAGAAAAGTCACACATTTTATAAGGGCAGGGCCTATTGGAATCTCCACAGCACAGATTCTTGTATGAGGTGGATGTTGACTCGATAATTGTTAAATAAAATAGTTGGGAGTGATAAATTTAACAGATTTCTATTAAATCACAAAATTTTAAAAATTCTGTCAAGAATTGGAAAGCCCTTTAGTGAAAATGGAGCGCAGTGGTTACCAGTTTGGCTGTTAACTAAAAGGTAGCAGTTCTTTTTTTTTTTTTTAACGTGAAAATATTATCGCTTGATCTACATATGGATTGAATCAGCCATGGTACTTTGATTTTAAATATTCCTTTGATGTATTGAAGCGTGTTGAATTTCTTCACTTCCTTTGGTAGTTTTTGATGAATTAGTTGGTGACAACCAAGGTGGAAGGGAGAATGAAGGAGAGAGTGTGTTTGGGAGTGGGATGGACAGAGTGCAGGATATGGCTAACGGTGACTGTTCCCTCTTACTTCCCTAGTGCCCCTGGGACCCCAGGAAGGGTAGATAGCCTTGCTTCTGACAGCTGCTTCCAGACCTTTCTTCCTCCCATTCTCAAAACATTGTTTTGCGTTTCACGTCATCAGACTGTATCATCCTGTTCCAATCCTTGTTGCAGTCAAACTTCAGCTCCTAGCTTCCTGCCACTCTAACGCTACTGCTGTTGCAGAGGAAAATTTTCAAAAATGGAGGCACTTATCTCAGGACAGGAATGGCGGGATCAACATGCATTCCCAGGGAGCAAAAGGTCAGAATGTAAACAATTCATTCCTGGGAAGAATCTGTGTAACCTAACTGGATGACACCACTCACCTGAGGATAAAACTCACTGCCCCTCTCCTCCAGCCAAATAGCTGACCTTTACATTTCAAAGGACCCCAAAGCTGAAGCTGAATCAATCATTAACCGCCTACCTTTCCTGTGTTCTTTATGCATAAAAACCTCCAACTCATTAGAGACAGTGGAGTGCTTTGTATTTTTACTTAGCACTGCCCAGCTCAACCTGTATTATTTCTCAATAAAACTCCTTTTCTTTCACGCCCAATAGTATGAGATTTTCTTTTTTGACACTGTTGTAATGCTGTGATTTCACCTTCTTTGGTCACCACTCCTTTCTTTGTAGCTTTGATGTTATTTTACTAATAACTGCAACTCTATTATCTCAGTTTCGAATGTCCCCCTCTCCACAATCACATTCTTATCTTTCAGGCTCGCTCCCAACTCTTAACAACGCTTTGACACCACCAGGATCTTCAATCTACATTTTTGTGTCCCTCAGTCACTCTTGTTCTTATTTCTTACCCACCTACCCAGTTTAAGTTTCTGGGTCAATCATTAAAACCACTTCCTTGCACTTCCCCCAGCTCCCTTGCCTCCTTTTCAGTTCATTTTACTACCTTAGCTAAATCGTAATTCTGGACTAAAGCCACCTTTATGCCTACTAAGTGCCAGCATTTCCGCAGTGAACATGGCTAGAGAAAAGTATTCTAGACAGTTTCCTTAAGGACCATTCATACCGTTCATGAGGTTTGGTGCTGCTGTGTGATTGGGCTCACTCTAAATTCATGTTCATGAACCTCAAGGGGTCCTTGAGGCTACCCAGCAATCATATCAGATTCCTCTGAACTATTTTTATCCTCTCCTAGATGACTATATCAGCTGTCCCTTCAGACCTCTAGCACCTCCTCTTCCATTGTTACTCTCAGTTGATAACCTTGCTTTGCATTTCATTAAGTAAGGTAAAGCAGTCAGATGAATTTGTACAAGCTCCCACAACTACATCTGTTCACCTATTCTACTTGTAACTGTGCACAGTTCTGTTAAGTCTATGGATATGTTCTTACCTAAAGCCAAACCTTCCCTTTGTGTTCCAAATCCCATCTCTTTTCTCCTTCCTGAGAATATTGATCCAGTAATTCTCCGCTCTTATATCATCAGTTTCCCTCTCTCTACTGGATCATTCCTATCAGCATATGAACATATTTTTCCCATCCTAAATGCTCATGACCCCATTTTCCCCTCAAATACTATCTCATTTCTGTCTTTTCCTTTACTGCCTGTCTCCTTGAAAGAGTCATCTCTTCTGGCTGTCTCCAGTTTCTCTCCCCTGTTGTCTCTTGACCTCACTTCAGGAACATTGTATCCTCACCATAGCACCCAAATGGCTCCTCTCAAGGTTATCAGTGTCTTCCCTGTTGCAAAATCTAATGGATTATTCAGTGTTCATCTTACTTGATCTGTCAGCAGCATTTTTCACAATTGATTACTTAATCTTTTCTTTTTATTGTGGTAACATACGCACAACATTAAGTTTGCCATTTTAACAGTTTTCGAGTGTGTAATCCGGTGGCATCAGTCACACTCACAATCTTGTGCAACCACCACCACTGTTGGTTTCCAATGCTTTTCTATCACCCCAAATAGAAACTTTGTACCCATTATGCAATAACTCCATACTTTCTCCTTCTCCCAGTCCATGGTAACCACTAATCTAGTACTTTTTGTCTCTATGCATTTGTCTATTCTAGGTATGTCATCTAAATGGATCATACGATATTTGTCCTTTTGGGTCTGGTTTATTTCACTGAGCATAATGTTTTCAAAGTTCGTTCATGCTGTAGCACGTATTATAACTTCATTCCTTTTAATGGCGAAATAATACTGCATTGTATGTATCTACCACATTTTGTTTATCCGTTCATCTGTTGGTGGACACTTGGGTAGTTTCCATCTTTTGGCTGTTGTGTAATGCTGTCAGTCTTCTTTTGAAACACTTTTTTCACTTGACTTCCAAGAACTCAGACCCATCTAAATTTCCTCCTACATTTCTGATCATAGCAGCCAGAGCCATCTTTTCAGAAATTAGATTATGTCATCTCTCTGCTCAAGACACTCCAATGGCTTCCCGTCTCCTCTGAGTACAAACCAGGGTTTTTACCATGACCTAGGGGCCTTCCTTTGGTGTCTCTGACCTCTTCTCTTTCTTCTTTCCCGTTTGTTCTCTCTGCTTTAGTCTTATGGGCCTCCCCTTGAACTTTCAGGCTCCCTGCCTCAGTGCCTTTGACCTTGCTTTTCTCTCTGGTTGGAATGGTTTTCCCTAAGATATTTATTGGCTCCCTGCTTTATTTAATTCCTTCAGGTCTATACTCAAAAATTTCTCTCAGTAAGCCTACCCTATCCCTGTGCACCTTTCCCCCTACATACTCCCTTTGCCCTTTTCCTGCCTTACTTTTTTTCCCCTTAGTCCTTATTACAGATAATGTACTATATATTTTACTTATTTATGTATTGTCTTTCTCTCCCCACTAGACTACACTTCATGAGGGTAAGACTTTTTTTTTCTGTTTTGCTCATTGCTATATCCTCAGAACCTGGAACAGAGCCTAGCACATAGTAGGTATGCAATACATAGGTATTGAATAAATTGATAGATGAAAGGATAAATGGATAAAAAATGGCTGGAAAAGAGGGATACAACTCCCTTTAATTTCTCTTGGTGTGTTCCTGCAAGTTCACAGATGTATCATAGAATTAAAAGCATTGAGAAACAATTTTGTTGACAGAGTTATGGGGAAGAGACGTCCTACGCTATTTTTTTTCTCTTAGCTTTGAGAGAGTTATGTGATATTTTATTCACCCAACAGACTAAGACCTGCCAAGTTTTTGATAATCAGGTCAGTAAATTATGAAACAGTTCTTCCTTTTAAGGTTTATTTAAATCATGTTATAGGGTCACTATGAGTTGGAATCAACTATATGGCAACAGATTTTGGTTTACTCTGCTTAATTAAGTACTTTGCTGACTTAAGAACTCTTGGTGAGTAGCTCAGTAGGGAAGGAATTCCTTTTTTCCTTTTTTTTTTTCTTTTTCTCTTTCTCCTTCACTCTTTACCTTTCTTTATTCCCACAATTCTTCCATCATTCCTTCATTTTATATAAATAGAATTGGCTAGGTACTGTGAGAAATAATTCAAAGCAAGATAACAGTTCCAGGTCTTTACAAATTTAGGCTATACTCGAGATAAGAGAGGTACATGTGAATAATTAAAAATCCAAGGCAAATGACTAGTGCCAGTTGAATAGTGAAGATGGTAAATCTACTGCCAAGTGTTTAGAGGTATAAATTGAACTGGTTAGAGAAGATCTAGAAGAAGTGACATAGAGTGGGTTGCTGGAGAAACCTGTATAGACTTCTCATATCTTCTGAGATGGGTATTCTTTTTTTTTTTTTTAATAATTTTTATTGTGCTTTAAGTGAAAGTTTACAAATCAAGTCAGTCTTTCACATATAAATTTATATACACCTTACTACATACTCCCACTTACTCTCGCCCTAATGAGTAAGCCCGTTCCCTTCTTCCAGTCTCTCCTTTCGTGACCGTTTTGTCAGTTTCTAACCCCCTCTACCCTCCCATCTCCCCTCTAGACAGGAGATGCCAGCATAGTCTCAAGTGTCCACCTGATACAAGTAGCTCAGTCCTCATCAGCATCTCTCTCCAACCCATTGTCCAGTCCAATCCATGTCTGATGAGTTGTCTTTGGGAATGGTTCCTGTCCTGGGCCAACAGAAGGTTTGGGGACCGTGGCCACTGGGATTCTTCTAGTCTTAGACCATTAAGTCTGGTCTTTCTATGAGAATTTGGGGTCTGCATCCCACTGTTCTACTGCTCCCTCAGGGGCTCTCTGTTATGCTCCCTGTCAGGGCAGGCATCGGTTGTAGCCGGGCACCATCTAGTTCATCTGGTCTCAGGATGATGTAAGTCTCTAGTTCACGTGGCCCTTTCTCTTGGGCTCGTAATTACCTTGTGACCTTGGTGTTCTTCATTCTCCTTTGATCCAGGTGGGTTGAGACTCGTTGATGCATCTTAGATGGCCGCTTGTTAGCATTTAAGACCCCAGACGCCACACTTCAAAATGGGTTGCAGAATGTTTTCTTAATAGAATTTATTTTGCCAATTGACTTAGATGTCCCCTGAAGCCAAGATGGGTATTCTTAATGTGGCTTCATTTTAATATATTTTGAATTCTGGGAACATTGGTCATATAACATTCAACAGTGATTACTACAACATACTTCAGAAATAAATACATGTGTTTAAAGCATCGTTCTTCCATTAGAAAGACTGTTAAGAAAGACTGTTAATACTTGCAGTTAAAGTTCACACTATGAGAAGGACACTGATAATTGCAGCTAGCAATGTATAGCCAGCAACATAATAAACAACTCATAAAATGTAGCTCAGATGTAACGGGTAAGAAATTTTTGGAAAGTTTGGGTAATTTCTAAAAGTGTTGGTTATCACATTTGCATAATATAAAATTTCTCTGGATTAAAACCAGGTCGAAATATCTTTTTATTTTTTTTAATGTAATAAAGTTTATTCAGTCATACTGTTGTTGTTGTTGTTAGGTGCCATCAAGTTGATTCTGATTCATACCAACCCAGTATAACAGAACGAAACACTGCCTGGTCCTGTGCAATCCTCACAATTGTTATGCTTGAGCCGATTGTTGCAGCCTCTGTGTTAATCCATCTTGTTGAGAGTCTTTGCCTTTTTCACTGACCCTCTACCAAGCATGATGTCCTTCTCCGGGGATTGGTCCCCCCTGATAACATGTCCAAAGTATGTAAGATGAAGCGTTGCCATCCTTGCTTCTAAGGAGCATTCTGGCTATCCCCCATGTGTCTATCAGTTTGTTGCACTGTGGGGGCTTGTTTGTTGCTGTGATGCTAGAACCTATGCCATCGGTATTCAAATACCAGCAGGGTCACCAGTGGTGGACAGGTTTCAGCTGAGCTTCCCGGGTAAGAAAGACTAGGAAGAAGGACCCAGCAATCTACTTCTGAAAAGAGTTAGCCAGGGAAAACTTTATGAATAGCAGCAGAACACTAATATAGTGCCGGAACATGAGCCCCTTAGGTTGGAAGACACTCAAAAGACAACTGGGGAATAGGTCCCTCCTCAAAGTAGAGTCGACCTTAATGAAGTGGATAGAGTCAATCTTTGGGGACCTTCATTTGCTGATGTAGCATGACTCAACATGAGAAGAAATAGCTGCAAACATCCATTAATGATTAGAACATGGAATGTATGAAGTATGAGTCTAAGAAAATTGGAAATCATCAAAAATGAAATGGAACACATATTGATATCCTAGGCGTTAGTGAACTGAAATGGACTGGTATTGGTCATTTTGAATCAGTCATCTGATCTGCTATGCCAGGAATGACAAGTAAGAGGAATGGCGTTGCATTCATCGTCAAAGAGAACATTTCAAGATCTATCCTGAAGCACAACACTGTCAGTGATAGGATAATATCCATATGCCTGCAATGAATACCAGTTAATATGACTATTATTCAAATTTACCCACCAACCACTAAGGCCAAAGATGAAGATTTTCACCAGCTTCTGCAGTCTGGAATTGATCCAACATGCAATCAAGATGCACTGATAGTAACTGGTGATTGGAATACAAAAGTTGGAAACAAAGAAGAAGGATCAGTAGGTGGAATATATGGCCTTGGTGATAGAAATGATGCCAGAAATTGCATGATTGAATTTTGCAAGACCGACGACTTCTTCATTGCAAATACCTTTTTTTCAGAAACAAATGATGACTATACACATCACCCTTGCTAGATGGAATACACAGGAATCAAATTGACTACATTTGGTGGGAAGAAATGATGGAAAAGCTCAATATCATCAGTCAGAATAAGGCTAGGGGCCGACTACGGATCAGACCATCAATTACTTATATGGAAGTTTAAGTTGAAACTGAAGAAAATTAGAATAAGTCAATGAGAGCCAAAGCATGACCTTGGTTATATTCCACCTGAATTTAGAGACCATCTCAAGAATAGATTTGGTGCTTTGAACACTAATGAGCAAAGACCAGATGAGTTGTGGAATGACATCAAGGACATCATACATGAAGAAAGCAAGAGGTCATGACAAAGACAGGAGAGAAAGCAAAGACCTAACTTTACGTTAGAAGAGGCTCTGAAACTTGCTCTTGAACATCAAGTAGCTAAAGCAAAAGGAAAAATGATGAAGCAAAAGAGCTGAACAGAAGATTTCAGGGTGGCTTGAGAAGACAAAGTATTATGATGACGTGCAAAGAGCTGGAAATAGAAAACCAAAAGGGAAGAACATGCTCAGCGTTTCTCAAGCTGAAAGAATTGAAGAAAAAATTCAAGCCTCGAGTTGCAATAGTGAAGGATTCTGTGGGGAAAATATTAAATGATGCAGGAAGCATCAAAAGAAGATGGAAGGAATGTACAAGAGTCACCATACAAAAAAAATTGGTCAGGGTTCAACCATTTCAGGAGGTGACATATGATCGGGAACCGATGGTGCTGAAGGAAGAAGTCCAAGCTGCACTGAAGGCATTGGCAAAAAACAAGGCTCCGGGAACTGACGGAAGCCAGTTGAGATGTTTCAACAAAGGATGCAGCATGGGAAGTGCTCACTCATCTATGCCAAGAAATTTGAAGACAGCTACCTGGCCAACCGACTGAAGGAGATCCATATTTATGCCTATTCCCAAGAAAGGTGATCCAACTGAATGGGGAAATTATTGAACAATATCATTAATATAACATGCAAGCAAAATTTTGCTAAAGATTGCTCAAAATTGGCTGAAGCAATATATTACCAGGGAACTGCCAGAAATTCAAGTCAGATTTAGAAAAGGACATGGAACAAGGGATATCATTGCTGATGTCAGATGGATCCTGGCTAAAAGCAGAGAATACCAGAAAGATGGTTACCTGTGTTTTACTGACTATGTTAAGGCATTCAGCTGTGTGGATCATAACAAATTATGGATGACATTGCAAAGAATGGGAATTCCAGAACACTTAATTGTGCTCATGAGGAATCTGTACATGGATCAAGAGGCAGTCGTTCGAACAGAACAAGGGCATACTGCATGGTTGAAAATCAGGAAAGGTGTGCTTCCGGGTGGTATCCTTTCACCATACCTATTCAGTCTGTATGCTGAGCAAGTTATCGGAGAAGCTGGACTATATGAAGAAGAACGGGGTGTCAGGGTTGGAGGAAGAGTCATTAACAATCTGTGTTATGCAGGTTGTTGACATGACCTTGCTTGCTGAAAGTGAAGAGGACTTGAAGCACTTAGTGATGAAGATCAAAGACCACAGCCTTCGGTATGGATTACACCTCAACATAAAGAAAACAAAAATCCTCACAACTGGACCAGTAAGCAACATCGTGATAAATGGATGTCGGAAGAGACTCTTGAGGTTGTCAAGGATTTCATTTTACTTGGATCCATAGTCAATACCCATGGAAGCAGCAGTCAAGAAATCAAAGGATGCATTGCTTTGGGCAAATCGGCTGCAAGAGGTCTCTTTAAAGTGTTGAAAAGCAAAGACATCCCCTTGAGGACTAAGGTGTGCCGGACCCAAGCTATGTGTTTTCAATTGCCTCATATGCATTCGAAAGCTGGACAATGAATAAGGAAGACTGAAGAAGAGTTGACGCCTTTGAGTTGTGGTGTTGATGAAGAATATTGAATACACCATGGACTGCCAAAAGAAGGAACAAATATGTCTTGAAAGAAGTACATCCAGAATGCTCCTTAAAAGCAAGGATGGCGAGACTGTGCCTCATATATTTTGGACATGTTGTCAGGTGGGATCAGACCCTAGAGAAGGACATCATGCTTGGTACAGTAGAGGGTCAGCAAAAAAGAGGAAGACCCTCAATGAGATGGATTGACACAGTGGCTGCAACAATGGGTCCTAGCATAGGAACAATCGTGAGGATGGCGCAGGACCGGGCAGTGTTTTGTTCTGTTGTGCATAGCATAGCTATGAGTCAGAACCGACTCAGTGGCACCTAACAACAATAACAAGGTTCTGGCTGTACTTCTTCCGAGACGGATTTGTTTGTTCTTCTGGCAGTTCGATTCAATATTCTTCTTTAACACCATTATTCAAAAGTATCAATTCTTTGGTCTTCCTTGTTCATTGTCCACCTTTCACATGCATATGAGGTGATTAGATTATTTTTTGTTGTTGAGAATGTGCACAGCAAAACATACACCAATTCAGCAGTTTCTACATGTATCATTCTGTGACTTTAATTACATTCTTTAAGTTGTGCAACCATTCTCACTCTCTTTTTCTGAGGTGTTCCTCCCCTATTAGCATAAGTTCACTGCCCCATAAGGTTCCTATCTAATCTGTAAAGTTGCTGTTGTCAGTTTCATCCCGTATGGATAGTTTTAAAAGAGCTTAAAGCTCAAGGCAGACATTTTTTACTAGTTAAGCAAAACTATTGTTTTGCTAAAACATCTTTTGCTTGCAGTCATATCGTTATTTTGAGAAGCAATATTGTATAATGTTGAAGACTATGGGCTCTGCAGTTAGACTGCCTGAATTAAAATTCTGACTCCACCACTTGCTGGCTCTGTGATCATGGGCAAGTCGATCTCTTCAAGTCTTTAATTTCCTCATCTAAAATGGAGGGAATGATAATTTCTTACAGGATATTTGTAAGGAATAAGTGAAATAACGCACAACCAAATGTTTATCATAGTATCTAGCATTTAATAACATTGGCTATTACTACTGTTTTAGTAGTTCTACCTCCCAGGGTTTTTTAGAATAAATAAGTGTAATTGGATTTCTCTGCCATCTGAAGTTGTATTTCTTGACTTCTTCCTATACCATGAAAGTTAGAACACTAGATGAGGTCCTGTGATTTACGATCTACTAACTACTTTTTCTAGCTTTTGCCTACATATCTGTGTTGGCGAATATCTATCAGCTATGTCACAAGTGAGTGTTACATTGAAGAGATAACTTCAAGTAGGTAACTGAAATTACTTAAGTCTCCTATAACAGGCATATAATTTTTTTTTTCTTTTTCTTAGCAGGAAATTCTTTTGTACTACTGCTCAGTCACACTTGTTCATCAAGGTCTTTGAGTCCTCAAGGGAAGAATTTGCATAAAGATGGAAACTAAAGTACAATTGTTCTGTCAGGTATTCTTTCAAAACAGTTACTAAAAAATTCCTTCTTCTTGGTTTGTATTACATCTGTAATCAGTGAGCAAATTCATAGAGTAATAAAGTTATAAGGAGCTTGCCTAAAAACTGAGATGGTTTTGAACTTTTTTAGTGGACATGTACTGAACTTTTATTCTAGCAACCCACACTGTACCAAGAGATCTGTGGTATATGATGAGAGTATTTCTTGGGGCAGGGGGCTGGGTAATTTTTCAAGAGAACCAAGGATTTAAACTTACACTTGAGGTTGTAGTAATGCAGTTAATGATGTGGGAGTCTAACCAAAAGATAATGTAATAGATGTCAAGTTTTTCTAGCCTTCTTCTCTGTGATTGAGGGGATGTTCTTGTCCACTGGCTAGCGTTGAGTCCTAATCTTTTGAGTGTATTCTTTTAATGATATATAATTTTGTAAAAACATATTTGCTTAAAGTCTTGAATCTGGTGCCATCATATAAGACATGTACTTATTACTATAGTCAAAAAAGTGATTTCTGAACAACCTACTACGTACCAAGAGTGATATATCTACATACGTATATATTCCACTTTTTCATACATAGTACTTTGTTCATTTTGGCCTTATAAATTGATTTGAAGATAAATTCATTTAAAAATTACAATATGAAAATGCCATACTAGTTTGTTTTCTTTAGGCTATGTAGTTTATACTTCACAAATGGCTCACCTTTAACCCTAGGGTTTCAGAGATTTTTTTCTTCCTTTTTTCTTTTGTGTCAAAGTTTCTACTCACAAGCTATTTGACTGTTTCCATTCACCAGGCCTTTGATACAGGTTTTTATGCTCCTCTTGTTAGACCTTGTCTTTTTTTTCTGGTCTCTATTTTGGAGGTTTTTGTTTTTTTAGGACTCCTTTTATCATTCACAATAAATGTGTCAAGGCAGGAAATCAGATTGCTGTGTAGAAATAAGTTGTTAAAGGCTTGCTTCTGTAATAAGACAAATGCATGTAGATCCTAAAAGTCACTGAAATAATAACTCTTAATTTTCATCTCACAGGTAACATTTGATCAACTGATGCAGTGCAATTCTCTTAAGCAAACTGCCAAAGAGACATTTGATCAGAATGTTTCGAACTTTCATTCTCTCTTTCCAAATGGGTTCATTGCTACTAGGTTCTAGTTACTTTTTGTTATGATAAAAATTTTTGCTTTGCAGAGTACAAGTAAACTTGCAGCTTGATGCTTTAAGAGCTGGATTTGGTAACAGATGCATTCATGAGTGCTGTACATTTGCTAGTTGGTTAATACAGCGATGAAATGTTGGAGGTATTTAGTATATATACTTAATCTGGAATAATAATACACTCATGAATAAAATGCTTTTAACAAAATTTCCTTTGATAGCACTATTTTGGAGGAAATATTGATCTAAAATGAATTATTAGCCTGACCCAGAATGTCTTATTTAATGTATATGTGGAAACAGAGCATGGCTGATTGTGACTCTTGATTGTTTCCCAGGCAGAAGAAAATATTGACTTAGTGGATGCTGGCTCTGATTCTTTTGCAACTGACTTGCCATCAAGAAATATTTACAGCAAGAAGTACGTCAAGTTTTCTAAAACAACAGAGAAGAAAATCTCACCATTAATTTCACCTGAAATTAGGGGTTTGAGCCCAGAACACAAAAAAACGTAAGTTAAAAACTCTGAACTTTTTTTTTTGAATTATGTGTTCTCATAATATAGCAAGTATATAGAATCATGTGTATTTGTGACCATTCTCTCAGGAGCGTAGTTTTAACTCCTAAATAGGTATTCTTAACACTTTTTCTCACATTTCTCATAGCCATGTGGAAGCCTATAGTCATTTATAGGCTTCCAGTTACAGGCAAGCAAGTATCCATATGTCTATAAGTTTGACTTAAAGAGAATTTAGGAAGGAAATAGAAGCATTCATCCTTCTGGGCTTGGGTACGTGCTGTCCATGAACTTGAACCACTTGAATCCTTTAGCAGTTTTTCTTTGTTTGCTACATTGCCTGGTTGACTTTTATTAGTTACAAAAGGAGCTCTAGCATTTCATATACTCCTAGGAGAAATGCCCAATCTGTATTTTTAATATTTAAAAAATGACTGGAAAAGAGAAAATATTCATCAGGAAGAGGAAAGCCTTTGGAAAAACGTTCAGGGCTTATGTCACTTTATCTTTCTCCTACTAAATCCTGGTCTTACCTGTTGGTAAAATTGGAAATTACCTGCACATTGTGATTGGAGGGACATCTAAACCAATATCTCTCCTCTACCTACCACAAGGCTGTTTTTCCCTCTTGTTTAGCCTAACATTTTCACCACTAAACCTTTATGTTAGATGACAGAAGGCAAGGTAATTATTTCTAGAGGACCACATCAAAACTTACCTAGGAAGGGATGGTAGGTGGTGGGAGTGTCTCTTTATCTTCTTTCATTAGCATGGTTTGAAATAGGTCAATTAACACCTGAGGAGACACAGTGCCCCAGTGTTTTTACTTATTGTTTGTATCAAGCCATTCCTACTTCCATAAAATATTTGAGACAGCTCATAATTAAAAAACATACTTACACTTTGTTTTAAAAATAGGTGAAAGATAAACAATCATGTAATGGAGTGGAAGCTATAATTATATCAAAATAGGAAGATTGAATTTTAATGGGGCTGTATGGGGAAGGGATGGGGGATATATAGCAGCAACAGACTCTAATTTGTACCCATTGGTGAGTCATTAAATCAACTTAGCAGGTCATTATTAGTATTTTTTTTTTTTTTAAGAAATAGATTAGAATTGAAGACATTAGAGTCCTTTGCACTTCGTAAGGGTATTGTTTTGTGAAATTGTTTCAGTTATCTATATGTATATATATGTGTACTGCATCTCAAAAATGTATTTTGTACTGTGAATCATATTAAAAATACTTGAAAATGATTGTCTTTGTGACTGGAGGACTGCAGAGGAGACTGATCAGAGGGCAGCTTCAGAGGGACTAAAAGAGAGATAATGGTGATGTCAGGATAGGGATTCAGGGTATTAGATTTAAAGAGATAGAGTGTCAAAAGGACAAAGTACTTGGTAAGGAAGAGTAGTAGGGTACCTGATAAAATCTCCCTTATTTTACAGCTCTGCTTAGGGCTAAATTTACCCAAAGATTTAATCTAGTCATTGCACATGTATCCCCTAAGCAGCCCTTACATAGAAGGTTACTCTAAAAAGGAGCTATTTTTGCTAAAGGGCTTTTTTGTTTTTCGTACAAGGAAGTCTAAGTGTCTTGGTTCTAAAACACTAATTTATGACACAATTGTTATGAGTTCTGGGTCAGAATAAGCCTATGGTGGTTTGCATGTTTTCCTATAGTGATTTCTAAATTTATCTGAGTATTTAAATCCCTGGGGTATCTTTTAAAAATTCCAACCCCCAGGCATCACCCTAAAACAAATCAAAATTTCTGGGGCTGGAACATGGACATCTATTTTTTTTTTGAAGTTCTGTATGTGATTCTGCTGTGCACAGTAGTTGGGGATCTAGTCTCAGAATCTTTCCTAGTCCATAGGGTCCCAGGGGCACAAAAGTAATTTTAGGGTTGTCTTTAAAATTTGGGCCTATTCTGGATTACCTGAAGCAGTGGATACCATTTCCAAGAGTATGGGTCTTCTCTTTTCAAAATTAATTCAGGCTTTTTGATTCATCTCGTTGTATAGTCTGTGGGATTTTTGTGCTGTGAGACTTTCTGACAGTCCAATGATAAGAGAAGGGAAAGAAAGCAGAACAAGAGAAAACGAAACAATCAGAAAGGATAATGATAAAAAAGCAGTTCAGCTTTTAGTACTCAGATTATAGACTTGATATACTATATTTTTTTCTATTGTTGTAAAAATATAGATAATGTTTGCTAATTCAACATTTTTCATGCATCAACTCAGTGAGACCAATAACATCAATCATGTTATGCAACCATCACCGATACCCATCGCCAAATATTTCATAACTGTAAAACAGAAACTCAATGCTTCCTAAACAATGATTCCCTCTCCTCCCTTCTCCATAACTACTATTTAACTCTGTTCTCTATGCATCTATCTGCCTATTCTAGATATTTCATACTAGATCATATAATATTTGTCCTTTTATAATTGACTTACTTCACTCAGCATAATGTTTTCAGAGTTAATCCATGTTGTGGATCCATGTATCTGGACTTCATTTCTCTTTAAAGCAGAGTAGTATTCCATTGTATGGGTATTCCACATTTTGTGGTTCCATTCATTGACTAATGGACATTTGGGTTGTTTCCACCTTTGGCTATTGTGAATAGTGCGGTAATGAATATTGGTGTAACAGTGTTTGTTTGTATCACTGCTTTCAAGTCTCCTGGGTATATACCTAAGAGTGAAATTGCTGGGTTATATGGTAGTTGTATGGTAGTTTTATGTTTAACTTTTTGAGGAACGGTTTTCTCAGCTGTACCATTTTGCATCCCCACCAGCAATGGGTGAGGGTTTGGATTTCTTCACATACTTGACAATATTTGTTGTTGTTGTTTTTTTTTTTAATCTTATCTGTTCTAGTGGTGGTGAAGTGGTATCTCATTGGGTTTTTGATTTGCAGGATCCCAGGTGGCACAGTGATTAAGTGCTCTCCTGTGGACCAGAAGGTCAACAGTTTGAACCCACTAGCTGCTCTGCAGGAGAAAGATGTGATAGTCTATTTCCATAAAGATTACAGCCTTGGAAACCTTACAGGACAGTTTGACTCTGTCCTGTAGGGTCACTATGAGCTGGAATTCGACTCAATGGCAATGGGTTTGGTTTTGTTTAGTAGTTAATGACATTGAACATCTTTTTATGTGTTTGTTGGCCATTCATATATCCTTTTAGGTGGAATGTCTCTTCATGTTCTTTACTCATTTTTTGACTGGGTTGTTCATTTTTTTTGTTAAGTTGTCTGGGTTCTTTATATATATCCTGGATATTAAACCCTTATCTGATATATGGATCCCCCACATTTTCTTCCAGCCTATAGGTTGTCTCTTCATTTTATTTATAAAGTACTTTGATGTTCAAAAGTTTTTAAATTTTTATGAGATCCCATTTATCCATTTTGTCTTTTGTTGCTTATACTTTTAGTGTCATGTCTAAGAATCCATTGCAGAAGACTAGGCCCTGAAGCATTACCCTTTTTTTCTCTAAGAGTTTTAAGACATACATTTAGGCCTTTGATCCATTTTGAGTTAGTTTTTGTATATGGTATGAGATATCTTCATTTTTTTTCATGTGGAAATCCAGTTGTCCTAGCACCATTTATTAAAGAGGCTATTCTTCCCCCATTTGATGGTTTTAGCATCCTTGTTGAAGATGTTTGTGCCTAATTCTGGACTCTCAATTATATTCCATCAGCCAGTATATCTATAATTATACCAGTACCAGACTGTTTTTATTACTATGGTTTTATAATTATGTTTTGAGGTAAGGAAGTGTGAGTCCTCCTACTGTGTCCTTTTTCAAGATTGCTGTGGCTATTTGGGGCCAACTTTGCAATTGAGGATTGGCTTTTCCATTTCTGTGAAGAAGGCTGTTAGAATTTTAATGGACATTGCATTGAATTTATATATAGAATACTGTAAATAACTACCCCCCCAAACTATTTGAGCTAAAAATTAAAATAATCAAAATTTCAGTATACAAAATCAGTACACAAAAAGCAATTGCATTTCTATGCACTAGTAATGAACAATTGAAAAAGACAAAACAATTACACTTATAACATCACCTAAAGGGATAAAGGACTTAGGAATAAATTTATTTAAGACATATACACTGAAAACTACAAAACATTGCTGAAAGAAATTTATGAAGACTTAAATAAGTGGAAAGGCATCCAATGTTCATGAATTGCAAGATTTAATATTGTTATGATGACAATACTATCCAAAGACATATACAGATTCAATGCAATCAGTATTAAAATCCCAATGATGTTATTTGCAGAAATGGAAAAGCCCATCCAAAATTCATATGGGATTGCAAGGGATGCCAGATAGCTAAAACAAGCTTGGAAAAGAACAAAGTCGAAGGAACACATTTCCCAATGTCAAAACTTACTACAAAGCTAAAGTAATTAAACAGTGGGTATTGGCATAGAATAGATACATAGTCTAAAGGAATAGAATTGAGAGCCCAGAAAAAAATCCTCACATATATACCAGTTTATTTTGGACAAGGAATAGTCTCTTCACCAAATGATGCTGGGGAAACTAAACATTGACATGCAGAAGAATGAAGTTGGACCCCTATCTCACACATATATACAAATTATTTCAAAATGGATCAACAATGTAAAAATAAGAGTTGAAACTATAAAATTTGTGGAAGAAACATAGGGGAAAAACTATATGACTTTGGATTTAGGAATTCTTTCCTAAGTATGGCACCAAAAATACAAGCAACAAAAGAAAAAAAATAATAAATTGGACTTCATCAAAATTAAAAAATTTCTACATCAAAGGACCTTATTGAGAGTGAAAGCACAACCCAGAATGAGAGAAAATATTTGCAAATTATATATCTGGTAAGGATTTACTCTCCAGAATAAAGAACTTTACAACTCAACAACAAAAAGACAAACAACCCAATTAAAAATTGGGCAAAGGATTTCAATAGATATTTCTTCGGTGAAAATATACAAATGACCAATAGCACATGAAAAGATGCTGAGCTTCAGTTGTTATTTGGGGAATGCAAATCAAAACCACAATGAGATACCACTTCATACCCACTCCAAACCAATTGCCATCCGGTTGACCCTGACTCATGGTGGTCCCGTGTGTGTCAGCATAGAGCTGTGCTCCACAGGGTTTTTAATGGCTGATTTTTTGAAAGTAGATTACTAGGCCTTCCTTCCAACCACCTTTGAGTGGACTCCAACCACCTTTCAGTTAGCTGCTGAGTGCCTTAACCATTTGCACCATCCAGGGACTCTTTACACCCACTAGGGTGGCTATAATAAAAAAAAGAAAAAGAAAAATAACAAGTGTTGTTAAGAATGTGGAGAAATTGGAACCCTTGTACGTTGATGGTAGAAATGTAAAATGGTACAGCCACTGTGGAAAATAGTTTTATGGCTCTTCAGAATGTTGATCATAGAATTAGCACACGATGCAGCAGTTCCACTTCTTGGTATTTTTACAAAAGAATTGAAAACAGAGACTCAAACAGATACTTGTATGTGAATGTTCATAGCAGCATTATTAACAGTAGTCAAAAAGTAGAAAGAACCCAAGTGTCTATCAGTAGATTAATAAACAAAATGTAATGTATCCATACAAGGGATTATTATTTTTATTATTTTTAATGTATCCATACAAGGGATTATTATTCAGCTATGAAAAGGAATGAAGTTTTGGTACATGTTACAACAAGGATAAACCTTGAAAACGTTATGCTAAGTGAAATAAACCAGATGCAAAAGGATAAATATTGTATGATTCTACTTATATGAAATATCTGGAATAGGCAAACGCATAGAGACAGAAAAAAGATTAGAGCTACCAGGGGCTAAGGTGGGGAATGGGAAATTTTTGCTCAGTAGATAGTGGCGATGGTTGTACAATAACATGAATGCAGTTAATGTCGCTGAATTGTCCACTTAAAACAGTTACAAAGGCAAACTTTTTATTATATATATTTTGCCACAATAAGATTAAAAACTATTAAAAAAATCATTGGGACAATTGGTGATATTTGAATTTGGTTTGTAGATTAGAGATTAATATTGAGTAATTTTACTTTCCTAATTTTGATACACTGTAGTTGTATACTGTGGGTCACACAAAAGGAAAATTTAGGTGTACAGGGGCATAATAGATACAACTAGGTTTCAGAAAAATAATATAGAAAGAGATAAAATGATAAATGTGGCGTGATGTTGACATTTAGGGAATCTGGATGAAGGGCACATGGGAATGCTTTGTATAATTCTTGTAACTTTTTGTAGGTGTGAAATAAAATAAAAACGAAAAACAAAGGCGTCTTAACCAACCATAATGTGGGGACCTTATTGGATCCTGATGCAAAGTGTCAAAAAAAAAAAATTCATGACATTTATGAGACATTTGGAAATTTGAAAATTAACTCGATATTTGATGATGTTAAGGAATTATTGTTAATTTTTTTGGTGTCATAATGGTACTGTATGTATGCTTTTTAAAAGAAAAAACATTTTGTAGAGATGCATACTAAAGTATTAGGTGAAATGGTATGATACTGGGATTTGCTTTAAAATAATAATGGATGGGAGCAAGGATACAAGTATGGATGAAACAGAATTGCCCATGAGTTGATAATTATTGAAGCTGGGTGATGGGTACATGGCAGAATCATCATATTCTCTGTATTTTTGCATATGTTTGAAAATTTCCACAATCAAAAGCTAAAAAGAAGAAAAAGCAAGGAAAAAAGCAATTCAGGAGTTATTCCAATTTTCTGTGCAATTTAGGTATGAAACATCAGTATTCCTATGTGAAGAAAAATACTCTGACAAAACCAGGAGAAAGAAAAGTTTACAACTGCATAGTAAAAGGACTGAGGTAAAGAATTGGAAATATTTCTTTAAAAATTTTTAATTTTATTTTTATTGTTGTAAACATATAGATATTTGGCAATTCCACATTTTCACTTGTATAATTCAGTGAGATCAATTACGTCAGTCTTCTTGTGCAAACACGGAAATATTTCATTCACCTTCGAGTGGTGTCCTTAGCCCTCAAACATTACATTTTAGTCCAGTTATTAAAATGTACAATCTTAAATATTTCATCTCTGTTTCCTTCTCCTTTTCTTCTGGCACAGAACAGGGAGTCCTTTTAGAAGAATGAGTTTTTTCCTCTTATCTCCACTAAACCAATTATTTTATTATTGTGTTTTCTGTTAGGGTTTCTTCTGCTTTAACAATAACTGTAAGAAACTTTCAACTCATGAAGATATTTCAGAATTATCAAAGATTAAATTATGTTCTGTAGTTTTAGTGTTAATGTCTTTTCTGTTTTCTAATTGTTTAGTATATTCTCTTTGACATTGGTGTTCTGTAATTTCCCTGTATTAGTTTCCTACGGTTACCATAACAAATTACCATAAACTCAATGGCTGAAACAACACAAATTAATTCTCTCACAGTTTTGGAGGCAAGAAGTCCGAAATCAAGGTGTTGGTAGAGCCACACACTCTCTGAAAGCTTTAGGGGAGAATGCGTTCTTGTTTCTTCCAGCTTCTGTTGGCACCCAGCGTTCCTTGGTTTGTGGCAGCATAACTACAATTTCTGCCTTTGTATTCACACGGGTCTTCATATGAGTCTGTGTCTCACATCTCCCTCTAAGTTTTTCTTATAAAGACACCTGTCATTGGATTTAGGATCTGCCCTAACTGCAGGATGATGTCCTCTCAATGTATTTAACTTGATTACGTGGGTAAGGACTCTTTTTCCAAATAAGGTCACTTTCACAGGTTCCAGGGATTAAGACATGGGTATATCTTTTTTTTTTTTAATATCTTTTTGGGTGACCACCTATCTTAGGGCTGGGTTTTCTAGAAAGAATGATGTATATATGTATATATATATGTGTGTAAATATATATATATTTAGAGAAAGAGAGAATTATCTCAAAGGAAATAGCTCACACGGTTGTAGAGGTTGGCAAGTGCCAAGTCCCTTCGTCAGGTGTCATTCTGGAGGCTTCTCCTGATTCACATAGCTGCAGGGGCTGATGAACCCAAGATCAGCAGGTCAAATGGCAGGCCACTGGCTGATAGGCTGTGGAGGCTGATGAATCCCAATATTGGCAGGCAATATGGCAGGTTGCTGGCTCAAGTCCCAAGAACTGGAGGTCAGATGATGACAAGCTGTATGCATGATCCAGAGCAAAAGTCAGTGAGCTTTGCGAGAATGTCCATATATATTGGATGTAGGCCACACTCCTGAGGAAACTCTTCTTGCAACTCATTGGCTGATCACATCAGATCACATCATGGAGATGATTACATCAGATCACAAAGTGGAGGATGACTACATCCTTACATAACTGCCAAACTGCATCATAACTGCCAAACCACTGAGAATCATGGCCCAGCCAAGTTGACACAGAACTTTAACCATCATACCACCATTCTTCCTGCTATTCTCACTATGATATAAATAAAAAAAAATTATTTATACATAGGTATATATTTGTTTTCCTCTGTCTTTGTATTTGTTGTGCTTCCTGAATTGAGAATGCATGCTTTCCATCAATTCTGAAAAATTTTTATGCAATATCTTCTAGAATGTTTCTTTTAATTTCTTTATTCTGTCCTTCTGAATCTTCTATTAGACATATATTTGACCTTATCATAGATGAACTCTATTGTTCTTTACATTGCTTTATATTTTTCTGTATTTTGTTCTGAGTGTTTCTCTCCATCTTTTCTCCAGTTCACTTATTCTTTTGTCAGCTGAATCTAATATTCTGTTAGTCTGTCCTTTGAGGTTTTAATTTCAGAAATTATATTTTTTACATCTAGTTTAAAAAAAAATTTTTTTTAATAACTTTTATTAAGCTTCAAGTGAACGTTTACAAATCCAATCAGTCTGTCACATATAAGTTTACATACATCTCACTCCGTACTCCCACTTACTCTCCCCCTCTTGAGTCAGCCCTTTCAGTCTCTCCTTTCTTGACAATTTTGCCTGCTTCCCTCTCTCTCTATCCTCCCATCCCCGCTCCAGACAAGAGTTGCCAACACAATCTCAAGTGTCCACCTGATATAATTAGCTCACTCTTCATCAGCATCTCTCTAGTTTAAAAATTTTTTTTTATTGTACTTTAGATGAAGGTTTACAGAACAAACTAGTTTCTCACTAAACAGTTAGTACACATATTGTTTTATGACATTGGTTAACCACCCTATGACATGTCAACACTCTCCCTTCTCAACCTTAGGTTCCATATAACCAGCTTTCCTGTTCCCTCCTGCCTTCTACATCTAGAAGTTTTATTTGGTTTTTCTTTAAATGTGCCTATGTCATGTTCTGGAAGTCCTGGTGGCGTAGTGGTTAAGTGCTATGGCTGCTAACCAAAGGGTTGGCAGTTCGAATTCGCCAGGCGCTCCTTGGAAACTCTATGGGGCAGTTCTTCTCTGTCCTATAGGGTCGCTATGAGTCAGAATCGACTCGACGGCGCTGGTTTTTTTTTTAATGTCATGCTCTTAGCTCGTGTTTCAAGATTTATATCTATAAGTCAAATAGATGAAGTTCTTGGTGGATCTAAATCTTCCATTAGTTGTTTTTCTGATTCTCACTTATAGTAACTTGTGTTCTTGGGTGTTTTGTTCCTTTCTTTTTTCCTATCTTGAGCTGAGACAGAGACAGTTGTTATTCTCCATACTCTTTCTGTTAGAAGATAAGTTTTTTTCCTTGCCTACTCTTGCTGGAAACAGTGCCTTTTGAAGATTTTGGCTTTATGTGGAATCTCAGTACCAATTCCCCACCTTGTGCGATCCTAGAGTCTTGTCTCCATACTCTGCATGTTCTTTAAAACTCAGGGCTCTAGGTTCCATGTAAAATTGAGGACACCTACAACTAGAGTTCTCGTTTTTTAAAGTGATATTTTTTTTATCTGCATAACTGTCTCTTTGAATGGCATTTATACATGTAATATTAAATGGGTTACTTAATCATAAGGATAATTTAAGAAAAATTGCTTGTATCATTTGAGTAACTGTACTGTTTCTCCACATTAATTTGCATAGATAGTCAAGGCCTGTGTATATACCCTAGAGGCTGGTGGTTGAGTTATCTCGTTCACACTATACCATAGGTTTTCTCTGCTTCGTAAGATTCATGACTATAGTCAACTAAATATTAATTAGATGATTAGTGGCATACTTAAGAAAAACATTGCTTTGCAGAAGAATATTGTATAATTTATTTAAAATTTTAGTGTATGTAAAATATAATTTCAAAAAGCAATTTTACGTCAGAAGAATAGTTAGAGCCCAATATAACTAACTATTTTTTAAGAGGTTTCTAGATTACCAGTGTGATCTCAGGCACTGAATAAATACATTGTTGCATTTGCTCTAGATTATCTCTTCCTCTGTGAAGCTATCAAAGGAGAAGATAACTAAGAAAGAAAACTCTTTATGTAAGTTGCCGAATCAGTACAGAGGTCACGGGACTTCATCACCCATAAGAAAATCTTCAACTACTGGGTATTTAAATCATTGTATTTTGTTCCTTGAATGTTGGCTTCAGACTTAGGGTTTTTCTTTCTAGAATCATTTATCTCTTCCATATAAAGAATGCCAAATAGTTTGTGCAAACGAAGCGACTGTCCTCTTAATAAGGGTGGTGTAGAGATAAGAGCGCTGATTGGAGTCCTGCTTGACCTCACATACTAGCTGTAGGCTCATGTATAATTCACTGTATATCTCTAAGCTTTAGTTTCCACATCTGTACAACCAGAAGCTTTTACTAGATGGACTCCTAAGATTTCTTCCAACATTAACATTTTATAATTTCAGTTATTTACATGTAGGATATCAGATAATCATCTCTTTGAGACCTTTTTACTGAGAGGCAATAGAATCTGGAATTCTTTGGCTGTTTACAGATATTCTTGTTTGCTTTATTACAATAACTTTCTTTAAAAATTGAGTTAAAAGTAGGAAAAATTGTATAACAACCAGAGGATAGAGTGGGCCGTGGACACTACTTACTGACTAGGGTAAATTCTGGTCCATGGAGAAATACAGTCTAAAGGAAACAAGATGGGAACGTTGGAGTGTAATTTAATTTCAAAAAGCAAATTCATATCAGAAGAATGGTTAGGTTAGAGCTTGGTATAATGATTCTTTAAGAGGTTTCTAGATTTTTTTCAAGAAAGACCCTCTGGAGTAAGAGACTTGAAGAATATGAGACTATCGAGAGCTTGATTTGCTAATACTTTGAAATGGAATTTTGTATATTTTCTTTGCTGCTTTCTATTGTGGTTGTTTTTTGACAGGAAAAAGGAAACACTTTCTAACCTCTGCCAGACACTATATGATGAAGTACCCTGCGGACGCTTATACTCACAAGAGCTAAATGGTAATAAGAAGTTCTAGAATTTCTTGAATAGATTTTCTGATTAAGACTCTTGTCAGTGGTCAGTGTCTCTTGCTGTACTCTTAATGGCTTATGGTATCAGCTAATACTACATGATATGGCAAATGCTGTAGGCTGTGAGGAAGCATAAGGTAATAGTTTAATCTGTAAATACCTTGTACTGTATTGGTAAAATAGGCAAAAAATATTTTACATATACTTATTCCAGTCCAAATATATATATTTTTTGTGGGGGGGATGTCAGGATATTTACATACTATGAATAAATTAGTAAGTCACTGATGTCATTGAAGTTTAGTCTCTGGTACCTAAATATTAAAGCTGACACCACCCTTCACTCCTTTTTGACACCGACCTCTGTCATATCTTGGGCCTCTCCTTCAAATTCAGGCTGTTGGGCGGAAACTTTCTGATGATCTTTCCCTCTTCTCAATGGAAGAGGTTCCCTTTCACCAGACTAATCCTGCCACTTGTCATTTGGGTCATAGTTTCTTCTACTTCCTCAGGGACTATGTTTTATCGATTTTATACTCTATGTTTCCCAGGGAAGCTTCTTAAAAGAGTTGTTTTCATTATTTACTTCTCATTTCACTGAAATTTGGCTTTCATCTCCATCACTCTGCTAAAGCTCCTATTATTGAAGTCACTATTACCTATTTTTAAGTCTTTCTTTGTATTTAACACTGTCATCTATTGCCTTTTTTTAGAGTAAAAATTGAACTCAATTCCACAAACATTTTGGGAATCTATTTTGAATTAGGTACTGAAAATAGAAGAATGAAAAATCTTGCCACCTAAAAGCTGACAGTTTAGTGAAGGATACTGACTGTTGACGTGCAAACAATCACAATACCAAGCACTTTGACTGAGATACATAGTAACTGCTACAGGAACACAGAGGGAGGATTTAATATTCCCAGGGAGAGCTGTGGAAGCCTTTGCCTATGTGAGCCCTGTATGACTTTTCTGACAGTTTCTGAGAGTTCCTTAGAAAACTGTGGTAGACTGAGAGTTTACTGGCTGCAGACATACCTAAATAAGTCATGAGGATCAGTTTTAAAATACCAAATATAGAAAGCAAAGATTTAGTCCCATTTCTTCTTTTAGTTATTATTGTTTATTTTTTTTTCCATCCCGGGAGGTGGTAAAAGTATAATCATTCCTCTGAATTAATTAACTGTATGTTTTGTTATACATATTTAGCACTTCAGAAAGCCTGTAAACTTTTTAGTAAAATTCAAAATGGTAAGATTTATGTGAATGATCTGCCAATGATCCTGTGCACCTTGAAGATTTCAATAAATGATTCAGAAATGCGACAGGCACTGAAGACTATTTATATTGATGGTAAGTTCTTGTTTTCATTATTAGTCTGAGGGTCTGCGAGCATGGATATAAGTTGTATGTTTGTCAAATTACAAATATATAAATGCTAAGTTTTAAAAATCTACTATAAAAACGTATTTTGGGGGGCTACATTTACAATAAGGACATTAAAAATTGGGCCTCAGGTGCACAGAATTGGATCGATTGACTATTGAATTGGGTTATGACATACTTTCATCATTGGTCGATGCATGGCCTAATTTTATTTAGTTATCTAATGTTAGTTTAATAATGTAGAAAATATCTTGAATCCACCACCCAAAGTAAAAACTAGGATCTTGACAGTAACATATCTAACTGTAAAGTCCCCCAAACAGACTATTTTACTGCCTCCCCCAATCTGAGGTAAGCAGTATTCTGAATCTTGTGCTCATCATTATCTTTTTAAAAAGTTTTATTGTAGTAAAAAATATATAACAGAAAGTTTGCCATTTTAATGATTTTGAAGTATACAGTTCAGTGACACTAATTAAATTCACAGGGTTGTGCTTCCGTCACCACTGTCTATTCCTGAAAGGTTTTCATCACTCCAAACAGCAACTTGGTACACCTTCAGCAGTAACACCTCATTCTCCCCTCTCCCTGGTCCCTGGGCACCACTAATAAACTTTCATCTCTATGCATTTGCCTATTCTAAATATTTCATATAACTGGGATGATACACTATTTGTCCTTTTGTATCTGACTTATCTTACTCAGCATAATGTTTTCAGGGTTCATGCTTACCTTTTTATATAGATTTTTGTGTAGATTTATATTTTTGTAAAGTATACAAAGACTACAGACTTCAGACTGGATTGCACCTCAACATAAAGAAAACAAAAATCCTCATAACTGGACCAGTAAACAGCATCATGATAAATAAAGAAAATATTGAAGTTTTTAAAATTTTCTTCTTACTTGGATCCACAATCAACACCCATGGAAGCAGCAGTCAGGAAATCAAATGATGCATTACATTGGGCAGATCTGCTGCAAAAGACTTCTTTAAAGTGTTAAAAAGCAGAGATGTCACTTTAAGAACTGAGGTGTGCCTGACCCAAGCCATGGTGTTTTCAGTTGCCTCACATGCATGTGAAAACTGGACAATGAATAAGGAAGATGGAAGAATTGATGCCTTTGAATTGTGGTGTTGGCGAAGACTGTTGAATATACCATGGACTGCCAGAAGAAAGAACAAATCTATCTTAGAAGAAGTACAGCCAGAATGCTGCTTAGAAGCAAGGGTGGTGAGACTTCGTCTCATATACTTTGGGCATGTTTTCAGGACGGACCAGTCCCTGGAGAAGGACATCATGCTTGGTAAAGTAGAGGATCAGTGAAAAAGAAGAAGAGCCCCAAAGACATAGATTGACACAGAGGTTGCAACAATACACTCAAGCATAGCATCGATTGTGAGGATGGCGCAAGGCGGGGTAGCGTTTCATTCTGTTGTACATAGGGTCGCCATGAGTCAAAATCAACTTGATGGCTCCCAACAACACAAAGTATTTAAAAAATTTTAATTGTCTCTAGCTTTATTAAAAAGCTCGTCATGATGTATTTAATAATTTTGGGACTTTTTCACTTAATATTATATGGCTAAAACTTATTCATATTGTTGCATGCTGCTTTAGTTTCCTGATCCAAGCCATGGTATTTTCAGTTGCGTCATATGCGTGTGAAAGCTGGACAGTGAATAAGGAAGACCGAAGAAGAAGTGATGCCTTTGAATTGTGGCATTGGTGAAGAATATTGAATATACCGTGGACTGCCAAACAAATGAACAAATCTGTCTTGGAAGAAGTACAACCAGTATGCTCCATAGAAGCAAGGATGGCGAGACTGCATCTTACATACTTTGGCCATGTTGTAAGGAGGGATCAGTCCCTGGAGAAGGACATCATGCCTGGTAAAGTACAGGGTCAGTGAAAAAGAGGAAGACCCTCAATGAGATGGATTGAAACAGTGGCTGCAACAATGGGCTCAAGCATAACAATGATTGTGGGCATGGTGCAGGACCGGGCAGTGTTTCATTCTGTTGTACATAGGGTTGCTATGAGTCGGAACTGACGTGAGGGCAGGTAACAACAACAAGAGCTTTAGTTTACTTAATTGTTTGTATAATATTATCATGTGTGAATGTCACAGTTTACCCATCTACACCCTCACTGATGAGCACCTGGGTTTTCCAGGTTTTAGCTACAGTGAATGTTTACCATGTTTATCTTGATATACATGTACAGAGTTTCTCTTGGGTATGTACCCACAGTAGAACTAGAGGTATGTGAATTAATGTCATACTGTTTTCTAGAGAAGTTACATGACTTTACACAGTCACCAGGAAGACACCTAAATAAGGTATCCTGTGGATCAACTTTCCATTTGGTATTTTCAGTATTTTAATTTTTGCTAATTACATGAATGTGAAATGATATTATGGAGTAGAGAAGATTTCGTAAGCAAAGCAAAAAAATGTTTGATGTATTAAAATTAAGAAATTTTGTTCATCAGAAGACACCTTAAAGTGAAAAGACAAGTTACAAACTTGGAGGAGATATTTCCATTTCACACAGCTGACAAAGGACTAGTTTCAAAAATGTCAAATGTAAAAATACAAATCAATAACAAACAATGGAATAGAAAAATGGGCAAGAGACTGAACAAATATTTCACAGAAAAGAAAACACATGTAGCCAATCATATAAAAATATGGTTGTTGTTGTTAGGTGCCCTCAAGTCGGTTCCGATTCATAGTGACCCTATGTACCACAGAACGAAACTCTGCCCAGTCCTTCGCCATGCTCAATCGTTGTTATGCTTGAGCCCATTGTTGCGGCCACTATGTCAATTCATCTCCTTGAGGGCCTTCCTCTTTTCTGCTGACCCGGTACTTTACTAAGCATCGTGTCCTTCTCCAGGGACTGATCCCTCCTGACAATGTGTCCAAAGTACGTAAGATGCAATCTTGCCATCCTTGCTTCTAAGGAGCATTCTGGTTGTACTTCTTCCAAGACAGATTTGTTCATTCTTTTGGCAGTCTAATATTCTTCACCAATACCAAAATTCAAAGGCGTCAGTTCTTCTTCGGTGTTCCTTATTCATTGTCCAGCTTTCACATGCATATAATGTGATTGAAAATACCATGGCTTGGGTCAGGCTCACCTTAGTTTTCAAGGTGACATCTTTGCATTCAAAACTTTAAAGAGATCCTTTGCAGCAGATTTGTGCAATGAAACGTGTCTTTTGATTTCTTGACTGCTGCTTCCACGGGTGTTGATTGTGGATCCCAGTAAAATGAAATTGTTGACAACTTCAATATTTTCTCTATTTATCATAACGCTGCTTTTTGGTCCAGTTGTGAGGATTTTAGTTTTCTTTATGTTGAGGTGTAATCCATACTGAAGGCTGTGGTCTTTGATCTTCATCAGTAAGTGCTTCAAGTCCTCTTCACTTTCAGCAAGCAAGGTTGTGTCATTTGTATAACACAGGTTGTTAATGAGTAATCCTCCAATCTTGATGCCCTTTTTTCTCCATATAGTCCAGCTTCTCGGATTATTTGCTCAGCATACAGACTGAATAGGTATGGTGAAAGAATACAACCCTGACACACACCTTCCTGACTTTAAACCACTCAGTATCCCCTTATTCTCTCCGAACAACTGCCTCTTGATCTATGTACAGGTTCCTCATGAGCACAATTAAGTGTTCTGGAATTCCCATTCTTCACAATGTTATCCATAATTTGTTATGATTCACACAGTTGAATGCCTTTGCATAGTCAATAAAACACAGGTAAACATCGTTTTGGTATTCTCTGCTTTCAGCCAGGATCCATCTGACATCAACAGTGATATCCCTGGTTCCACGTCCTCTTCTGAAACCTGCCTGAATTTCTGGCAGTTCCCTGTTGATATTTTACTACAGCTGTTTATGAGTGATCTTCAGAATTTTGCATGCATGTAATATTAATGATATTGTTCGATAATTTCTACATTCAGTTGGATCACCTTTCTCAGGAATAGGCATACATATGGATCTCTTCCAATCAGTTGGCCCGGAAGCTGTTTTCTGTATTTCTTGGCATAGACTGGTGAGCACTTCCAGTGTTGCATCCATTGGTTGAAAGATCTCCATTGATATTCTGTCAGTTCCTGGAGACTTGTTCTTCGCCAATGCCTTCAGAGCAGCTTGGACTTCTTCCTTCAGTATCATCTGTTCCAGATCATATGCTACCTCTTGAAATGGTTGAAGGCTGACCAATTCTTTTTGGTATAATGACTTTGTGTATTCCTTCCATCTTTTGATGCTTCCTGCCTCATTTGATATTTTCCCCATAGAATCCTTCACCATTGCAACTTGAGGCTTGAATTTTTTCTTCAGTTCGTTCAGTTTGAGAAATGCCAAGTGTGCTCTTCCCTTTTGGTTTTCTATCTCCAGCTCTTTGCACATGTCATTATAATACTTTGTCTTCTTGAGCTGCCCTTTGAAATCTTCTGTTCAGCTCTTTTACTTCATCATTTCTTCCTTTTGCTTTAGCTGCTCGACATACAAGAGCAAGTTTCAGAGTCTTTTCTGACATCCATTTTTGTCTTTTCTTTCTTCCTGTGCTTTTAATGACCTCTTGCTTTCTTCATGTATGATGTCCTTCCACAACTCGTCTAATCTTTGGTCATTAGTGTTCAACGTGTCAAATCTATTCTTGAGATGGTGTCTAAATTCAGGTGGGATATACTCAAGGTCATACTTTGGCCCTGGTGGACTTGTTCTAATTTTCTTCAATTTCAGCTTGAACTTACATATAAGCAATTGATAGCCTGTTCCACAGTCAGCCCCTGACCTTGTTCTGACTGATGATATTGAGCTTCTCCATCAGCTCTTTCCACAGATATAGTCCATTTGATTCTTGTCTATTCTATCTGGTGAGGTCCACGTGTATAGTCGCCGTTTATGTTGGTGAAAAGTATTTGCATTGAAGAAGACGTTAGTCTTGCAAAATTCTATCATTCCATCTCTGGCATCGTTTCCATCACCAAGGCTATATTTTCCAACTACTGATCCTTCTCCTTTGTTTCCAACTTTTGCATTCCAATCACCAGTAATTATCAATGCGTCCTGATGGCACGTTGAATGTAGAAGCTGGTAAAAATCTTCAATTTCTTCATCTTTCGAGCATAAATTTGAATAATAGTCATATTAACTTGTCTTCCTTGTAGGCATATGGATCTTATCCTACCACAGACAGCATTGTATTTCAGGATAGATCTTGAAATGTTCTTTTTGACGATGAATGCAATGCCTTTCCTCTTCTCAATTTCTCATTGCTGGCATAGTAGACCATATGATTGTCTCCACGTGTCTGTTAGTTTGTTGTACCGTGGGGGCTTGCATGTTGCTGTAATGCTGGAAGCTATGCCACCGGTATTCAGATACCAGCAGGGTCACCCATGGCGGACAGGTTTCAGTTGAGCTTCCAGACTAAGACAGACTAGGAAGAAGGACCTGGCTTGTTAAGGAGAGCCAAGTTTAGAATAGAAATGACATATGTAAGTGGAAGGAATAGTCAGAAATTAAAATAAATTTAGTACACCTAAATGCAAAGTAGTACTCTGAGGTTGAAGACATCAAACTGCTAAAAACTAAGATGTGGATTTATAATCATAAAAAAAATCATAGAAGGAAAATTCTAGAAGTCAAGATGGACCACAAACAGAATGTTGCTAAACAATCTGATAGTAACTGGCAAATTGCAGGAATATGCAGGCATTCATTCATCTACTCACCAGGTCACCCCAACATTTTTTGAGCATCTAGTATGTGATAGCTTTCTGATGATATAAAGATAAATAAATATGGACCTAACTTTTAAGAAGCTCAAAGCACAACCCTATTTTTTTTTACGTGTTTAGTTACCTATTATGTTAATTTGTTTTTGACATGCAACTTTTTGGAAATTTATATTAAATATTTTTTCTAAAGTAGAAATAAATTCATTTCTTAAAGGCACAGAAGAATCTAAAGGAGAGTCAAAATCACCTGTAATCTCTCTACCCAGAGCCAACTGTTGGTATTTTGGTATATGTCTTTCTAGGCTTTTTCTAAGAATATATGTTTGCGTGTGTGTAACTGTGGTGTATACACACATATGAATACATGATTTTTACAGACATGCATGCAGTTTTATTGCCTTTTTCTATTACCTTGTACTATAGACAACTTGGAAACCCTGGTGGCATAGTGGTTAAGTGCTATGGCTACTAACCAAAGGGTCGGCAGTTCAAATCCACCAGGCGCTCCTTGGAAACTCTATGGGGCAGTTCTACTCTGTCCTATAGTGTTGCTGTGAGTCAGAATGGACTCGACGGCACTGGGTATAGACAACTTTTCATGTAAATAAATATGTATCTATGCTGCCATTTTCAATTGCTGTGAGTTATTCTCTGGAACAGATTTGTTTTTAAAATAAATTTTCTGTTGATGGACATATAGGTTATTTCTAATATTTTTGCTTTTATGAACAATGCTGTTCTCTCATCAGACAAGTTAATATAGATAACTAAAATTGAAATTGATAGGTGAAAGAATATGAACTTTTTAAGGCTTTTAAAGAATAATATTGTTATTAGAAATTCAGATTTAGAACTTTAGAAATTCAGTTCTAATCATCTGAATTTGCTGTGTGAGTAACTGAGGGATAGAAAGGTGAAGAAAGCACCAATTTTAGATGACACATATTTACCCTTTTGTTCCTTAATTTTTGCAATGGAAATAATGTAACACTGCATCGAACATCTGGGCAATAAATGTAAGTACAAGGAAAAGTTAAATAACTTACGTAGTTGTGTCCTGCCATTTATTTGTATAGAGGTTTTTTCTTTTTATTTATTTAGTGTTTTTAGCTCACAGAAGGTTATATGTTAAAAAATAAAAATTGTCCTCCCCAGCCTTTTTCTATAATCCCTTGTGGTAAACACTGTTAATAATTTGGTTATCCTTCCTGACCTGTGTGTGTGTGTGTGTGTGTGTGTGTGTAATGATTTTTAACCAGTCTCGAATTTATTAATGGTGAAGCTGCCTCTAAAATTTTTGTTACTACAAATAAGGCTATAAAGAACCTCCTTGTACCTCAGTTCTTGGATATATGTTCAAGTATTTCTACAGAATAAATTTTGAGAAATAAAAATGCTGTTATAGGATATGGACATGTCAAACTTTCTCTCCCTCCCCCACAACAACAAAAAAAAACCCCAAAAAAGCAAGCAAGCAAGCAAACAAAAAAACACCATTTTTTGCACTTATAGTCCCAAAGCAATGACTATGAGTGCCTTTTAAAAATAGAGGTTCTAAACTTGTATTGATTACAGATTATTGCCTTTAGTTAATCCATGGATGGTTTTTAGGTATTTTTTTCCTCAGTGTATTTTTTTCTTTGATTTCTTTCTTATAACTCTGAAAATTGCAGATGGGAAAGTGATATATGTTAAATTCTGTATTAAAGTATTGTTTACCCTCCCCCCCCAAAAAAAAGAGTATAGGAGGGAGTGTATTACTAAGTTTTTTATAGAGTCAGGCTAGGTGCACATCATTTTGTCAGTATTTTATGCCTAATTACATAGTTTGCTATTGACAGGAATTAAGACCACCATGCAATTATGACTACAGACATCTGTTATTGTCTAAATTATCCTAGCTTAAGTTGAAAATGTCAGAGAAAAAGTACATCAAAGCTTGTGAATTCTTTGGCTTTGCTTTAATCTCTGAATATAAAACCAAAAACCAAACCCAGTGCTGTCAAGTTGATTCTGACTCATAGTCGACCCTACGGGACAGAGTAGAACTGCCCGTTAGAGTTTCCAAGGAGCACCTGGCAGATTTGAACTGCCGACCCTTTGGTTAGCAGCCGTAGCACTTAATCACTATGCCACCAGGGTTTCCTCTCTGAGTAATAGTGGATTGCAAAAGCTAAAGTGCTTTTTAAGGCGCTTCTTGCTAACATAGGCATAACGATGAAGTTCCTTCTTAACTATCTTGAGAAGACGTCACAAAGTGTGGATCTTTTCTGTAAAAAAAATCCCTGATTTTTAAAGGCAGAAGTTTTTCCAGACTTGGATTTTCTTGACCACGTGGCCAGTCTTGAAGCATTTTACAAGATTGTTTACCAAGCATGCAGGCCACACACATGATTAGAGAATCCTTGTTTATGTGCCCTGAAAATGAATGACCTAATTTGTGGCTTGGATTAGAGTAAGAAAATTGAGGTTGAGTTTCTAGAAAATGTTTTATCCACTCCAGATACCTTTTTTTAAAAAATGTTTTTAAAGGATGTATTAGAAAAAGTAGTAGGTCTGCTATTTCTCTTCATGCAACTAGATGAAACTATTAGTATCTACTAGTCGAGTCAGTTCCTGCTTTTTGATGATCATGCTGTTACTAGTAAAATGACACCATCAAATAATTTCTATTTTTAAGCTATGCCATTTCTCTTCAGCATAAAAGTGGATGAAATTACTGGTATCTCCCAGTGCAGCCTAACTCTTGCACACTGATGAATCAAAGAAGAGTTGTATTTTGTAAGCTCCATTTAGAAATTTCATAGGTCTGTGACATCTTCAGAATGGTGGCAAGTTTTTTTTTTTTTTTTTAAGAGCAAAGCTTTCATTTGAAGAAAAATCTTGTTATTATGTGCAACCACAGTGTACCTCTGACAGCTGGTTTTCTACTTTGATGAAGAAATAATCTTCCTATTTCATGACTCATCGCTTCATATTGACATTAATTAATTAATTTTGCAAAAATTTTGAAAGACATTTATGGCTGTTAAAATTGCCATCCTCATCAGAATCAGAACCTTGAATTACTGCCTTTTCAAGAGTTTTTGTCAAAAAAAATGGGAGCAAAATATTTAGTTTTCTGATGTCCTGGTTTTTAAAAACTTTTTGTATGTTTTTACAGTTTTATTGGCATAATTGACATATAATAAACTGCACCTATTTAAAGTGTACAATTTGATAAATTTTGATATATATTTAAACCTGTCATCATGGATTTTATTGTGTCCCCCCCAAAATATGTGTCAACCTGGTTAGGTCATGATTCCCAGTATTGAATAATTGTTCACCATTTTGTCATCTGATGTGATTTTCCTATGTGTTGTAAATCCTACTCTGTGATGTTCATGAGTCAGGATTAGTGGTGGTTATGTTAATGAGGCAGGATTCAATCTGCAAGATTAGGTTGGGTCTTAAGCAGACAGACATGGGGATCTCATACCACCAAGAAAGTAGAGCCAGGATTCTGTGTCCTTTGGACCTGGGGTCTCTGCGCTGAGAAGCTCCTAGAGCAGGGGAAGATTGATGACAAGGACCTTCCCCCAGAGCTGACAGAAAGAGAAAGCCTTCCCCTGGAGCTGAATTTGGAATTCTAGCCTCCTGGACAGTGAGAGAATAACTTTCTGTTTGTTAAAGCCATTCACTTGTGGTGTGTCTGTTATAGCAGCACAGATGACTAAAACAGAATTTGGTACCAGGAGTGGGTTGCTGCTCTAACAGATACCTAAAATGTGGAAGCAGTTTTGAAACTGTGAATAGATACAGGCTGGAAGAGTTTTAAAGTGCCTAATGGTAAAAGCCTATATTGCCTTGAAGAGGCTCTTGGTGCAATTATGGATGTCAAAGACAATTCTGATGAAGGGTCAGAAGGAAGTGAAGGGAGCTGTTACACTGGAGATGGTGCAGATTTCAAGAAGCAGCATCAAACAGCAGCATCAGAGAAATTGCAACAGCAGAACCAGGAGACCAGAACAGGAAAGCCCTGGAGCCGACCCACGGGGCAAGACAGCTGAGTGCCTATACACAGGAGGCTTTCTGGTGGAGTAGGGAGCTTCCGAGCACTTACTGGTGGAGCGAGGCTTGCCATCAATGCGTCAGATCTATTCTTGAGATGATCTCTAAATTCAGGTGGGGTATACTCAAGGTCATACTTTGGCTCTTGTGGACTTGTTCTAATTTTCTTCAGTTTCAACTTGAACTTGCATATGAACAATCGATGGTCTGTTCCTCAGTCAGCCCCTGGTCTTTTTCTGACTGATGATATTGAGCTTTTCCATCATCTCTTTCCACAGATATAGTTGATTTGATTCCCGTATATTCCATCTGTTGAGGTCCATGTGTATAGTCGCCGTTTATGTTGGTGAAAAGGTACTTGCAATGAAGAAGTCCTTGGTCTTGCAAAATTCTTTCATGCAATCTCCAGCATCATTTCTATCATCAAGGCCATATTTTCCAACTACTGATCCTTCTACTTTGTTTCCAACTTTTGCATTTCAATCACAAGTAATTATCAGTGCATCCTGATTGCATATTGGATCAATTTCAGACTGCAGAAGTTGGTAAAAATCTTGAATTTCTTAATGTTTGGCCTAGTGGTTGGTGCGTAAATTTGAATAATAGTCATATTAACTGGTCTTCCTTGTAGGTGTAAGGATATTATCCTATCACTGACAGCATCGTGCTTCAGGGTAGCTCTTGAAATGTTCTTTTTGGTAATGAATACAGTGTCATTCCTCTTCAAGTTGTCATTCCTGGTATAGAAGACCATATGATTATCTGACTCAAAATGGCCAATGCCAGTCCATTTCAGCTCACTAATGCCTAGGATATTGATGTTTATGCATTTCATTTTTGACAACTTCAATTTTCTTAGATTCATACTTCATACATTTCAGGTTCTGATTATTGATGGATGTTTTCAACTGTTTCTTCTCATTTTGCATTGTTCCACGTCAGCAAATGAAGGTCCCAAAAGCTTGACTCTATCCACATCATTAAGGTTTACTCTACTTTGAGGAGACAGCTCTTCCCCAGTCATCTTCTGAGTGCCTTCCAACCTGAGGGGCTCATCTTCCAGCATTATCTCAGACAATGTTCTGCTGCTATCATATGGTTTTCACTGGCTAATTCTTTTCAGAAGTAGACTGCCGGGTCCTTCTTCCTAGTCTGTCTTGGTCTGGAAGCTCAGCTGAAACCTGTCCACCATGGGTGACCCTGCTGGTATTTGAATACCAGTGGCATAGCTTCCAGCATCACAGCAACACGCAGGCCCCCACAGTACAACAAACTGACAGATGAATTGAACTGTAATGACCGAATACCGGACAAGCTGAGGAATGACATCAAGGACATCATACATGATTCTGTGAGAGAATAAATTTCTGTTTGTTAAAGCCAGTCACTCGTGGTATTCCTGCTATAACAGTACTAGATGACTAAGACAACTATGAAACCATTATCACAATCAAGATAGTGACCATGTTCATCACTCCAAGTTTCTTCATGCCCCTTTGTAAAGCCTCTCTCCCTTTCCATACCTGCTCCATCTCTATCCCCAGGCAAACATGGGTCTGCTTTCTGTCACTTTAGATTAATTTGCATTTCTAGAATTTTACGTAAACGAAATCATGTGGTATGTACTAGTTTTTTGTCTGCTTTTTTTTTTTACAGCTTAATTATGGTGAGATTCATCAATTTTTTGTATTTATCAATAGGTCATCTCTTTATTGTTGAATATTATTTCGTTATATGATATACTACAATTTGTGTATCCATTCATTAATTGGTGG
Source organism: Elephas maximus indicus (assembly GCF_024166365.1). Taxonomy (NCBI): domain Eukaryota; kingdom Metazoa; phylum Chordata; class Mammalia; order Proboscidea; family Elephantidae; genus Elephas; species Elephas maximus. Next base: position 53,222,664 of record NC_064837.1, read on the forward strand.
ACATTTGGGTTGTTTCAGGTTTTTGACTATTATAAGTAAAGCTGGTGTAAACATTCATGTGGCTGTCTTTGTGTGGTCATATGCTTTCATTTCTCTTGGGTAAATACCTAGTAGTAGAATGGTTGGGTCATTCCCACCAACAATATATGAGAGTTTGGGTTGCTACACATCCTTGCAAACCCTTGATGTGGTCAGCCTTTTTAAACTGTAGTCATTCTAATAGATGTGTCGTGGTTTCTCATCATGGTTTTAATTTACATTTTCTTTTTATATTTCATATTTAATGTTTATGTTGACTGCTCTTGTGTATAGACTATGGGATTGTAATGCCATCAGTTAATTCTATTTGTATTTTTAGTTTGGATTTTTATCTTACGTTCTTAGTGAGTTTCTGATGATAAGTATGCTGATGTAGTTTTTTTTTTTTTTTTTTCCTTCTGTTTCTCAACTGTTCTTACAGGTAACGGACTGGTGGATTTTTCAAATTTCCTTAAGGCTTTGAATGATGTTTCTTATTTGGTCTCTCAGGATCCAGGTAAAAAGACTATTCTTCAAAAGTATACAAGAGAATAATTGTGATAGTAACTGATTTTTGGATGGAGTGGGTATATGAATTTGTGTTTCTTAACTCTGTTTTTCCCCAGTAGTTAGGTTGAGAAAAATTAGACAAGAGTTGTCTCATAAAAGGCTTTTAAAAACCTGAATCACTGCCATACCATCCTAGTTTTCTGTCTTGAATTCCCACTTTTCTCTGCATACAACTGCTAGACTAATTTTCTTAAAACGCTATTTTTGTCATGTTGCTCTCCTGCCCAAGAATTTAGATGCTTTTCTTACTAACAGATGAACCTAATCCAAACTCTTACACTTGTCTTTCTCACCTCTTCATAGTTTTGCTCACTGCTCCTCTCTTCTTCATAGGATCTTTCCCAAGCAAGAACCCCATGCTCCAGTTAGTCATAAATGTTTATACATGCCAATTTCATTCTTATTTCCATGCCCTTGTTCATGTTTTTTTTTTCTTTCTGTTGATGTCTCACATCTCTTTTGTTCTCTACCCTTAACAGTAGTTTCTTCACTGTGTCTGAAATCTGTATTTCTCTCTAAAAATTGCTGATGCTTGTGGGTCTCCTAGTAATTTTGAGTTAGCATTACATATAAATTGTAAAGAAAGTGCTTGGAAAAAATATTCATGTTAATGACGGAAATAGTGGTTCCAAACCTTTGAGAAGACCTCTAGTGTCCATGACCAGAGTTTAGAATTTCCTCGTTTCTCCATTAAGCAAGGTAAAGTACCTATGCTCAGCCCTTGGGATTATATACTTTTAGACTGTGTTTTCTTAGAATTAAGGATATATGAATATAATAGTCTTCATATCCCTCATTAAACAAGAGGCAAGAAAAGCCATTCAATGTTTATTAATTTATGTTGTAAATATTATTAAATACCTACCATATGCAGCAATGAACAATACAGATATGATGCTTGGCTTGCTTTTTCTCTTTTGATTCCTTACTTCCTACTTGGTATTTTGTTTTACTCCTGTGATATCTGGTTTCTCCTGGTTCTTCTTTGCCTCCTTGGCATTCCTAACCAAAGATTTACATGATGATTGAATGAGATAACCCATACTATGTGCCTGGCACGTAGTCAGTGCTCAATAAACATCAGCTATTTTTGTTAGTGGAACCGTGGTGTTACAGTGGCTAAGAACTATCACTGCTAACCAAAAGATCAGCAGTTTGAATCCACCAGCTGCTCCTTGGAAACCCTATGGGGCAGTTCTGTTCTGTTCTATAGAGTTACTATGAGTCAGAACTGACTTGATGGCGTGTAATAACATTTTTATTAGTAAAATAATATTAGTAGTAATAATAACAAAAATCAGTTTTTCTACTAGAAATATGGCCAGAATTTGGGCAAATGCCTAACTGGAAGTAAATTTTTAGAATATGCTATGCCTATGTTAGTTTTTTTTCCCCTAGTATGTTATTGACACAAAATCAGCTCGTTCTCCAAGATAAGCTGTTGATTCTCATGTTAGAATTATTTCTTTGTTAAATGGTTTTGCAGCATTCCAGGATGCCTTGAAGATATTCTGTAGAATAAAACATGGTCAAGTTGCAGCTGATGAATTAGCTCCAGTTTTAAGTAGTATGAATATCTTTGTAGACCCTGAGACTGTTCAAGAGATGATAAACTATACCTTTGTTGACAGTGAGTAATTTGAATTGATATGTGTGTGTATGTATATCTTTTTTGGATATCAATTTTGTGATTGTTTCTTCTCCTTGTCCCTCTTGATTCCCACCTTTTGCCATCAGCACTGCTTACTGGTAAGAGATAGTATAGAAAAATGAAACGAGAAATGTCTAAAATTGTTATTTTTTGGTAATTTTGGTTAAAGTGTAAGAAAAATATATATTTCTTTTTTGCCTTATCTCTCTTTTCTAGAAGCTACTGCTTGTCTTAGTGGTGATGTAGAACACTGGCTCCACAAATTAGGAGACCTAAAATTTCTTGAATTCTCAATTTTATTATGTAGCTCTGATTAGAAAATTTTCTTATGCTATTGCGTTACTCTCTGCAAATTGTTGATTTCTTTATATGTTGTAAATATATTCAGTGTTTTGTGAGTAATAGATGCTTAAATGAGACCAAGGAATGTCTTATCATAATGGAGTGATTAATTGATTGATTGATTGATTCATTCATTTAATGAGTCAGATAGTCAATCACTTAATATCCACTGTGTTTGGAATTAGGTGACAAAAATGAATAAAACACACTCCTTTTTCTGAAGGATCTGACATTCTAAGGTGGGAAAGAGTTGAGTAAACTTAAAATTATGATGTGTGGTAAGTAACTATATTATAATAATACACTGCTAGTGCATATTAGAGTCACTAGGGAAGGATTATCAGAGGAGGTAATGTTGAACTAAATCTTCAAGGATCAAACTAAAATAACCTAATGCATTGCCATAGAGTCAATTCTCACTCATAGCAACCCTATAGGACAGGGTAGACCTGCCCCGTAAGATTTCCAAGGAGCAGCTGGTGGATTTGAACTACTGACCTTTTGGTTAGCAGCTGTAGCTCTGAACTACTGTGCCAGCAGGGCTCCCTTCAAGGACTAGTAGGGGGGATTAAGTTTTTGAAGGTGGTAGTGAAGAATGAGAAAGACATTGTAGACCGAGGGGACAGTTTGTGTAAATGTGACGGAAAAATAACCAGACATGGCATCTTTTCCAGTGGGCTCCCACTGTTTTTTGTCATTTGTTAGTGCTGGCTTCATAGTAGTGGGCCTTTTCTTGTTGAAATGTAGCCTGGAGATAGAACCAGGCTACATGTCATTCTACTAGATGATGATTTATGGTAGACTCTGGGGTAGTAAACATGAGCAGAGGAATGTACTGGGGAATGAAGATAGATGTCTGTAAAACAGAGATTTTAAAGACTAATCTCAAACCATACTATTAAATAGTCCTTAGGGCACTCTACCAGGAGCAACAGAAATCTTACGTAAAACCACTGTAATATCTTGCTTTTTGCCTCATGGAATTCTGGTCTGAGCCTCCAGGTATCCTACTTTATTTGGAGAGGTAGACTGGAGAAATGATACTGATTTCATAGGATTGTTGTAGGAGTTAAACACAAGCATCTGTCACAGTGCATGGCACATAGAACAGACTCAAGAAGTAGGAGGCAGAAACCTGAGCCATCCTTGAAAACTCTTTTTCTCTTCTCCTCATGCAATCATTATGAAGTCCTATTATTTTAATGTTGAACATACCATGGACTGCCTGAAGAATGAACAAATCCGTCTTGGAAGAAGTACAGCCAGAATGCTCCTTAGAAGCAAGAATGGCGAGACTTCATCTCATGTGCTTTGGGCATGTTATCAGGAGGGACTAGTCCCTGGAGAAGAACATCATGCTTGGTGAAGTAGAGGGTCAATGAAAAAAAGGAAGATCCTCAACAAGATAGATTGACACGGTGGCTGCAACCGTGGGCTCAAGCATAGCAAAGATTGTGAGGATGGCGCAGGCCTGGGCAGTGTTTGGTTCTGTTGTGCATAGGATCACTATGAATTGGGACCAACTTGACGGCACCTAACAACAACAACAACATTAGTTTAAACTCCTAGGTATCTCTTAAACCTTTGTATTTCTTTCTGTAGCTTCCATTACTACCTTAGTCCAAGTTATTCTAAGTATTTCTTTAGGACTACCGCAGTCATCCTAACTGATCTGCCCAAATCCGTTCTTAAACCTCTTTATGCTGCAGCCAGAATGATCTTTTCATATCATAAATCTGATTTTGTTACCCTCCTTGCATAAAACCTAATAGCTCTTGGGATAGAGAACTACTTTATGTGGCTTATTCACATCTTCAGCTTCATATCAGACCACATTTTCTTTTGCTCTCTGTTCCTTCTTAGAGTTTCAGCTATATACCATGTTTGCTTCTGTCTCACGGTCATTTCATATGTTCTTTTCTCTTCCTGGAACATTCCTTTCCTCCTAGTTAACTCCTCCTTATACTTTAGATCTAAACTCAGCTGTCTATTCTTCAGGGATGCTTTCCTGACCTCTCTAAGTTAACTTTCCCTGTTATATATTCTTGTAGCTCTAATCACACTTGCAATTTCTATTTTTGATTAAGATCTGTATCTTAAATAAGACTAAACACCAGGAGAGCAGATAGCTTGTCTTTTTTTTTTTTTTATTGTGCTTTAGGTACAAGTTTACAGATAAAGATGATCTCTTAGTTAAAAATTTGTACACGTATTGTTTTGTGACATTGGTTACAATCCCCACAATGTGAGAGCACACTCCCCTTGTACATCTCTAGTTCCCTGTGTCCATTCAACCAGTTCCTGTCCCTTCCTGCCTTCTCATCCTGTTTTTGGACAGGAGCTGCCCATTTGGTCTTAAATATCTGATTGAACTAAGAAGCACGTTCCTCATGTGCGTTATTATTATTTAGCTGCTATCCCTATAATGTGACTGCGTATTCTTCCTTTCCATCCCGGATTTCCCGTGTCCATTCGACCAGCTTCTATCCCTTTCTGCCTCCTCATCTCGCCTCTGGATGGGAGCTGCCTGTTTAGTCTCATATATCTACTTGAACTAAGAAGCACATTCTTCACAAGTATTTTATGTCTTATAGTACTTTGAACATGTTGTCAGGAGAGATCAGTCCCTGGAGAAGGATATCATGCTTGGCAGAGTACAGGGTCAGCGGAAAAGAGGAAGACCCTCAATGAGGTGGATTGACACAGTGGCTGCAACAGTGAGCTTAAGCATAACAACAGTTTTAAGGATGGCGCAGGACCGGGCAGTGTTTCGTTCTGTTGTGCATAGGGTCGCTATGAGTCGGAACCAAGTCCTATCAGCAACACAGCAATAATCCAGTCTATTCTTTGTCTGAAGAGTTGGCTTTGGGAATGGTTTTAGTTCTGGGTTAACAGAGGGTCTGGGGACCATGTTTTCTGGTGTTTCTCCAGTCTCAGTCAGACCATTAAGTCTGGTCTTTTTTACTAGAATTTGACATGTATTATTTTTTGTTTTATAGTCCTCTCTAATCTTTGCCTGAAGAGTGGGTTTCAGTTCTGGGGAAACAGAGCATTTGGGGGCCATAGTTTCGGGGATTCCTCCTGTTTCTTTCAGACCATTGCATCTGATCTTTTTATGTGAATTTAAATCCTATTCTACATTTTTCTCCTGCTCTGTCTGGGACTGCCTGTTGTATTGTTCCCTGTCAGGGCGGTGATGGATGGTAGTTGGGTACCGTCTAGTTCTTCTGGTCTCAGGCTGGTGGAGTTTCTGGTTCGTTTGGTCCTTTAGCCATTTGGGCTAGTATTTTCCTTGTGTCTTTGGTTTTCTTCATTCTCCTTTGCTTAGAGTGGGATGGGACCGATAGATGTATCTTAGATGGCTGCTTGCAAGCTTTTAAGACCCCAGATGCTATTCACCAAAGTGGAAGGTAGAACATTTTCTTTATAAACTATGCTATGCCAGTTGACCTAGATGTACCCCAAAACTATGGTCCCCAGCCCCCAGCCCCAGCTGCTTTGTCCCTCAAAGTGTTTGGATGTGTCTAGGAAACTTCTTAGCTTTTGCTTTGGTCCAGTTGTGCTGACTTCCCTTGTATTGTGTGTTGCCCTTCCCTTTACTGAAGTTGACCCTTGTCTACTATCTAGTTAGTGATTTCCCATCCTCCTCCCTCCCCACCCTCATAACCATCAAAGAATGCTTTTTTCTGTGTTTAGACCGTTTCTTGAGTTCTTATAATAGTGATCTCATATAATATTTGTCCTTTTGTGACTGACTAATTTCTATCAGCGTAATGCCCTCCAGATTCAGCCATTTTGTGAGATGTTTTGAGGATTCATCATTGTTCTTTATTGTTGCATAGCATTCCAGTGTGTGTATGTACCATAATTTGTTTATTCATTCATTTGTTGATGGGAATTCAGGTTGTTTCCATGTTTTTGCTGTTGTGAATAGTGCTGCAGTGAACATGGGTGTGCCTATGTCTGTTTGTGTGGTAGCCCTTATTTCTCTCAAGTATATTCCTAGAAGTGGGATTGCTGGATTGTGTGGTATTCCTATTTCTAGCTTTTTAAGCAAGTGCCAAAACATTTTCCAAAGTGGTTGTAGCATTTTACATTCCCACCAGCAGCGCTTAAGAGTTCCGATCTTCCTACAACCTCTCCAACATTTGTTATTTTGTGATTTTTTGGATTAGTGCCAGCCTTGTTGGGGTGAGATGGTATCTCACTGTAGTTTTGATTTGCATTTTTTTAGTGACTAATAATCGTGAGCATTTCCTCATACGCCTGTTAGCCTCCTGAATCTCTTCTTTGGTGAAGTGTCTGTTTCTATCCTTTGCCCATTTTTTAAGTGGATTATTTGTCTTTTTGTTGTTGAGGTGTTTCAGTATTTTGTAGATTTTAGAGATTATGGGATATGTTGTAGCCAGAAATTTTTTCCCAGTCTGTAGCTTCTCTTCTTCTGGTGAAGTCTTTTGATGAGTGTAAGTGTTTGATTTTTAGGAGCTCCGAGTTACCTAATTTCTCTTCTGGTGTTTGTACGTTGTTTGTTATGGTTTGTATACTATTTATGCCATGTATTAGAGCTCCTAGCATTGACACTGTTTTTTCTTCCATGATCTTTATCGTTTCAGATTTTATACTTAGGACTTTGGTCCACTTTGAGTTAGTTTTTGTGTATGGTGTGAGGTATGGGTCCTGTTTCATTTTTTTTTTTTTAACAGATGAAACAGACTTTGGGCCTTTGTCAAATATCAGCTGCTCATAGGTGGATGGATTTACGTCTGGATTCTCAATTATGTTCCCTTGGTCTATGTGTCTGTTGTTGTACCATTACCAGGCTTGTTCTGACTACCATGGCAGTTCAATAGGTTCTAAAATCAGGTAGCGTGAGGCCTCTCACTTTGTTCTTCCTCTTCAGTAATACTTTACTTATCTGTCGCCTCTTCCCTTTCCATATGAAGTTGGTGATTTTTTTCCCCATTTCATTAGAAAATGCCATTGTATTTATGTTGTATCTGTAGATCGCTTCAGGTAGAACTGGCATTTTCACAATGTCGAGTCTTCCTATCCATCAGCATGGTATGTTTTTCCACTTCTGTAGGTCTTTTTTGGTTTCTTGCAGTAGTGTTTTGTAGTTTTCTTTGTATAGGTCTTTTATGTCTCTGGTTAGATTTATTCCTAAGTATCTTATCTTCTTGGGGACTATTGTAAATGGTACTGATTTGGTGATTTCTTTTTCAAAGTTCTCTTTTGTTGGTGTAGAGGAATCCAACAATTTTTGTATGCTTATCTTGTGTCCTGATACTTTGCTGCAATTTTTTATTAGTTCCAGTAGTTTTCTTGTGGATTCTTTGAGGTTTTCTGTGTATAAGATCATATCATCTATGAATGGGGATACTTTTACTTCTTCCTTACCAATTTGAGTGCTCTTTATTTCCTTTGGTTGCCTTATTGCTGTGGGTAGAACTGCCAGAACAATGTAGAATAAGAGTGGTGATAAAGGGCATTGTTTTTTTTATTTCTTTTGGTTGCCTTATTGCTGTGGGTAGGACTGCCAGAACAATGTAGAATAAGAGTGGTGATAAAGGGCATCTTTGTCTGGTTCCCATTCTCAAAGGGAATGTTGTTAGTGTCTCTCCATTTAGGATGATGTTGGCCATTGGCTTTGTATAAATATCCTTTATTATGTGGAGGAGTTTCCCTTCTATTCCTCTTTTGCTGAGAGTTTTTACCAGGAACGGTGTTGGACTTTGTCAAATGCCTTTTCTGCATCAATTGATAAGATCATGTGGTCCTTTTGTTTTATTTATGTGATGGATTACGTTGATTGATTTTCTAATGTTGAACCATCCCTGCATACCTGGTATGAATCCCCCTTGGTCATGATGAATTATTTTTTTGATATGTTGTTGAATTCTATTGGCTAGAATTTTGTTAAGAATTTTTGCGTCTATGTTCATGAGGAATATTGGTCTGTAGTTTTCTTTTTTTGTGGTATCTTTGCCTGGCTTTGGTATCAGGGTTATGCTGGCTTCATGGAATGAGTTCGGGAGCATTCCTTCTTTTTCTATGCTCTGAAATACGTTTAGTAGTACTGGTATTAACTCTTCTCTGCAAGTTTGGTAGAATTCTCCAGTGAAGTCATCTGGGACAGGACTTTTTTTTAATTACCTCTTGAATCTCTTCTTTTATTATGGGTTTATTTAGTTTTTCTACCTCAGTTTTTGTTAGTTAAGATAGGTAGTGTGTTTCTAGAAATTTGTCCATTTCCTCTACATTTTCAAATTTGTTGGAGGGCAATTCTTTAGTATTCTGTTATGATCCTTTTTATTTAAGTTGGGTCTGTTGTGATACCGTCCATCCCATTTCTTATTCGGGTTATTTGCTTCCTCTCTGTTTTTCTTTTGTCAGCTTGGCCAGTGGTTTGTCAACTTTGTTGATCTTTTCAAAGAACCAGCTTTTGGTCTCGTTGACTCTTTCAATTGTTTTTGTATTCTCTATTTCATTTATTTCTGCTCTCATCTTTATTATCTCCTTTTTTTATTTTTTGGTGCCTGAGGGCTTCTTTTGCTGCTCTTTTTCTGTTTGAGTTGTAGGGTTAATGTTTTGGTTGTGGCCCTTTCTTCTTTTTGGATGTGGGCATTTATTGCTATAAACTGACCCTTAAGCAGTGCTTTTGCTGTGTCCCAAAGGTTATGGTAAAATGTGTTTTCATTCTCATTTGATTCTATTAATTTCTTTATTCCATCCTTGATTTCTTCTACAACACAGTAGTTTTGAAGCTAGGTGTTGTTCAGTTTTCATATATTTGATTTTTTTTTCCTTGTTGTTTGCGTTACCGATTTCTACTTTTTTGGCATTATGATCAGAAAAGATGCTTTGTATTATTTCAGTGTTTTGGATTCTGTTAAGGCTTGCTTTGTGGTCTATTCTGAAGAATGTTCCATGTGCGTTGGAAAAGAATGTGTACTTTGCTGCTGTTGGATGGAGTGTTCTGTGTATGTTTATGAGGTTAAGTTGATTGATTGTGGCATTTAGATCTCCCATATCTTTATTGAGTTTCTTTCTAAATGTTCTGTTCTTCACCAAAAGTGGTATGTTGAAGTCTTCTACTATTATCGTGGAGCTGTCTATTTCTCTTTTCAGTGCTGTTAGAGTTTGTTTCATGTACTTTGGAGCCTTGTCATTGGGCACATATATATTTATTATGGTTATGTCCTCTTGGTGTATTGACTCTTTAATCATTATATAGTGTCCTTCCTTATCCTTTGTGGTGCATTTTGCTTTAAAGTCTTTTTTATCGGAGATTAATATTGCTGCTCCTGCTCTTATTTGGTTGTTTTTTGCTTTATATATTTTTTTCCCATCCTTTGAGTTTTAGTTTATGTCTTCATGTCTAATGTGTGTATCTTGTAGACAGCATATAAATGGATTGTGTTTTTTTAATCCATTCTGCCACTCTTTGTCTCTTTATGAGCACATTTAGGCCATTTATATTCAGTATAATTATTGATAGGTATGCGTTTACTCCTGTCATTTTGACGTAATTTTTTTTTGTGTGTGATGTTGACAGTTTCTTTATTCTGCTTAATTTTTTTGTGCTGAGTTCTTTTTCTTTATATATTTTCTTTTCATCTTTTTCATTATTGTTGATTTTGTGTTTGCTGAGTCTTTATGTTTTTCTTCTTTTTTATTTTGATGGATAGGTTTGTTAGCTTCCTTTGTGGTTTCCTTGAAATTTACCTCCATTTTTCTAAGTTTAAGCCACTCTTTTATTTCTTGATATTGCCTTAACTTCTTGTCTGTATGTATGTTTTATGAGTAAACTGTTTATTCCCTCTTTTTTGTTTTGACATTGTCATTGTTTACATATTGACATCTCTGGTTCCCTATTTTCAGTGTTTTAGCTTTGATTTATTTTTGTGAATTCCCTATCTGGGTTGATAACTGGTTGATCTGTACTAGTTTGGATTGTTGTCTGATGTTTTTAGTTCTCTAATTGGAGGACTCCATTTAATATTTCTTGTAATTTTTGTTTGTTTTTGCAAATTCTCTTAACTTCTGTTTATCTGAAAATGACCTAATTTCACCATCATATTTGAGAGACAGTTAGGCTGGACATATAATTCTTGGCTGGCCATTTTTTTCTTCAATGCTTTATATATGTCATCCCATTGCTTACTTGCCTGCATGGTTCTGCCGAGTAGTCAGAGCTTAGTCTTATTGATTCTCCTTTGTAGGCGACTTTTTGCTTATCACTAGCTGCTCTCAAGATTCTATCTTTATCTTTGGTTTTGGCAACTTTCATTATGATATGTCTTGTTGACTTTCTTTTGGGGTCTACCCTGTATGAGGTTCACTGAGCTTCTTGGGTAGATATCTTCTTGTTTATCATATTGGAGAAGTTTTCTGCCAGCAAATCTTCAATAATTCTCTCTGTGTTTTCTGTTATCCTCCCCTGTTCTGGTACTCTGATCATGTGTAGGTTTTTCCTCTTGATAGTGTCCCACATAAATTCTTAGGCTTTCAGAATTTTTTTTTCTGATTTTTCCTCAAAAAAATTGGTGTCAAGGGATTTATCTTCAATCTCACTAATTCTGACTTCCATTGTCTCAGTTCTGTTCCTATGCCCTTCTATTGAGTTGTCTAATTCTGAAATTTTATTGTTAGTCTTTTAGATTTCTAGTTGCTATCTCTGTATGGCTTCTAGCAGCCTGTTAATTTTGTTTTGTTCTTGCATTGTTTTCCTGAATTGCTCTATTAATTTGCCTATGTGTTTTTTGGCTTGGTCAGAGTTTTGCCTGATCTCCTTCCTGATCTCTTGTAGAGCTCTGTATGTTAGTCCTTTAAGTTCTTTCTCAGGTAGTTCCTTTGCCTTATCTTCCTCTGGAAGGTTTCCTTATTCTGTATCTTGGTTGCTCGGTGGAGCCATCGACCTGCTTATTTGTGTGACTTATTTATATGACTGTTATCTTTGAGACATCAAAAAATTATTAGACTTATTTATTTATTTACTGTATGTTTGTTTACTGTGTCCTGACTTTTTGTTTTGTTTTGATATGCCCAAGTAGGCTGGGTGTGTGAGGTATTTTGATTGTTGGCATTTTTGAAGTTCTTATGTCCTGTTTCCAGGTGGTCAGAGCAGCTACTAAGTGTATGAGCCCAGAAGTCTGTTGACTTTTCTTGTGGGGGTGTGGCACAGGTGTCCAAGTCATTGGTCACTGAGGGTGTGATGCAGGCTCTACCTATAGTCCCTAGGTGGGCGGGGCTGCATAGGGGTGTTCAGAGCAGGGACAGATATCTGGCTGCAGTGGGGGGCTATGTATGGAGCAAGGTTGATGGCTATCCCCACATGTGTGAGTGGAAGACGTGTACCTATCCCCTAGAGCATGTAGTGGAAGTGTATTTCAACTGGTTCTTGGGCACTCAGTGCTGTTTGCTGGAGGGACTGGGAGACACTACTAATTCTCAGACCCCTGTCATGGGTGACTAGATGAAGTGGGTGGTACCACCAGCCCTCAGGCCCTGGGGTGGGTGGGTGAACCCCCTGCTTAGGGGGCAGGGCGATGTCAAATGTCATGTATCTGCAACTCTCCCTTCCCCGCTGCACTTGAAAATGGGCTTCAGGTGCTGTTTTATGCTAATGAGAGCATGTGGTGTTGAATTGGCCCACAAAGGTCTGGGCAGGGGTGAAGGGCACTGCAAGTCTGTGGACCCCTTCTACCAGTGGGTGGGCGAAGGGGCAGAGCCTTCTGACCAGCCCTGAGTTCCTGGCTTAGGGGGCATGGAATTTTTTAATACTGTGGGGCTGGAGTTGGAGCAGAGTAGGGGTAGGGGGTGGGTAAGGGGAAGGAAGTGCTTCTCTGCTGTGAAACCGTGGGAGGGGCAGAGGTTATTTGCTTCTGTGCAGTAGATTAGAATCTTGCACTTAACTTTTGCAGGTCTGGTGTCACTCCTATTTGGTTCTTGAGGTGTGTGCACATTTGCTGCTGCTTGGCTGCCCCTGATGTGGTGAGGCTCGTCTTTGAACTATACTGCTTGCCTCAGCCCATGTGTGTTGTACATACTCAGCTAGTAGGGCACTGGCGACCTTGTGAGCTGTACTTCTCTACTGCTTTTAAATTGTCTCCCTTCCATCTGCTGCTCAGTCTGATTCTTCAGCTTTGTCTAGGCTTCCTAGATTGTCATATATAACTGATTCACTTGTTATTTTGGGTCTTTGTTGTGAGAGGGATGAAAGGAAGCATCTGAAGTCTGTTTTTGCTCAATATTGTATCCTGTGCCTATTAACTGCTCTGTAAATATTTGTTGACTGAATTAATAATTTCACCCCTTACCCCTCAACAAGATGGATTGACACAGTGGCTGCAACAATGGGCTGAAGCATTACAATTATGAGGATGGTGCAGGACTGGGCAGTGTTTTGTTCTGTTGTACATAGGGTTGCTATGAGTTGGAAATGACTCTATGGCACCTAACAACAACAACAACCCCATCCCCACTACCTCTAGTCAGGGAAAACAGGATGATATGGCACATATTAACTGCTCAATAAATATTTGTTGAATGAATTAATAATTCCCACTCCCTACCCTACCCCACCTCTTCTAGTCAGGGAAAACAGGATGTTCTTCATTTTGTCATATCAATAAGCTTGCTGCAATTTGAGGCAAAATTCCTCATAAAGAAGGCCCTTGTCTGTTGACTAGGAAAATCATCTTGATAGATACATTTAATTATCAGAGTCAAAGTCTACTGGGAAAAACCTAGACTAAACAAAAAATGAAGTGCAATACATAAGAAAATGACAGGAATTTGGATTACAGTTAAGCTCACTGGCAGCTGGAGGAGGAGGATTGAGGAAACCAAAGAGTGGGTGGAGGGCTAGCAATTAGTAGAGAATAGTCATGGTTTTTTCAGTTGTCTCATATGCATGTGAAAACTGGAAAATGAAAAAGGGAGGCAGAAGGAGAATTGCTGCATTTGAATTGTGGTGAAGAATATTGAATATACGATAGACTGCCAGAAGAATGAATAAATCAGTCTTAGAAGAAATATAGCCAGAATGCTCCTTAGAATTGAGGATGGTGAGACTTTGTCTTGCTTATGTTAGTTGTGTCATTAGGAAGGAACAATTCCTAGAAAAGGACATCATGTTTGGTAAAGCAGAGGACCAACAAAAATGAGGGAAATCCTCAATGAGATGGATCGACACAATAGCCACCACAGTGGGCTCAAACATACCAGTGACTATGTGGATGGCATGGGACCTGGAGCCATACATAAGGTCACCATGAGTTGGGGCAGACTCGAGGGCAGCTAACAACAACAACAATAGCCATAGAACTTTGGGACAATAGTGTATAGTTGCTTGTTATGCTGTTAAGAATGCTTACTCCCATTAACTGCAAATTATCAGTAGTAGTTGGCATCTTAGTTATCTAGTTTGCTGTAGCAGAAATATCACAAGTGGATAGCTTTAACAAAGAGAAATTTATTTCTTCACAGTAAAGTAGCCTAGACGTCCAAATTCAGGGTGTCAGCTCCAGGGGAACACTTTCTCTCTCTGTCAGCCCTGGAGGTAGGTCCTTCTCATCAATCTTCCATTGGATTCGGAGCTTCTCCACACAGGAACCACAGGTTCAAAGGATGTGCTCTGCTTCTGGCACTGCTTTCTTGGTGGTATGAGGTCCTCCTGTCTCTCTGCTCACTTTTTCTCTTTTATATCCCAAAAGAAACCGGCTCAAGACAATCCAATCCCATAGATTGAGTCCTGCCTCATCAACACAACTGTTGCCCATCTCCCCTCATTAACATCATCTAGGCAGGATTTACAACACATAGAAAAATCACATCAGATGACAAAATGGTGGACAATCACACAATACTGGGAATCATGGCCCAGCCAAATTGATACACATATTTTTTTGGGACACAATTCAATCCATGACAGTTGGTTATATCAATAGCCTTGTTATAGAATGTGTAGAAGCAAGGAATAAGTTTTGATCATGAGTAGCCAATGTGTGGAAATGACTGGCTACCACGTTCTCATTAGTTGATTTTGAACATCTGTCCATAGGAGGAGAAAACCCTGGTGGCCTAGTGGTTAAGAGCTATATGGCTGCTAACCAAAAGGTCGGCAGTTTGAATCCACCAGGTGCTCCTTGGAAACTCTGTGGGGCAGTTCTACTCTGTACTATAGGGTTGTTAGGAGTTGGAATCTACTCGAATGCAATGGGTTTGGTTTTTTTGATTTTTGTCCATAGGAGGGAATCTTCCAAGTGAAGAACACGTAAAACACTATCTCCTTCCCAATTGTATTCCCAGAATCTATTTATGATCCTACAGAATACTTTTCTGCAGTCAAATTCAAGAGCTTGAAGACTGAAGTCTTGAGTGACCTTTGCACTTAAGCTATGATCTAAGAACTTGAGATATGGAATCAGTGTACTGTGAGTGCTAGGAATTCACTGGAGAAAACTATAGTATATGTTAGAAACATAATTAAGACCAGAATGTGGATAAATAGCAAGGAAATAGGAAACCAGAATACAGGCAGCAGTTCCTAAACAGAACATAACCTGGCACCAATTTGGTCTAGCACTTTTTTGACTGGGTCAAATACATGCTTGTTTTGCAGTGATTTGAAGGCTGGACACCTGACATAGGTTACCAATTTTTAAAGAATTAGAGTGAATAAAACATATACTGTATGTAATTTAATCCTTCTTTGACTCAGAAGACACTTTAAAAATCTGCATCTTTCTCAGAGTCCTCACTTACGCATAGTGTTGAACAGTTGATTTCTTATGAATAGATTGATGAATAAACCCAGTATTACTGTAGGTAGGTAAGTGAACTTCCAGTCTTTTTAACCTTGGATGGCAAACAAAGCCAAACATTTGGATACGAGAGCTATTAGAAAAAGCTTTTTCTGCCTCTGCACAATTGGAATGACATTGTTCAGGGTCACTGCATCTGAACCCATCCTCGTTTATGCATGGTCTGAAACAGAATGGTTTCACACAGGGGCATGGGCAGGAATGGGGTAGGAAGTTATAATTGTTAGACTGCCAGACACATAGGTGCTAAGTAAATGATTATCTGCTATTCACAATGTAGATATTATGCTATTTTTATGGCCTTCAGTAGTTTATTTTGTTCATTCAGGATTTTATATGGTATGAAATAGATACTTTGCAAGGCATTGGGGAAGCAGAAAGGAAAGACACATCCTCTTTTCTTGAGGAGCTCATAATTACATGAGGAAGATGAGTACATAATTTAAATATTGTGTGAGAAGTACACTACCTATAGTAGACTCTCAATAAGTGTTTTTTAATTGAATAAGACGTTATCCTGACTATCTAGCTTAGGGTTTTAAAATAGGACTAGTTTCTTTTGATGGGAAACCTTTCAATCAAGGAGAAAAAAAAAATATGGCCTTAGTCTTATGTTTCGGTGTATGCAGAGTTATTAATTCACAATTCCAGATATCAGTCCAGACCCATGATAGCTGGCTTTCTGTTCCTACTTCCATATGTTTCTGTGTTATCTTTATATTAGCATAAGATGGCAGCTATATATGTTTTCAAAAGTAAAGACAGTATTCAAACTTATTCTTTCTATTACAGGGAACAACATGGTGGATATGGGAAGTATTATATTTATGTTGAATGAACTACAACAACAGTATGAGGATGTTTGTAAGTGAGCTCTTGTTGCTATATCAAGTTTTATTTATAAATAAATTGTCTTTAAATTAAACCCAAATTTATAGACTTTATCTTCTGGGTTTTGAAAGCCTTCTCTGAACTCTTTACCCTAATTTTTAAATCTAAAAGATAACAATTTAATGTAATATCTAAATATGCCTAATTAGTATTGATTATATACAATGAAGGAGCCCTGGTGGTGCAGAGGTCTTAGCCTCTGGCGTGACCCTCCTCCCAGCATCTCTAGAGGCCAATATTTAAAATGTTTTAGCTGATTCCTTGATATTTATCTTCATAACTCTAAACATGTTTATATTTCTATTTTTTTATAATTTATTTATTTTTTTTGCTTTTGAGAATATACTCAGCAGAACAGACCAACTCAACAGTTTCTACATGTACAGTTCAGTAACATTGATTACATTCTTTGAGTTGTGCAACTATTCTCACCCTCCTTTTCCGAGTTGCTCCTTCTCCGTTAACATAAACTCACTGCCCCCTAGTTAAGCTAAACTATTGTTTGGTTTTAAGAAGACTATAGGGGATATTTTTGGTTTACAATTTAAAGATTATCTCAGGGCAGTAGTTTCGGGGGTTCATGTAGCCTCCATGAGTCCAGGAAATCTGGATTCTATGAGAATTTGAAATTCTGTCCTGTATTTTATATTGCTATTTCTTGATTTTTAAATTTTGGGTAGACACTTCCTACTATCAAAAATAAGGATTTAGCTCTGTTTGAGTTTCCATGTTCCTACGATGCCCACATACTTTTCATATACCTACCCTATACTACCAATATAGTTATATGGTAATTTGATTAATTTTTATTCAGTGTTTTTATTAATATGTCTATATAAACCCTATTCACAGCTGAGCCATATAGTATCTATGGTTACTTTCTTTTTCTGTGCAACCCTCTCCCCACTTTGAGTTAATAATTGTCTTATATTATTTATTTGCTTGTTTTTAAAAAGTATTTTTATTACTAATCCAGGCCCAAATTCTGCCCACCACAAACCCTGTCTAGATATCCTCTCCATAAGTTTGGATACACCAGGTATTCTGTCAGTTTTGTCTTCTTGAAGAATTCTCCCTTAGATACTTCTTATAATCTCCAATATGGATTTGTTGCTCTCCGCACCTTATGAGCAGTTATCACCTGTGATCTTGGTTCATAAGCATTCTGGAGACTTTTTTTTATTTCCATCCTGTATCAGAGCTCCAGTTTCCTTTGCCCTGTGTCTTTCTCTCTCTCTCTCTTTAAAATTTCCTTATTTTAGTGTGAAGCACATTATCTAGAAGCTTATTGAGAAAAAGTTTTTGGGCAACAACTTTTGAAACCTTGAACATCTTGAAATTGTCTTTATTCTGATTCATAGTTTGGTTGGGTATAAAATTCTAGATCGGAAATAATTTTCTCTTAGAATTTTGAATTTTTCTAGCTTTCAGTGTTGCTGTTGAAGTCCAAAGCTATCCTGGTTTTTCACCCTGATTTTTCCCTTTGGAAACTTAGAGGATATTTTAGTTGTATCTAGTGGTCCAAAATTTCATAATGATGTACCTTGATATATATATTTTTTGCAACTGTTGGGCTGAGTTCAGTGTCCATTAGTTCTTTGAAATTTAAAAGCAATTATCGATGATTTTTTTCCCTCTATTTTCTCTCTTCTCTCTCTTTTTTATTGTGGTAAATATATAGGTAACAAAACATTTGCAGTTTCAACAATCTTCATTTATACAGTTCATTGACATTAAATGTGTTGTTCAGCATGTTGTTCGACCATTACCATTCTTGAATTTTTCCTTTGCCTTTAACACAAGCTCAGTGTTTCTCTAACTCTTATTATTTGGATATTTGATGCCCTGGACTGGTTCTCCATCTTTTTTAAAAAAGTCATTTTTCTACTGTTTTCTACCATTTTCCTTTTTGTTTTGCTTTCTGGGAGATTTTCTTTCTTTCTTTCTTTTTTTTTACAGTGTTTCATTCTGTTACACAGAAAGTTTCCATGAGTCAGAGCTGACTCAAGGACAGCTAACACTAAATAGTTAGAATGCAGTTTGCTTTGCTTAGGCCACACTTGTAGTGGGTTAAGGAAAAACCTGTTGTGGTTGAGTTGATTCAGACTCATAGCAACTCTATAGGACAGAGCAGAAGTGCCCCATAGAGTTTCCAAGGAGCACCTGGTGGATTCAAATTGTTGACCTTTTGGTTAGCAGCGATAGCACTTAACCACTACGCCACCAGGGTTTCCCGTAGTGGGTTAAAGGCATCTATTTTCTATGTAGAGAGGTAAAAGATTAGAATAAAGCTACTGCAGTTTCCATTTCTCTGAAATATAGTTGATGCTAGTCCTTCTTCTCCCAGACAACTCCATAATTAATTCTCTGTGAGTTTTTTTATTGTGTTTTAGATGAAGGTTTACAGAGCAAATTAGTGTCTCATTAAACAATTAATACACATATTGTTTTGTGACATTGGTTGCCAGCCCCAGGACATGTCAACACTCTTCCCTTTTTGAGCTTGGGTTCCTCATTACCAGCTTTCCTGACCCCTCCTGCCTTCTCCTCCTTGCCCCTGGGCTGGTGTACACATTTAGTCTCATTTGTTTTTATGGGCCTGTCTAATCTTTGGCTGAAGGATGAACCTCAGGAGTGACTTCAGTACTGAGTTAAAAGGATGTTGGGGGTCCATACTCGCGATTTCTCAAGTCTGTCAGGCCAGTAAGTTCGGTCTTCTTTTGTTTGAGTTAGAATTTTGTTCTACATTTTTCTCCGTTTCTGTTCAGGACCCTCTCTCCCTGTCAGAGCAGTCAGTGGTGGTAGCCAGGCACCATCTAGTTGTGCTGGACTCAGTCTGGTGGAGGCTGTGGTGATAGTGGTCCATTAGTCTTTTGGACTAATCTTTCCCTTGTGTCTTTCTTTTTCTTCATTCTGGGAAATTTTCTTAACTTTATCTTCTATTTAAGCCTTCTTTTGTGTAACTTTTTTAATTTTCGAAAGCTCTTTTTTATTCTCTGAATGTTGTTTTATTTTAAAATCCTCTCATGGACACTCCTTTTCTTGTTTTTTTTTGTATGTAATTAATATTTTCTGAAACACAGAGGATATTGATAATGCTTTTAAAAATTCCCTTTTCATTTGTACTCTGTTTCTTCCAAGTTGCTTTTCTCTATTCTTCATTTTATAGTCATTTCTCAGATGTCTGGTGATCTTTGGTTGTCTGACCGTATTTGAGGATGGTGAACTAAGAATTTGTGTGGAAACTCTGAGACTTAGGTTGGAACTAATTGACTATGAGCTCATCACAGTAGGACAGTGGTTCTTAATCAGAGGCAATCCCTCTGCTCTCCTATCCCTCCAGGGACGTTTAGCAATGTCTGGAGACATTTTTCTTTTTTTAATTGTGCTTTAGGTGAAAGTTTACAGAGCAAATTAGTTTCTGATTAAATAATTAATACACAAATCATTTTGTGACATTAGCGGTCAACCCTGTGATGTGTCAACATTCTCCCCTCCTCCACCACTAGTTCCCTGTTTCTATTTGTCCAGTTTTCTTGTTCCTTCCTGCCCTCTCGTATTTGCTTTTGGGCTAGTGTGTGCGTTTAGTTTTGTACACATAATTGAACTGCAAAGCACGTTCCTCATGTGTGTTATTGTTTGTCCTACAGATGTGTCTAGTCTTTGGTTGAAAGGTGAACCTCGGGAGAGACTTCAGTACTGAGTCAAAAGGGTGTCTGGGGCCTCGGGGTTTCTTTAGTCTCTGTCAGACCACCAAGTCTGGCCTTTTTTTGGGTGTGAATTTGAATTTTGTTATACATTTTTCTCCCTCTGTGTCCAGGATCCTCTGTTGTGATCCTTCTCAGAGCAGTAAGTAGGTGGTGGTAGCTGGGCACCATCTAGTTGTTCAAGGCTCAGTGTGATGGAGGTTGTGGTAGTTGTGGCCCATTAGTCCTTTGTGTCTTTGGTTTTCTTCATTCTCCTTTGGCCCAGCTGGGATGGAACTAGTAGATGTATCTTAGATGGCCCCTCACGGGCTTTTAAGATACCAGACACTACTCACCACAGTCAGATGTAGAACATTTTCTTTATAAACTATGTTATGCCAATTGAGCTAGATATCCCCCAAGACCGTGGTCCCCAGCCCTCAGTCCAGTAGCTTGGTCTTTCAAGGAGTTTGGATGTCTGTGAAACTTCTATGACTTTGCCTTGGTCAAGTTGTGCTGACTTCCCCCGTATTGTGTATCGTCTTACCCTTCACCAAAGTTACCACTTACCTAATATCTAGTTAGTGTTTTCCCTCCTTACCCTTTCCCTCCCTTTTTCTTTCTCTGTGTAACCCTTTTCATGAGTTTTTATAATAGTGGTCTCATTCAGTATTTGTTTTTTTGTGATTGACTTATTTCACTCAGCATAATGCCCTCCAGATTCATCTATGTTGTGAGGTGTTTTGCAGATTCATCACTGTTCTTTGTTGTTGCATGGTATTCCATTGTGTGTATGCACCATGGTTTGTTTATCCGTTCATCTGTTGATGGTCACTTAGGTTGTTTCTGTCTTTTTGCTTTTGTGAATAATACTGCAGTGAACATGGGTGTGATAGGGTATATTGCTAGGAATGGGATTGCTGGATCGTATGATATTTCTATTTCTAGCTTTTTAAGGGAAAGCCATATCATTTTCCAAAATGGTTGATCATTTTGCATTCCCACCAGCAGTCATAAGAGTTCCAATCTCCCCATTTTTTTTTTTTAATGGAGACATTTTTTGTTAGCACAACCTGGGTGGTGTTATGGACATCAAGTGGGTAGAGGCCAGGAATGCTGCTAAACATCCTGCAATGCACAGGACTACCCCCTTCAACAAGTAATTACCTGGTCCACAATGTCGATAATGCTGAGGTTGAGAAGCCCTGCTGTTTGTTCCTTCTTTAAATGATTACTGTCCTGTGCTGCCTATTGTCCAGTGGAAACTGTGACTTTTCATATATTTTGTCCAATTTTTAGTTGGAGGATAACTCTGGTCCCTATTACAGTGCCTTGGCCCAAATCAAAAGGGTTTGAAGTGAAAGTATTTAAATATATTAAATCAGCAAGATATATTTAACCTCATTAATAGCTCAATCTTTTGTTCATCAGTTCTGTTAGATTTTCAACTTAATAACTTTATTTTATGTGTTTAAGCAACTGATAATTTCTTGAATAACTTTTATGAGGACTTTTTTTTGGGAAAAATATTGTAAGTTGTATAGGTAAACGAAATGATTGAATATGTGTCCCTTACCTAGCAATTATGGAAGAGTCGGACCTGGATGAAACTACTTCAATTAGAAGGTTATCAAAACTATCTCAGCGTTCTGTACAATTTAAGAAGGGAGGCAGTTTACCTTCCAGACTGTCTGAGATTTCAATAACTCAAAAGTTAAACAGAAAAATCCTCCAACATCATAGTAAAATTATGGAGAATAATGATAACCTTGGATTTAAAAGTCCAAAAAATACTTGGCAAATAAAAAAAATTCTGGAAGAAGTTGATAACAGTGATGTAGGATCCCAGGAACCATATTCAAAGGATGGGACAAACCTCAAAAAACATTCAGACAAGGCTGAAATTCATGACTTCAAGTATAAACCACAAAGCACGAAGAGTATTTCAAACTTCAAAAAGTCTCTGGATAAAAGTGATATTTCTGGAAAAAGTGATGTTTCTAGTATTCCAAAATTAAAGAAGCCAGTTGTAAGAAGGCGTTCCAGCCTCCTCAAACAGATTTCATCTAAGGAAAAAACTGCAGTTGATACTCTGGGTCAGTATCATATATATAAGCCGGAATCTAGGTCATTAAATTGTTGAATTATCACAGAAATGAGCAGAATGAATCACTTATTAGGTAGTTTTAAGCATTTAAATTGTCAATAGTTTGCATAACCGCCACCTATTTTTTTTTTTTTTTTTATGGTACATAGGCCAATGGATACAATCTTGTGGTTTTGTTGGTAGTTTCTTTCCAGATGCCCCAACTTTCCAAAGTTTGGGGGATTCTAACTTTGAGAAGTTTGTTTAGTGATTAACTGGAGTTGTGGAAATCCATAGAAAGTAGAGGGTCTCTTTTCCTTTGGCAGTCTGTTTATTTTGTAGTTTATTTAGCCAAGGTTGTAGGAAGTCTATATGAAATTTGTGCTTAGAGTTCCATAATTTAAATATATGATATTCATAGTACTTAAGGTATTATCTCTTACGGATATGGGAATATCAAGACAAAATAATTAATGCTACACATCCCAGGCCCCCAAGGCTTTATGGTCTTCCTGAAAGATGAACACTGATCTCCCAACAAATATATGTATTGCATCTGCCCCCTTTCTGTACTACTTCATATGCAGAGGTGCTGTGTATGGAACCTAATTGAACACTCCTTCCTGTAATCCTTTGCTGAAGTTACTTACCACTCTCATACTTAGTGTTCTGGAGACAGAGATGTGTGAAATACTTCATCTGGTATAACTTCCCCAAAGAATTTGATGGTAATTGGGCAACTATGAAATGTGACTGCTTCCAGAACTAAAAAAAAATTTTTTTCATTAAAAAAAATTTTTAACTTTTCATTTTAAAATAATTGTACATTTATAAAAATTTTAAAATTGTTAAAAACTCCCATATATCCTTCATCTAGTTTCCCCAAATGTTAAGATCTTATATAGCCACAACATAATTATCAAAACTAGAAAATTAATATCGATTCAATATTATCTACTCATCTACAGACTTTATTCAAATTTTGTCTAGTGTTCCAAAGATGTTCTTTTGGTTCAGGATCCAATCCAGGATCACACATTGCATTTAGTTTCCATGTGTCCTTAGCCTCCTCCAATCTGGATGATTCGTTAGTTTTACATTTGACACATCTGAAAAGCGTTGGCAAGATATTTTGTGTAACATCCTGCATTTTGTGTTTTCCTGATATTTCTTAATCAATAAGTTCAGGTTATGCATTTTTGGCCATAGAAGGGATCCATAGAAGGGATAGTGTGGCTTCTCAGTGCATCAAATCAGGAGGCTCATGATGTGCATGGGTACCTGCTTCCAGGGTTTTATGTTTTTGAAGGTTGTGAACTTAAAGCATGGCAAGGGAAAGGGAAAGGGAAGAAATCTCTAACATTTTTGCTTGGGATCCCGGAATTTAAATAAAACACATTGGTGTTTTGATCTTTTGGACTCATTCATTATGTTCTAATCACAAGAAAGCAGCGCTGGCGGGGCCACTGGAACAGGCTGTTCAAATAAGTAGGCTATAAATGTTTTTAGAATTTCAATACAGTTTTGGGCTTGAGTTATAGGAGAATAGTTAACTATAGAACACAACAGAAATGTGAAGAGAAGAGCAGTGCTTCCATAAGGTAATATTAAATAGATAAAACTTGCTCTTTGATTATTAAAGATTTTAGGTACCAGTTATTATTGTTAGACATACAAAGTCTGTTGCTTACTAATCCTGCACATTTTGCAGGTTTAGAAAATGTCTGTGAAGCTGTCCGTAAACTCAAAGAAAATTACATTGCTGCAGAAGAACTTCAGTCCATTTTACCTTCAGTAGGAATTACTTTATCTGATAAAGAGTTTCAGAAGATTGTGACAGACACTACCAGAAATGGTATGATACATAATACAAAATTTTGGGGGGAAATTTAGGTATTTTTATGGGATAATATTAAACATTGGTGCAAGTTCCATGAACTTGGAATGGGACAGAATGGGTCATTTTAGAGGAACTTCAGAAAAAACAGATGTAAAAGTAGAAAGTCTGACCTGATGGATTAGTTTGGAGGAGGTAGGGCTTTCATATTTCAGAATTGTTTCGGTGAGACTCTTTGTCACTAGCCCTAGCTGTGCCTTCTAGGCTGGGAAAGACCCTAGGGAAGGCTGATCCAGTTGTACAGAGATTCAGAAAGTAAGACCACAGTATTCAAGGAGAATAAAAATCTCTAAGCAAATAGCTCAGGGATCCAAAAAGAAATAATTAGAGATACCAAATGTAATGGAATTTAAGGATAGTGATACCTAAACAATCCAGGCAGGCACTTAGCATCTAGATGTTTAATAGCATATCACAATCACTGTACTAAATTCAAGGGAGAGTGTAAGTTTAGTTTTTGTATTGGAGAAGTTGTTTTATCAGTAAGTAAGAATTGTCCACAGCTGAAGTTCAGTTGAGAATAGGGAAGAGGCAAAATTTTGACAAAGACTGACTTAGGATAACGTTACAAGTAAATTCCCATAAACTGAGCACAATTTCTTAGCTAAGGTAAATAGGAAAGAAGACTTTTTGATTAAAAGAAATATCTGTTGTTGTTGTTAGGTGCTTTTGAGTTGGTCCTGACTCATAACAACCCTATGTACAACAAAACGAAACATTGCCCAGTTCTGCACCTTCCTCACAATTGTTGGTATGTTTGAGCCCACTGTTGCAGCCTCTGTGTCAATCCATCTCATTGCAGGGCTTCCTCTTTTTCACTGACCCTCTACTTTACCAAGCATGATGACTGGGCTGTCCTGATAACCTGTCCAAAGTATGTGAGACAAAGTCTCACCATCCATGCTTCCAAGGAGCACTCTGCCGGTACTTCTTCCAAAACAGACTTGTTTGTTCTTCTGCACTTCATGATATGTTCTTCACCAACACCATAATTCAAAGGGGTCAATTCTTCTTCAGTCTTCCTTATTCATTGTCCAGCTTTTGCATGCATGTGAGGTGATTAAAAATACCATGGCTTGGGTCAGGCACCCTTCATCCTCAAAATGATGTCTTCGCTTTTCAACACTTTAAAGATGTTTTGTGCAGCAGATTTGCCCAGTGCAATGCATCCTTTGATTTCTTGACTACTGCTTCCATGGATGTTGATTGTGGATCCAAGGAAAATGAAATCCTTGACAACTTCAATATTTTCTCCGTTTATCTTGATGTTGCTTATTGGTCCAGTTGTGAGAATTTTTAGTTTTCTTTATGTTCAGCTGTAATCCATACTGAGGGCTGTATTTTTTGATCTTCATTGGTAAGCGCTTCAAGTCCTCTTCACTTTCAGCAAGCAGGGTTGTTTCATCTGCATATTGCAGGTTGTTAATGAGTCTTCCACCAATCCTGATGCCCTGTTCTTCTTCATATAGTCCAGCTTCTCAAATTATTTGCTCAGCACCCAGATTGAATCCGTATGCTGAAAGGATACAACCCTGACGCACACCTTCCCTGATTTTAAACCACGCAGTAATCCCTTGTTCTGTTTGAACAACTGCCTGCTGGTCTACGTACAGATTCTGTATGAGCACAATTAAGTGTTCTGGAATTGCCATTCTTCACAGTGTTATCCATTATTTTGTTATGATCCATACAGTTGAATGCCTTTGCATAGTCTGTAAAACACTGGTGAACATTTTTCTGCTTTCAGCCAAGAACCATATGACATCAGCAATATCCCTCGTTCCATGTCCTGTTCTGAATCTGGCTTGAATTTCTGACAGTTCCCTGTCAATGTACTGTTGTAACTGTTTTTGTATTAGATTCAGCAAACTTTTACTTGCATGTGATATTAATGATATTGTTTGATAATTTCCGCATTCTGTTGTATGACCTTTGTTTGGAATGGGCACAGATATGAATCTTTTCCAGTCCATTGGCCAGGTAGCTGTCTTCCAAATTTCTTGGCATATTTGGAAGATATGAGCACCTCCAAGGCTGCATCTGTTTGTTGAAATATCTCAATTGGTATTCTGTTAGTTCCTGGAGCCTTGTTTTTCACCATTCCCTTCAGTGCAACTTGGACTTCTTCCTTCAGTACCACAGGTTCTTGATCATATGCTACTGACTAAAATGGTTGAACATCAACCAATTCTTTTTGGTACAGTGACATTGTGTATTTCTTACATTTTCTTTTGATACTTCCTGTGTCATTCAATATTTTGCCCATAGAGTCCTTCAGTATTGCAACTCGAGGCTTCAATTTTTGGTTCAGGTTTTTCAGCTTGAGAAATGCCAAGTGTTCTTCTCTTTTGGTTTCCTAACTCTAGGTCTTTGCGCATGTTGTTATAGTACTTTACTTTGTCTTCTCAAGCTGCCCTTTGAAATATTCTGTTCAGTTCTTTTTACTGCATCATTTCTTCCATTTGCTTTAGCTACTCAATGTTCAAGAGCAAGTATGAGAGTCTCTTCTGACATCCATTTGGTCTTTTCTTTCTTTCCTGTCCTTTTAATGACCCTTTGCTTTCTTCAAGTATGGTGTCCTTGATGTCATCCCGCAACTTGTCTGATCTTCGGTCATTAGTGTTCAATGCATAAAATCTATTCTTGAGATTTTATTCTCCAGATTCAGGTGGGATATACTCAAGGTTGTAATTTGGTTCTTGTGGACTTGTTTTAATTTTCTTCAGCTTCAACTTAAACAGTGGTCACAAATATGAATCTCTTCCAGTGAGCAATTCATGGTCTGTTCCACAGTCGGCCCCTGGCCTTGTTCTGTCTGATGATATCGAGTTCTTCCATTGTCTCATTCCACAGATGTAGTTGATTTGATGCCTGTGTTTTCCGTCTGATGAGGTCCAAGTGTATAGTTGCTGTTTATGTTGTTGAAAATGGTATTTGTAATGAATAAGTCATTGGTTTTGCAAAATTTTGTCATGCACTCTCTGGCATCATTTCTATCACCAAGGGCGTATTTTCCAAGTTTCCATCCTTCTTCTTTGTTTCCAACTTTTGCATTCCAGTCACCAGTAATTATAAATGCATCTTGATTGCATGTTTGATCTATTTCAGACTGTAGAAGTTGGTAAAAATCTTCAATTTTCTCATCTTTGAAATATCTGAGGAGTATAAGTACAGAGCGCTTTCCGCTTATCAGGATTGGTACGATCACCATAGAGGGTTTATATCTGAAAATAGGTAGTTAAGTGGATCAGCTGTGAACTAAGGCTATAAAAAAACAAAAACAAAAGCAAAAACTATTGCTGTTGAGGTGATTCCGACTCATAGCAGCTCTATAGGACAGAGTAGAACTGCCCCAAAGGGTTTCCAGGAAGTGGCTGGTGTATTCGAACTGCCAACATTTTGGGTAGCAGCTGCACTCTTAACCACTTTGCTACCAGGGTTCCAAACTAGGGAACAGGTGGAAATATTTGGATCTGTCAAGATTGGTTAGTATTGTCAATGTATCCTAATTGATAGCATATTGACTGAATTTTTATAATGGTGTGACATAAATAGACTCCTTAACTTTGCCATGGTCACCTTTCCTTTTTCTGATTTATCGAGAATTTAATACCTAGCTCAATCCTTTGCACATAATTGGTATTGAAAAGGCAGGGACCATGTCTTACTTATTTTTGTATCTTGGTGCCTAGCATAGTTCTTGGGACTAATATTCCCTCAATAATTGGTGAAATAAAATAGACTGACCTAATTTAGAAAGATTCATCTTAGATGTAGGATGTAAACAAGAAATAGGATGATGATGAAATGAAGGATCAAATGATTTTAATAGTTGTATTAAAATGGGAATTTACCTTTTATGTAAAAATACAACAGAATGTATGACTTAAACTATTTTACAGAAAATGAAATGGTGAAGTTAGATGACTTTATGAGTGCTCTTGCAAAGGAGCGAAGTCTTCCCGAATGTGCTGGTAGGTAGCAAATTTATTTTTAAAATGATTTTGTGGAAAGAGTACTTAAATTGAGAAGAATTAAGTTCAATAGAACTGGGTTTGCTTTTGGATAGATTCTTAATAGCCATGTAATCCTTAGGCATTTAGCAATTTTTTCTTAACTTGCTACATCAAATAGCTAACCTGCCTGTCTCACAGATTGTCATACGGTTTTTACAAGCGGAAAGTGCTACTCAAATGTATAGTAATATTAGTCATAAGAGCAAATAAATAATTATTCCCAGTGATAAGTAATGGATGGGTGATTTGATTTTTTATAAGGAACTTGTTTGAATAAAACGGGTTTTGGTTCACCTTTGGTTTAGAACATTTTAAAAAACAATTTTATTGAGGTATAATTTATATACATAATGTTAAAACTGGAAACAATTCAAATGTCCATTGACTGGTGGGCTGTCAACAAAATGGAGTATGTTGGTGTTGTTAGGGGCCATCGAGTTGGTTCCGACTCACAGTGACCCTGTGTACAACAGAACGAAACACTGCCCGGTCCTGTGCCTTCCTCACAGTTGTTGTTATGCTTGAGCCCATTGTTGCAGCCACTGTGTCAGTCCACCTTGTTGAGGGTCTTCCTCTCTTTTGCTGACCTTCTCCTTTACCAAGTGTGATATTCTTCTCCAGGGACTGATCCCTCCTGATAACATGTCCAAAATATGTGAGACGTAATCTCGCCGTTCTTGCTTCTAAGGAGCATTCTGGTTGTACTTCTTCCAAGACAGATTTGTTCGTATATCCATATAATAATACTAATTAAGTCATATGAAGGAATGAATTACTAATAATACATACTACAACATGAGTTAACCTAAAAGCGTTATGTAAAGTGAAGGAAGCTAGGCACAAGAGACTTACTTACATATTATATGATTCCATTTATAGTCAGTGTCCAGAAAAGGCAAATTTATAGAGACAGAAAGCAGATCAATGGTTGGCTAGGGATGGGACACGGGATTAACTGCAAATGGGCTTGAGGGAATTTGGAGAGTGACGGACATGTTATAAAATTGGATTGTGGTGATGGTTATATAACTCTAATTTTACTGAAAATCAGTGAATGGATTAATTTTATTCACATAAGTTATACTTTAATAAAACTCTTTTTGCTACTGAGAATTGGACTACTAGGAAATTTTTAATTGTTGGAGAATTAAATGGAGAAATTTTGTATTTTTCCTGTGTATATACAATGATATTCTTATCAGTGCAATTAAATTGGTGCTTCCTTAGGTGCAGAGACTATAAAAAAGTCATATGCTATATTTTGATTCTAATTTTGAAACATATTTATTTTCAGTTTTATTGAAGATTCTGGTTATACTTTTAGTATATCACATTTCTGAAGTGATTTGTATTTTGCTAATTTAGTGTTATAACTAAAATTCATCTTATTTATTGCTGATATTTTTCTTTGAATTTCTATTTTTAATACTTATTAGCACATTGCTTTATTTTCAGTATTGCCTGATGTCATTAAAGCCATTGATAAAATTAAAGATGAAAATGTCGATTGTGAGGATTTAAAAACTTGTCTTCAAAATTTTGGAGTTTATCTTTCTAAGTCGGAATTTGAGATGATCAAAGATTTGACTCAAGTTGATGGTAAGTGGGACATTTTCAGGCAAACTAGATTGACACATCTGAAAAGAGGGTCAGTTTGTAATTTTTTCCCTCAGAATAATGGCTTTATTGTTTTTATTAGAAAAAAATCCATAAAAATTAAACCAACACTGAAAAGTTAAAAAAAATACTCTGTAAGTACGGAGGAACTTCATTCCAAATCACAATATCTAGAAACAACCGGCATTAATAGTCTTTTCAGACATTTTTCCCTAGGCAAATAAAAAGAAAGCAGGGTTTGTGATCCTGCTATTTGGCAGGTAGAAGTCAGGACAGAAAGCGTTAAATAGGACAAAGAAGGACTCCCTATTGTGTCAAAGCCCCCAAGTCACAATGAAGGTGTACTGGTTTTGAATGTCTGTGCCCCATCTAACTTAGCAGCAACTTTCCTAAAATAGAAACTATAGCAGTTGTGTGAGGTGGCATAGACAGACACACTAATAGGAGATTTTAAACACAATACTCAGTCCAAACAGGTCTAGTGAACAAAAAAGAAAAGAAAGGGAAGATACATAGAAGATCTAAGTAACATAATCAAAAAGGTAGATCTTAAGGGTAGCATCCGGGTCGCTATGAGTCGGAATCAACTTGACGACAGTGGGTAAGGGTAGAATAATTCAATATCATTAAGATGTCATTTCTCTCCTTGGTAATGTATAAATATAATGTGACCCCAATAACAATACCAAAAATATTTATTCTGTATACAGAAAATTTGGTTCTAAAGTTCCTATGGAAAACTCATCAAAGAAGACTAGCCAGGAAAACTCTGAAAAAGATGAATAAGCATGGAAGAGTTCTGCTGTTAGTTGCTGTAGAGTCAGTTCTGCCTGGTGGTGACCCTGTGTGTGCAGAGTAGAACTACTCCGTAGGGTTTTCAGGGCTGTGACCTTTCCGAAACAGACTGCCAGGCTCCTGAGGAGCTCCCAAGGAACTTCTGGGTGGATTCAAACTGCCAACCCTTAGGTTAGTAGGCAAGTGCTTAACTGTTGGCATCACCTAGGGAACAATTCTACCAGATAGTGAATCATACTGTAAAGTCTATATAGATGGGTCAGTGGGACAAAGTAGACGGTCCAGAAATACACCCAGCTACTTGAAGAAGTTAGTATATGATAAAGGTGGCATCTTAAATGACTGGGGAAAAAATGGACTTTTAATAAATGATCTAAAAAAAAAAAACAACAAAAAAAACCCAGGTGCCTGTAAGTAGAGAAGAAGTTGAATAAACTCTAGTGCATTCACATGATGGAGTAATATGCCTCTGCAAAAAGGAGTGAAGAATCTCTCTGGGCTCTGCTATACACAGTGATATCTAGGACACTTTGTTAAGTGAAAATTGAAAGCAGAGGAAGCTGTGTAGAGCAGGCTAGCTTTTACCTAACAGTTGGAGAGGCAGTATATGAATATATATAGGCATTTTCTTATATTAAAAAAGAAACCATAAAATTAACTCTTCTTTCCTGTGCAAAATACAAATTGCTAGTAGTCATATAAGAAGATTCCAGTAATCAGGCATGTGCAAAATTTAGGTGACAATGAGATACCTTTTTATACCAAGTAAATTGGCAAAAATGAAGTCTGTTCATCCAGGTGTTGCTAAATATAAAAGTGATAAAAACCACTTTGGAAAACAGTATGTAGTATCTTGTGAAGTTTTTATACTCCTTGGCTCAGAAATTCCACTCTTAGCTATAAATCTCATAACATCTCTTGCACAGAGATACCAGGAGACATGCTCAACAAGATTCTCTTATCAAAAGTCAGAGAATCATTTATTACTTTAGAAAGTTACATCTTCCTGTTGGCGAATATTAAATTTCATTAACTCCAACATTCTCTTAGAAATTTTCAATGTCATTTATTTATGTCTCCAAAAATTTGGCTATGAACACAAAGAAGTGTGGTGCTCCTTGAAGTAAACTGGTCAAAGGAATATTTAATCTCTGTTGGGAATAGGCTGTGCTTTATCTCTTACAATTGCTTTAGAATTTTTTTCTCAAACAAAGGACTAGGATTATCAAAAACTCGTATCCATATAAAACCTTTGTGTGGCCTTAAAAAATCCTTAGATTTTTAAATTTTTTTATCCATTCTAACATTTGGATTTTATGAGGAATTGTATGTTACCAAGGAAAGATATTTTCTAAGTATAAAATGTTTATTGGTTTCAGTAGAATACTGGAATAAAGATATCAATGTGAATCTAGGTAGCCTGATGGTGGAAGAAAGCAGGAGTCAGGAGAGCTTGCTTCTAATCCCTGATCTTGTATTTCTTCTGTGACATTGGAAAAAGTCACATTATCGTATCAATTATTTTAAATAGCATTTTGTTTTTCTATTTTATGTTTATCCATACTGCTTCCATTTCTGACTGGGATTTCTGAGAAATCAAAATCACTCTGCTACAGAATTCTCATTTGAGGAGGCTCTAGTGGCAGCTGACGGTGTTTGTTGTTGTTGTTTTCCCCCACTTTTTTTTTTTAATTGTACTTTAGATGAAGGTTTACAGAACAAACTAGTTTCTCCTCAAACAGTACACACATTGTTCTATGACATTGGTTAACAACCCCACGACATGGCAACACTCTCCCTTCTCAACCCTGGATTCCGTATTACCAGCTTTCCTGTTGTTTCTTTTTTTTTTTCCATCTTGACTCTCCTGTAGTCTAGATTTTTTTTTTTTTTTTTTTAGGTTTTTTTTTTTTTTTTTTTTATAATAACTTTTATTAAGCTTCAAGTGAACGTTTACAAATCCAATCAGTCTGTCACATATAAGTTTACATACATCTCACTCCCTACTCCCACTTACTCTCCCCGTCTTGAGTCAGCCCTTTCAGTCTCTCCTTTCTTGACAATTTTGCCGGCTTCCCCTCTCTCTATCCTCCCATCCCCCCTCCAGACAAGAGTTGCCAACACAATCTCAAGTGTACACCTGATATAATTAGCTCACTCTTCATCAGCGTCTCTCTCCCACCCGCTGACCAGTCCCTTTCATGTCTGATGAGTTGTCTTCAGGGATGGTTCCTGTCCTGTGTCAACAGAAGGTCTGGAGAGCATGACCGCCGGGATTCCTCCAGTCTCAGTCAGACCATTAAGTTTGGTCTTCTTATGAGAATTTGGGGTCTGCATCCCACTGCTCTCCTGCTCCCTCAGGGGTCCTCTGCTGAGCTCCCTGTCAGGGCAGTCATCGATTGTGGCCGGGCACCAACTAGTTCTTCTGGTCTCAGGATGATGTAGGTCTCTGGTTCATGTGGCCCTTTCTGTCTCTTGGGCTCTTAGTTGTCATGTGGGCTTGGTGTTCTTCATTTTCCTTTGCTCCAGGTGGGTTGAGACCAATTGCTGCATCTTAGATGGCTGCTTGTTAGCATTTAAGACCCCAGACGCCACATTTCAAAGTGGGATGCAGAATGATTTCATAATAGAATTATTTTGCCAATTGACTTAGAAGTCCCCGCAAACCATGTTCCCCAGACCCCCGCGCTTGCTCCGCTGAGCTTTGAAGCATTCATTTTATCCCGGAAACTTCTTTGCTTTTGGTCCAGTCCAATTGAGCTGACCTTCCATGTATTGAGTGTTGTCTTTCCCTTCACCTAAAGCAGTTCTTATCTACTGATTAATCAATAAAAAAACCCTCTCCCACCCTCCCTCCCTCCCCCCCTCGTAACCACAAAAGTATGTGTTCTTCTCAGGTTTACTATTTCTCAAGATCTTATAATAGTGGTCTTATACAATATTTGTCCTTTTGCCTCTGACTCATTTCGCTCAGCATAATGCCTTCCAGGTTCCTCCATGTTATGAAATGTTTCAGAGATTCGTCACTGTTCTTTATCGATGCGTAGTATTCCATTGTGTGAATATACCACAATTTATTTACCCATTCATCCGTTGATGGACACCTTGGTTGCTTCCAACTTTTTGCTATTGTAAACAGAGCTGCAATAAACATGGGTGTGCATATATCTGTTTGTATGAAGGCTCTTGTATCTCTAGGGTATATTCCGAGGAGTGGGATTTCTGGGTTGTATGGTAGTTCTATTTCTAACTGTTTAAGATAACGCCAGATAGATTTCCAAAGTGGTTGTACCATTTTACATTCCCACCAGCAGTGTATGAGAGTTCCAATCTCTCCGCAGCCTCTCCAACATTTATTATTTTGTGTTTTTTGGATTAATGCCAGCCTTGCTGGTGTGAGATGGAATCTCATCGTAGTTTTAATTTGCATTTCTCTAATGGCTAATGATCGAGAGCATTTTCTCATGTATCTGTTGGCTGCCTGAATATCTTCTTTAGAGAAATGTGTGTTCATATCCTTTGCCCACTTCTTGATTGGGTTGTTTGTCTTTTTGTGGTTGAGTTTTGACAGAATCATGTAGATTTTAGAGATCAGGCGCTGGTCGGAGATGTCATAGCTGAAAATTCTTTCCCAATCTGTAGGTGGTCTTTTTACTCTTTTGGTGAAGTCTTTAGATGAGCATAGGTGTTTGATTTTTAGGAGCTCCCAGTTATCGGGTTTCTCTTCATCATTTTTGGTAATGTTTTGTATTCTGTTTATACCTTGTATTAGGGCTCCTAGGGTTGTCCCAATTTTTTCTTCCATGATCTTTATCGTTTTAGTCTTTATGTTTAGGTCTTTGATCCACTTGGAGTTAGTTTTTGTGCATGGTGTGAGGTATGGGTCCTGTTTCATTTTTTTGCAAATGGATATCCAGTTATGCCAGCACCATTTGTTAAAAAGGCTGTCTTTTCCCCAGTTAATTGACACTGGTCCTTTGTCAAATATCAGCTGCTCATACGTGGATGGATCTATGTCTGGGTTCTCAATTCTGTTCCATTGGTCTATGTGTCTGTTGTTGTACCAATACCAGGCTGTTTTGACTACTGTGGCTGTATAATAGGTTCTGAAGTCAGGTAAGGTGAGGCCTCCCACTTTCTTCTTCTTTTTCAGTAGTGCTTTGCTTATCCGGGGCTTCTTTCCCTTCCATATGAAATTGGTGATTTGTTTCTCTATCCCCTTAAAATATGACATTGGAATTTGGATCGGAAGTGCGTTAAATGTATAGATGGCTTTTGGTAGAATAGACATTTTTACTATGTTAAGTCTTCCTATCCATGAGCAAGGTATGTTTTTCCACTTAAGTATGTCCTTTTGAATTTCTTGTAGTAGAGCTTTGTAGTTTTCTTTGTATAGGTCTTTTACATCCTTGGTAAGATTTATTCCTAAGTATCTTATCTTCTTGGGGGCTACTGTGAATGGTATTGATTTGGTTATTTCCTCTTCGGTGTTCTTTTTGTTGATGTAGAGGAATCCAAGTGATTTTTGTATGTTTATTTTATAACCTGAGACTCTGCCAAACTCTTCTATTAGTTTCAGTAGTTTTCTGGAGGATTCCTTAGGGTTTTCTGTGTATATAATCATGTCATCTGCAAATAGTGATAACTTTACTTCTTCCTTGCCAATCCGGATACCTTTTATTTCTTTGTCTAGCCTGATTGCCCTGGCTAAGACTTCCAACACGATGTTGAATAAGAGCGGTGATAAAGGGCATCCTTGTCTGGTTCCCGTTCTCAAGGGAAATGCTTTCAGGTTCTCTCCATTTAGAGTGATATTGGCTGTTGGCTTTGCATAGATGCCCTTTATTATGTTGAGGAATTTTCCTTCAATTCCTATTTTGGTAAGAGTTTTTATCATAAATGGGTGTTGGACTTTGTCAAATGCCTTTTCTGCATCAATTGATAAGATCATGTGGTTTTTGTCTTTTGTTTTATTTATGTGATGGATTACATTAATGGTTTTTCTGATATTAAACCAGCCTTGCATACCTGGTATAAATCCCACTTGATCAGGGTGAATTATTTTTTTGATGTGTTGTTGGATTCTATTGGCTAGAATTTTGTTGAGGATTTTTGCATCAATGTTCATGAGGGATATAGGTCTATAATTTTCTTTTTTTGTAATGTCTTTACCTGGTTTTGGTATCAGGGAGATGGTGGCTTCATAGAATGAGTTGGGTAGTATTCCGTCATTTTCTATGCTTTGGAATACCTTTAGTAGTAGTGGTGTTAACTCTTCTCTGAAAATTTGGTAGAACTCTGCAGTGAAGCCGTCCGGGCCAGGACTTTTTTTTGTTGGGAGTTTTTTGATTACCGTTTCAATCTCTTTTTTTGTTATGGGTCTATTTAGTTGTTCTGCTTCTGAATGTGTTAGTTTAGGTAGGTAGTGTTTTTCAAGGAATTCATCCATTTCTTCTAGGTTTTCAAATTTGTTAGAGTACAATTTTTCATAATAATCTGAAATGATTCTTTTAATTTCATTTGGTTCTGTTGTGATGTGGTCCTTCTCATTTCTTATTCGGGTTATTTGTTTCCTTTCCTGTATTTCTTTAGTCAGTCTAGCCATTGGTTTATCAATTTTGTTAATTTTTTCAAAGAACCAGCTTTTGGCTTTGTTAATTCTTTCAATTGTTTTTCTGTTCTCTAATTCATTTAGTTCAGCTCTAATTTTTATTATTTGTTTTCTTCTGGTGCCTGATGGATTCTTTTGTTGCTCAGTTTCTATTTGTTCAAGTTGTAGGGACAGTTCTCTGATTTTGGCTCTTTCTTCTTTTTGTATGTGTGCATTTATTGATATAAATTGACCTCTGAGCACTGCTTTTGCTGTGTCCCAGAGGTTTTGATAGGAAGTATTTTCATTCTCGTTGCTTTCTATGAATTTCCTTATTCCCTCCTTGATGTCTTCTATAACCCAGTCTTTTTTCAGGAGGGTATTGTTCATTTTCCAAGTATTTGATTTCTTTTCCCTCGTTCTTCTGTTATTGATCTCTAGTTTTATTGCCTTGTGGTCTGAGAAGATGCTTTGTAATATTTCGATGTTTTGGACTCTGCAAAGGTTTGTTTTATGACCTAATATGTGGTCTATTCTAGAGAATGTTCCATGTGCGCTAGAAAAAAAAGTATATTTTGCAGCAGTTGGGTGGAGAGTTCTGTATAAGTCAATGAGGTCAAGTTGGTTGATTGTTGTAATTAGATCTTCCGTGTCTCTGTTGAGCTTCTTACTGGATGTCCTGTCCTTCTCCGAAAGGGGTGTGTTGAAGTCTCCTACTATAATTGTGGAGGTATCTATCTCGCTTTTCAGTTCTGTTAAAATTTGATTTATATATCTTGCAGCCCTGTCATTGGGTGCGTAAATATTTAATATGGTTATGTCTTCCTGATCAATTGTCCCTTTTATCATTATATAGTGTCCTTCTTTATCCTTTGTGGTGGATTTAAGTCTAAAGTCTATTTTGTCAGAAATTAATATTGCTACTCCTCTTCTTTTTTGCTTATTGTTTGCTTGATATACTTTTTTCCATCCTTTGAGTTTTAGTTTGTTTGTGTCTCTAAGTCTAAGGTGTGTCTCTTGTAGGCAGCATATAGATGGATCGTGTTTCTTTATCCAGTCTGTGACTCTCTGTCTCTTTATTGGTGCATTTAGTCCATTTACATTCAGGGTAATTATAGATAAATAAGTTTTTAGTGCTGTCATTTTGATGCCTTTTTATGTGTGTTGTTGACAATTTCATTTTTCCACATACTTTTTTGTGCTGAGGCGTTTTTCTTAGTAAATTGTGAGATCCTCACTTTCATAGTGTTTGACTTTATGTTAGTTGAGTCGTTACGTTTTTCTTGGTTTTTGTCTTGAGTTATAGAGTTGTTATACCTTTTTGTGGTTACCTCATTATATACCCCTATTTTTCTAAGTAAAAACCTAACTTGTATTGTTCTATATCGCCTTGTATCACTCTCCATATGGCAGTTCAATGCCTCCTGTATTTAGTCCCTCTTTTTGATTATTGTGATCTTTTACCTATTGACTTCCATGATTCCCTGTTATGTGTATTTTTTTTTTTAATTAATCTTAATTTGTTTGTTTTTGTGATTTCCCTATTTGAGTTGATATCAGGACGTTCTGTTTTGTGACCTTGTGTTGTGCTGATATCTGATATTATTGGTTCTCTGACCAAACAATAACCTTTAGTATTTCTTGTAGCTTTGGTTTGGTTTTTGCAAATTCTCTAAACTTGTGTTTGTCTGTAAATATCTTAATTTCGCCTTCATATTTCAGAGAGAGTTTTGCTGGATATATGATCCTTGGTTGGCAGTTTTTCTCCTTCAGTGTTCTGTATATGTCGTCCCATTCCCTTCTTGCCTGCATGGTTTCTGCTGAGTAGTCAGAACATATTCTTATTGATTCTCCCTTGAAAGAAACCTTTCTTTTCTCCCTGGCTGCTTTTAAAATTTTCTGTTTATCTTTGGTTTTGGTGAGTTTGATGATAATATGTCTTGGTGTTTTTCTTTTTGGATCAATCTTAAATGGGGTTCGATGAGCATCTTGGATAGATATCCTTTCGTCTTTCATGATGTCAGGGAAGTTTTCTGTCAGAAGTTCTTCAACTATTTTCTCTGTGTTTTCTGTCCCCCCTCCCTGTTCTGGGACTCCAATCACCCGCAGGTTATCCTTCTTGATAGAGTCCCACATAATTCTTAGGGTTTCTTCATTTTTTTTAATTCTTTTATCTGATTTTTTTTCAGCTATGTTGGTGTTGATTCCCTGGTCCTCCAGATGTCCCAGTCTGCATTCTAATTGCTCGAGTCTGCTCCTCTGACTTCCTAGTGTGTTGTCTAATTCTGTTATTTTATTGTTAATCTTTTGGATTTCTACATGTTGTCTCTCTATGGATTCTTGCAACTTATTAATTTTTCCAGTATGTTCTTGAATAATCTTTTTGCGTTCTTCAACAGTTTTATCAGTGTGTTCCTTGGCTTTTTCTGCAGATATCCTAATTTCATTTGTGATATCATTAAGCATTCTGTAAATTAGTTTTTTATATTCTGTATCTGATAATTCCAAAATTGTATCTTCATTTGGGAAAGATTTTGATTCTTTTGTTTGGGGAGTTGGAGAAGCTGTCACGGTCTGCTTCTTTAAGTGGTTTGATATGGATTGTTGTCTCCGAGCCATCACTGGGAAACTAGTTTTTCCAGAAAATCCGCTAAAAAAAAACTGCAGTCAGATCCCTATCAGAGTTCTCCCTCTGGCTCAGGCTATTCAGATGTTAATGAAGCCGCCTGGGGAGGGTGGGGGAGGGAACAGAGAGATAGGAGAGTAGCACCTCAGAATATAGCCAGAGTTGCTTGTCTTGCTTGGAATGACTCTTATATCTGAGATTCCCGCGGGCGCGTCGCCTATGTGTGCTGTCTGTGTGGAGATTGCCCCCGGGGGGTCTGGCCCGCTGGAGTCACGGTCAGATCCTCCGCTTCCAGCCCCACGCCCAGCGTCAAGGCTCCCCTACTGGGACGGTGCACTCTCGACTCCAAAATCAGTCGCTGCCTCCCGGGGACTTCTCGTCCCTCCAGCCGCGTGGCCGTGCCGCCCCCGTGAACCAGGTGGGCCCCCTCCCGGGGTTAGTTCAGATGGGTGGAGTAGCTCCCCGTGCTTGTGCCGCGACCGAGTGTCCCGGCTGGAACGCTGTTCTCCCCGCTCCAATACCAGTCGCTGCCTCCCGGGGACTTCTCCTACCGGCTGCGTCCCACGCCGCCCGCGCGACCTGGATGGTCACCTTCCCGGGGTTAGTTCAGGGGGTGGAGCAACTCTCCGTGTTTATGGCGTACCTGCGTGCAGTCCAAATCCCTGTGGGACGGTTCCCCGGCTCGGATGCTGCTCTTTCTGCTCCAAGATCAGTCACTGCCTCCCGGGGACTTCTCCTAACGGCTGCGTCCCACGCCGCCTGTGGAACCGGCTAGTCCCCCTCCCGGGGTTAGTTCAGGGGGGTGGAGCAGGTCTCTGTGCTTGTGCCGTACCTGACTGGTACGCTGGCTCCAGGCTCTGGAAACAATCGCTGCTTCCCCGTATTAGTTCGTTCTCCGTCTCTAAATCTGTGTTTGTTGTTCAGGGTTCGTAGATTGTTATGTATGTGATCGATTCACTTGTTTTTCCGTGTCTTTGTTGTAAGAGGGATCCGAGGTAGCGTCTGCCTAGTCCGCCATCTTGGCTCCGCCTCTCCTGTTGTTTCTTAAGTAGCATTTTAATAAGTTATTTTTAATCTGTAAAAGAGCATACTAATATTTCACCTGTGTATCTAACTGAGTTGTTGTAAGGCCAAGACAAGAAAATGCATGTTAAAAGTTGAAAATGTTGTACATGTGAAAGGGACCATAATGATTTTGATCAATTTTCTTGTTTGTCAGTGTTTTTTTTAATGTAAGTTGAATTGCTTTTTTCCCTTTATATCCATATATTTGTATTGATTAATATTAGTTGGTAGCTATAATTATGCTAGATATATATTCCTGAATATATAACTTATTTTTATGTAAATCAGTATTTGTCATAATGATTTAATACTTAATGATACTGAAGAAAATGTGTTTCTTTCTCCCTTAGAAATGAGAAAAGTAAATTTTAAAGAATTCGTTGATAATATGATGAACAACACGAAACGCTTCTCTGAAAAATTACGTAAGAACATGATATCTTGTGTTTTATGTGGATCAAGCTGTTTGACAGATTTTAGAAGAATAAAGATACTAAAACAGCTAGTTATCCTATAGGTCATCAGGCAAATACGTGCCTGGGTTACTGCTGCTACATTTGGCCTTAATCATCTCACTGTCTACCCCTAATTCTACAACAGCTTCCACATACAGCCGAATTGAAAGCTGTTGTCGTCTTACTTTTCATCCTCACACTTTAATATAGAGAGCTAGAACCATGTATGTGAGATTCATCATTTGGAGGATTTAAATGTCTTCCCACTTTGAGAAAGTGGTGCCATCCAGTGGCTGTATATGAACACCAACATGCAGAATTTCCGGTTTCAAGCTGTTTGTATTTCTTTTCATCTTCCAATTTATTTAGTAACATTTAATGAGCCATTACTGTGTATCAGGCTTTATATTAAGTTGTGAGCGTGCTAAGATGAAAAAGGCAGTCTTTGCCATTAAGAAACTCACTGTAAAGAAATGTAAGGTCGTATTTATATATTTTAAATGGAACAAAAACTTGATACTCTTTTGAGTGAAGTTAGTATTTTAAAAATTGGGGTTAAAATAATAATTGTGTTATTTTGTACTTACATATTGGACAGTAGTGGGTTTTAAGTAACAATTGTTTTTTCCTTATAATATAAATTGACTTATTTTGTCTCCTATACAAGGATATACAATACACTGATTGAGTGAAGAGATTGTATTGTCAAAGTCACTTCATTTTTCCTAGGAATTTCAATTTCAGGGAGAACAAACATTTTATTAGCACAAATATATTTAATTGTATCATATATTATCTTATTCATATCTGTAGTTATATTTCCTTACTCATTCTTAATATTTTATGTTCATGTCTGCTTCTTTTCCTTTTTTCTTTATCAGACAGCTTAGGGACATGTCTTATTTGTTGGTCTGCATACCTCATTGGGACCTTCCATCCATTTGCCTGTCTACTTTCTCCTTATGCATCAGTCTCCTCCTGTTTTTACATTTCCTCCTTAAAAAGAAAAAATTTTTTTTTTCCTTATCCAGTTTAAATTCTCCGGTCCATCCCTCCCCAATACTGTAAACTCCCTTCTCCATGTCCTTTTGTTGCACCTATTTGACAACACTCCTGATTCTGAATGAACCCAATTACCTGCCTTTTCCTTGTATCTAACAGCATTTCTGGAGAAAAATCACACATCTAAGCAGATTAAAGAAGCACCACTATAAAAATCTCGGTTATCAATGTCTGCTGACCATCATACTATCTAGGAATTATGTGATTTTCTTTTTATTCAGTTAGCTCATCCTCCCACTCTCTGAAACAAGTATTTAAAAATCTTCTCCATTCTCCTCAAACTTCCAATGCTACCCCACACTTTACCTCTCATGCATTTAGAAGATAACTTTGCCTTTATAGAGAAAATGAAAGCCATCTGATAGGAACTACCACAGCTTTTTTTTCTTAATACTAAATTTCTAAATATATTTAACTCTGTTTTACTTCCTCCTCCTTCTTTTTTGAGATAAGGAAAGAGGTGCCCCTTTTCCTACTATATGCCAATTCTTCCCTTCTATGCCTTGGATTCCCCCATATGTCTGTCAATTTGTCGTACTATGGTGGCTTGTATGTGGCTGTGATGCTGGAAGCTATGCCACCAGTATTCATATACCAGCAGGGTCACCCATAGTGGACAGGTTTCAGCTGAGTTTCCAGACTAAAACAGACTCGGAAGAAGGACCCAGTGGTCTACTTCTAAAAAGAATTAGCCAGAGAGTACCTTATGAATAGCAGTGGAACATTGTCTGATATAGTGCCGGAAGATGAGCCTCTCAGTTTGAAAGGCATTCAAAATATGACTGAGGAAGAGCTGCCTCTTCAAAGTAGAGTAGACCTTAATGACGTGAATGGAGTCAAGCTTTTGGGACCTTCATTTGCTGATGTGGCACAACACAAAATAAGAAACAGCTGCAAACATCCGTTAATAATCGGGACCTGGAATGTACGAAGTATGAATCTAGGAAAATTGGAAATAGTCAGAAATGAAATGAAATGAAATACATAAACATCAATATCCTAGGTATTAGTGAGCTGAAATGGACTGGTATTGATCATTTTAAATAAGACAATCATATGGTCTACTATGCCGGAAATGACAACTTGAAGAGGAATGGCGTTGCATTTATTACCAAAAAGAACATTTCAAGATCTATCCTGAAGCACAACCCTGTCAGTGATAGGATAATATCCATACGCCTACAAGGAAGACCAGTTGATATGACTATTATTCGAATTTGTGCACCAACCATTAAGGCCAAAGATGAAGAAATTGAAGATTTTTACCAACTTCTGCAGTCTGAAGGAAACCCTGGTGGCGTAGTGGTTAAGTGCTACGGCTGCTAACCAAAAGGTCGGCAGTTCGAATCCACCAGGTGCTCCCTGGAAACTCTATGGGGCAGTTCTACTCTGTCCTATAGGGTCGCTATGAGTTGGAATAGACTCAGCTGCACTGGGTTTGGTTTGGTTTGGTTTTGCAGTCTGAAATTGATTGAACGTGCAATCAGGATGCACTGGTGATTAGAAAGCCAAAGTTGGCAACAAAGAAGAAGGATCGGTAGTTGGGAAGTGTGGCCTTGATGATAGAAATAGTGCCGGAGATCACATGTTTAAATTTTGCAAGGCCAATGACTTTTTCATTGCAAGTACCTTTTTTCACCAATATAAACGGCAACTATACACATGGACCTCACCAGATAGAACACACAGGAATCAGGTCAACTACATCTGTGGAAAAAGACAATATAAAAGCTTAATATTATCAGTTATAGGAAGGCCAGGGGCCACCTCTGGATCAGACCATCAATTACTCATATGCAAGTTCAAGTTGAAAGTGAAG
This sequence comes from Elephas maximus indicus, assembly GCF_024166365.1. Classification (NCBI taxonomy): domain Eukaryota; kingdom Metazoa; phylum Chordata; class Mammalia; order Proboscidea; family Elephantidae; genus Elephas; species Elephas maximus. The sequence goes on from NC_064837.1 coordinate 53,265,677, forward strand.
AAAATTAGAGCAAGTCAACAAGAACCAACGTATGACCTTGAGTATATCCCACCCGAATTTAGATACCATCTCAAGAATTGATTTGACGCGTTGAACACTAATGACCGAAAACCAGGTAAGTTGTGGAATGACATCAAAGACAACATACACGAAGAAAGCAAGAGACCATTGAAAAGACAGAAGAGAAAGAAAAGACCTAACTGGATGTCAGGAGAGACCCTGAAACATACTCTTGTATGTTGAGTAGCTAAAGCAAAAGGAAAAAATGATGAAGTGAAAGAGCTGGACATAAGATTTCAAAGGGCGGTTTGAGAAGACAAAGTAAAAGACCTGGAGACAGAAAACCAAAAGGGGAGAACACACTCAGCATTTCTGAAGCTGAAAGAACTGAAGAAAAATTTCAAGCCTTGAGTTGCAATAGTGAAGGATTCTATGGGGAAAATATTAAACTATGCAGGAATCATCAAAAGAAGATAGAAGGAATTCCCAGTCACTACACCAAAAATAATATCACATGCAAGCAAAATTTTGCAAAGATCATTCAAAAGGGACTGCAGCAGTATATCAACAGGGAACTGCCAGAAATTCAAGCCAGATTTAGAAGAGGACGTGGAACCAGGGATATCATTGCTGATGTCAGATGGGTCTTGGCTGAAAGCAGGGAATACCAGAAAGATGTTTACCTGTGTTTTATTGACTATGCTAAGGCATTTGACTGTGTGAATCATAACAAATTATGGATAACATAGCAGAGAATGAGAATTCTGGAACACTTAATTGTGCTTATGAGCAATCTACACGGATCAAGAGGTCGTCATTCAAACAGAACAAGGGGGTACTGCATGGTCAGGGTTGTATCCTTTCACCATACCTATTCAGTCTGTATGCTGAGCAAATAATCTGAGAAGCTGGACTATATGAAGAAGAATGGAGCATCAGGACTGGAGCAAGACTCATTAACAACCTGCATTATGCAGATGACACAACCTTGCTTGCTGAAAGTGAAGAGAACTTGAAGCACTTACTGATGAAGATCAAAGACCACAGCCTTCAGTATGGATTGCACCTCAACTTGAAGAAAACAAAAACTTCACAACTGGCCCAATAAGCAATATCATGATAAATGGAGAAAAGATTGAGGTTGTCAAGGATTTCATTTTACTTGGATCCATAGTCAATACCCATGAAAGCAGCAGTCAAGAAATCAAAAGACACATTGCATTGGGCAAATCTCCTGCAAAAGATCTCTTTGAAGAGTTGAAAAGTAAAGACGTCACCTTGAGAACTAAGGTGCGCCTGACCCAAGCCATGGTGTGAGTCGCCTCATATGCGTGAGAAAGCAAGACAATGAATAAGGAAGAATGAAGAAGAATCAATGCTTTTGAATTGTGGTGTTGGCGAAGAATATTGAATATACCATGGACTGCCAAAAGAACAAACAAATCTATCTTGGAAGAAGTACAACCAGAATGCTCCTTAGAAGCAAGTATGGTGAGACTGTGTCTCACATGCTTTGGACATGTTGTCAGGAGGGATCAGACCCTGGAGAAGGACTTTGTAAAGCAGAGGGTCAGTGAAAAATAGGAAGACCTCAGCGAGATGGATTGATGCAGTGGCTGCAACAATGGGCTCAAGCATAGCAACAATTGTGAGAATGGTGCAGGACCAGTGTTTCATTCTATTGTCCATAGGGTCACTATGAGTCGGAACCAACTCGATGGCACCTAATGACAACAACATGCTCTGGATTACGTTTATTCCCTTTTTCTTTTGTTTTATACTTTTCTGTATCTTCAACTTCCTGCTCTCTTAATGAGATCCTTTCTATTAGCATTTAAATATACATAATTCTCTTTTATATTAAGAATAGACAGACAAATAATAAACAAATATCGTCTTCAATAACCTCATCTGTTTCTTTCTCCTTTCTTTCCCAGACAAACATCTCGAAAGTATTGTCTACATCAGTTATCTCCGTTTCATCACATCCCACTTCAGTCTGACTTCTGCCTTCATCCTCCACTGATTGCCCCATGTTACTGAGGGGAGTGTTTTATCCCTGATGTTTTTTGATCTCTCAGAACTTTTAGACATAGTTTACTGTTGTTTCTTTTGAGCCCAACACATTGAGCTTGGCTTAGCGCCTTCATTGTGCTTAGGGGTATTTATTCAGTACTAGATTACGTAGCTTTACCCTTTCATGTCAGAACACAGAAAAAAATTCTGATGTAGTTATTAGCCTCTTTTACTCACTTTTCACCAAAACATTCACCTATTTTTATTCTGCCTTTACTTTTTTTCAGTACAAACAAATACTGGCTGAAAAGCATTTCCCCAGACTACTTCTATAAAACAGCATTTAATTAGTAAAATTGTTGAAGCTGCTTTCCAGTATTTTTTTTTTTTCTGAGCAAGTAGTTGTTTTAAGAGTGAATGCACTCAAAATATTTTTGTATAGCATATGCAAGTTGGACTTGTTTATAGTAGTGTGAAAATGACATGGTGGATTTCTACTATTTGCTGCTATGCATTGATCATGGAATGGCACAGGATTGGGCAGTGTTTTGTTCCATTTTGTGCATGGGGTCCACTATGCGTTGGGACCAACTCGACAGCAGCTAACAACAACATCAACGTGGTTAAGCAGACAGTTGAAATTTTTTCTCTGGTTGGATTTGGCCATACAGCTGAAAGTATAATCTGTCTGTCTGTCTTTATCTGTATTCATCCAGCAGATATTTATTAAGCATTACCGCAGACAAAGACTTTTTCTAGACATAAAATACGAGGATAAATAAAGAATAATTCTGGCTTTCAGAGTCTAGAATTTAGAAGGTGAGATCAGAAATATACTAAAAATTGAAGGCATAAAGAGACATTTAAATAAAACGCTACATAGTTGAGAAAATGGAACCTTGGTTGGGAGATTAAAGGAAACTTGTATAGGCAGCTGCATTTCAGAAATCAGTGAAAGGTGGGAAGAGTATAGATTTTGGACATGTGAAGATGGGGTGAAGGTTCCAAGTTGATGAGATCTATAAGCAAAAAAAAATAGTGGATAAGTTCAGGCTGGCAAATGTAGGGTGCATATAAACTGGAAAGATAGAAGGTAGGATGAGATCATGGGTATTTAAATGTCTTCCTTAAGAATTTTGTATATTGTTTGGTAGATATGAAGCCCTTAAAATTGATGAGTAGGAGAGTGAGGTGATTTCAGTTGCATCAGTATATGGGATACATGTGGTGGAGGAAGAACCTAGGATTTCTTTACTAACTGCTTGCTACTTTGGACAAGCCACTTAATCTGTCTGGATATAAGTAAAACTTAAAAAAAAAAACTTTTTTTTTATTTGTATTAGATAATATCTAAGATTCTCTTTGGGTCTAGAATTTTATTTAACTGTTCACCCATCCAAGAAATAATTATTGAACACCTACTATGTGCTAGACACTGAGCTAAGCCCTGGGGATACAGTGGTGAGGGTTTTAACCCTCATGGTAGCAGATGGCTTCACTTGCAAATTCTACCAAATATTTAAAGAGGAGTTCACAGAAATACTTCTCATATACTTCTGGAAAATAGAAGAGGAGAGAATACTTCTTAATTCATTCTGTGAGACCAGCATTACCCTGATATCAAAGCCAGACAGACATTACAGGAAATGAAAACAATAGACCAGTGACTAATAGTCCTATGACTACGAATGCAAAAATTGTCAACAAAATAATAGGAATCCTAATCAAATAACATTCTAAAAGAATCATACACCATGATCGACTGGGATTTATTCCAGGAATGCAAAGGTGGGTCGGCATTACCAAGCCAATCAATTAATCAACCACATTAATAGAATGAAGAAAAAGAGCTGCACAATCCACTCAATCGATGCAGAAAAGGCATTTGACAAAATCCAACACCTTTTCATGATAAAAGCACTTAGCAAACTAGGAATAGAGGGGAAATTCCTCAACATGATAAAGGGCATTTATGAAAAATCCACAGCTAACATCATACTCAGTGGTGAAAGACTGAAAGCCTTCTACTTGAGATTAGGAACAAGACAAAAATGTCCACTTTCACCACTTCTACTCAACATTGCACTGGAAGTTCTACCAGATCAATTAGGCAAGAAAAAGAAATAAAAGGCATCCAAATAAGAAGGAAGAAATATTTCTATTTTCAGATATAGAAAATTCCAAAGAATCTACAGGAAAGCTACTAGAGCTAATAATTGAATTCAGCAAAGTTGTGCAAGATGTACACAAAGAAATCAGTTGTATCTTATACACCAGCATTGAACAATCTGTAAATCAAATTAAGAAAACCATTCCTTTTACAACAGCATCCAAAAGAATAAAATACCTCTGAATAGGTTTAACCAAGGAGGTGAAAGACTTGTACATTGAGAACTGTAAAATATTGCTGAAAGAAATCAAAGGAGATCTAATAAATGGAAAGACATCCCATGTTCATATATTAGAAGACTTAATATTAAGATGTCAAAGTGATACACTGATTCAACATAATCCTTATCAAAATTCCAACAGCTGTTTTTGCATAGATGGAAAAGCTGATCCTCAAAATCATATGGAGTTACAAAAAAACCAAACCAAACTTGTTGCCGTTGAGTTGATTGTAACTCATAGCAACCCTATAGGACAGAGCAGAACTGCCCCATAGGGTTTCCAAGGAGTGGCTGGTGGATTTGAACTACAGACCTTTTGGTTAGCAGTCAAATGCTTAATCACTGCACCACCACGGCTCCATTCACATGGAGTTACGAGGGACTCCAAATAGCCAAAACAATATTAAAAAAGAAAATAGGGGAATTCACATTTCCTGATTTAAGAATGTATTACAAAGCTACAATAATCAAAACAGTTTGATATTGGTATAAGGATAGACATAAAGACCAATGGACTAGAATTGAGAGTCCAGAAATAAACCCATACATTTGTAGGCAATTGATTTTCCATAAGGCTTCCAAATCAATTCAGTGGGGGAGAGAATAGTCTCTTTAAAAAATGGTGCTGGAACAACTGGGTCTCCACATGCGAAAGAATCAGTTTGGCCTGATACCTTATACCATATACAATAATTAATTTAAAAAGGATCAATGGCCCAAATATAAGAGATAAAGCAATAAAACTATATCCCTCCAAAGTATGTATTGAGGTCCTCAGTCCCATTCTCTAGTTTATTGTATTCTGCTAGAATTAAAATACGCATTGAAGTCTTGGCCCCTGCACCTGTAGGTGTGACCTGTTTGAAAATAGGAGTTTTCTTTTGTTACGTTAATGTGGTCATACCAGAGTAGAGTGGGTCCTAAACCTAATCACTTCTCTGTTATAAAAAGAGCAGCATAGACACAGAGACATAGAAAGGGGGAGGACAGATACCAAAAATGCCAAAGAATGTTGGTAGAAATATACCAGAAACTAAGAAAGAGGCTTTCAGAAACCTTGATTTGTAGTCATTAACTTGGGCTTTCCCTCATGTTACAATGGAAGTTTTTTTTTTAAAATAATTTTTATTGTGCTTTAAGTGAAAGTTTACAAATCAAGCGTCTCTCACATATAAACTTATATACACCTTACTACATACTCTCATTTACTCTCCCCCTAATGAGTCAGCCCTCTCACTCCTTCCAGTCTCTCCTTTTGTGACCGTTTTGCCAGTTTCTAACCCCCTCTACCCTCCCATCTCCCCTCCAGACAGGCAATGCAAACACAGTCTCAAGTGTCCACCTGATACAAGTAGCTCACTCCTCATCAGCATCTCTCTCCAACCCATTGTCCAGTCCATTCTAAGTCTGATGAGTTGTGTTCGGGAATGGTTCCTATCCTGGGCCAATAGAAGGTTTGGGGACCATGACCGCCGGGATTCTTCTACTCTCAGTCAGACCATTAAGTCTGGTCTTTTTATGAGAATTTGGGGCCTGCATCCCACTGTTCTGCTCCCTCAGGGGTTCTCTGTTGTGCTGTCTGTCAGGGCAGTCATCGGTTGTGGCCAGGCACCATCTAGTCCTTCTGGATGACGTAAGTCTCTAGTTCATGTCCCCCTTTCTGTCTCTTGGGCTCATAATTATCTTGTGTCCTTGGTGTTCTTCATTCTCCTTTGATCCAGGTGGGTTGAGATCAATTGATGCATCTTAGATGGCCGCTTGTCAGCATTTAAGACCCCAGATGCCACACTTCAAAGTGGGATGCAGAATGTTTTCTTAATAGAATTTATTTTGCCAGTTGACTTAGATGTCCTCTGAAGCCATAGCCCCCAAACCCCCGCCCTTGATCCGCTGACCTTTGAAACATTCAGTTTATTCAGGAAACTTCTTTGCTTTTGGTCCAGTCCAGTTGAGCTGACCTTCCCTGTACTGAGTATTGTCCTTCCCTTCACCTAAAGTAGTTCTTATCTACTATCTAATCAGTAAATAACCCTCTCCCACCCTCCTTCCCTCCCCTCCTCGTAACCACAAAAGAATGTGTTCTTCTCAGTTTAAACTATTTCTCAAGATCTCATAATAGTGGTCTTATACAATATTTGTCCTTTTGCCTCTGACTTGCACTCAGCATAATGCCTTCCAGGTTCCTCCATGTTATGAAATGTTTCACACATTCGTCACTGTTCTTTATCGATGCGTAGTATTCCATTGTGTGAATATACCATAATTTATTTAACCATTCATCTGTTGATGGACACCTTGTTTGGTTCCAGCTTTTTGCTATTGTAAACAGTGCTGCAGTCAACATGGGTGTGCATATATCTGTTTGTGTGAAGGCCCTTATTTCTCTAGGATATATTCCAAGGAGTGGGATTTCTGGGTTGTATGGTAGTTCTATTTCTAACTTTTTAAGGAAACGCCAGATGGATTTCCAAAGTGGTTGTACCATTTTACATTCCCACCAGCAGTGTATAAGAGTTCCAATCTCTCCACCGCCTCTCCAACATTTATTATTTTGGGTTTTTTGGATTAACGCCAGCCTTGCTGGAGTGAGATGGAATCTCATCGTAGTTTTAATTTGCATTTCTCTAATGGCTAATGATCGAGAGCATTTCCTCAAGTATCTGTTAGCTGCCTGAATATCTTCTTTAGTGAAGTGCGTGTTCATTTCCTTTGCCCATTTTTTAATTGGGTTGTTTGTCTTTTTGTGGTTGAGTTTTAACAGACTCATATAGATTTTAGAGATCAGGCGCTGGTCGGAGATGTCATAGCTGAAATTTTTTTTCCAGTCTGTAGGTGGTCTTTTTACTCTTTTGGTGAAGTCTTTAGATGAGCATAGGTGTTTGATTTTTAGGAGCTCCCAGTTATCTGGCTTCTCTTCGTCATTTTTAGTAATGTTTTGTATTCTGTTTATGCCTTGTATTAGGGCTCCTAATGTTGTCCCTATTTTTTCTTCCATGATCTTTACTGTTTTAGTCTTTATGTTTAGGTCTTTGATCCGCTTGGAGTTAGTTTTTGTGAGTGGTGTGAGGTATGGGTCCTGTTTCATTCTTTTGCAAATGGATATCCAGTTATGCCAGCACCATTTGTTAAAAAGACTATCTTTTCCCCGATTAACTGACACTGGGCCTTTATCAAATATCAGCTGCTCATACGTGGATGGATTTATATCTGGGTTCTCAATTCTGTTCCACTGGTCTATGTGCCTATTGTTGTACCAGTACCAGGCTGTTTTGACTACTGTGTCTGTATAATATGTTCTAAAATCAGGTAGAGTGAGGCCTCCCACTTTGTTCTTCTTTTTCAGTAATGCTTTACTTATTCGGGGCTTCTTTCCCTTCCATATGAAGTTGGTGATTTGTTTCTCCATCGCATGAAAAAATGTCATTGGAATTTGGATCGGAAGTGCACTGTGTATATAGATGGCTTTTGGTAGAAGAGATATTTTTACTATGTTAAGTCTTCCTATCCGTGAGCAAGGTATGTTTTTCCACTTATGTAGGTCCCTTTTAGTTTCTTGCACTAGTACTTTGTAGTTTTCTTTGTACAGGTCTTTTACATCTTTGGTAAGATTTATTCCTAAGTATTTTATCTTCCTGGGGGCTACTGTGAATGGTATTGATTTGGTGATTTCCTCTTTGATGTTGTTTTTGTTGATGTAGAGGAATCCAAGTGATTTTTGTATGTTTATCTTGTAACCTGAGACGCTGCCAAAGTCTTCTATTAGTTTCAGTAGTTTTCTGGAGGGTTCCTTAGGGTTTTCTGTGTATAAGATCATGTCATCTGCAAATAGAGATAATTTTACTTCTTTCTTGCCAATCCGGTTGCCCTTTATTTCTCTGTCTAGCCTAATTGCTCTGGCTAGGACGTCTAACACAATGTTGAATAAGAGCAGTGATAGAGGGCATCCTTGTCTGGTTCCTGTTCTCAAGGGAAATGCTTTCAGGCTCTCTCCATTTAGAATGATGTTGGCTCTTGGCTTTGTATAGATGCCCTTTATTATGTTGAGGAATTTTCCTTCAATTAGTATTTTGCTGAGAGTTTTTATCATGAATGGGTGTTGGACTTTGTCAAATGCCTTTTCTGCATCTATTGATAAGATCATGTGGTTTTTGTCTTTTGTTTATATGGTGGATTACATTAATGGTTTTTCTAATATTGAACCAACCCTGCATACCTGGCATAAATCCCACTTGGTCGTGGTGGATTATTTTTTTTGATATGTTGTTGAATTTTATCGGCTAGAATTTTGTTGAGGATTTTTGCGTCTATGTTCTTGAGGGATATAGGTCTGTAATTTTCTTTTTTTGTGATGTCTTTAGCTGGTTTTGGTATCAGGGATATGGTGGCTTCATAGAATGAGTTAGGTAGTATTCCATCCTTTTCTATGCTTTGAAATACCTTTAGTAGTAGTGGTGCTAACTCTTCTCTGAAAGTTTGGTAGACCTCTGCAGTGAAGCCATCTGGGCCAGGGCTTTTTTTTTGTTGGGAGTTTTTTGATTACCTTTCCAATCTCTTTTTTTGTTATGGGTCTATTTAGTTGTTCTACTTCTGATTGTGTTAGTTTAGGTAAAAAAAGGTAGTGTTTTTCTAGGAATTCATCCATTTCTTCAAGGTTTGCAAATTTGTTAGAGTACAGTTTTTCATAATAATCTGATATGATTCTTTTAATTTTAGTTGGGTCAGTCTTATATGGGGTTTGGTGAGCATCTTAGATAGATATCCTTTAGTCTTTCATGATGCCAGGGAAGTTTTCTGCCAACAGATCTTCAGCTATTCTCTTTGTATTTTCTGTTATCCCTCCCTGCTCTGGAACTTCAATCACGTGCAAGTTATTCTTCTTGATAGAGTCCCACATGATTCTTAGGGTTTCTTCATTTTTTTAAATTCTTTTATCTGATTTTTCTTCAACTCTATTGGTGTCAATTGCCTTATCCTCCAGCTCCCCCCCTCTGCATTCCAATTGCTCGATTCTGCTCTCTGACTTCCTATTGAGTTGTCTAATTCTGTAATTTTACTGTTAATCTTTTGGATTTCTGAATACTGTCTGTCTATGGATTCTTGCAGCTTATTAATTTTTCCACTATGTTCTTGAATAATCTTTTTGATTTCTTCAACTGCTTTATCAGTGTGTTCCTTGGCTTTTTCTGTAGATTGCCTTATTTCATTTCTGAGGTCATCCCTGATGTCTTGAAGCATTCTGTATATTAGTTTTTTGTATTCTGCACCTGGCAATTCCAGGATTGTATCTTCATTTGGGAAAGATTTTGATTCTTTAGTTTGGGTAGTTGTAGAAGGAATCATGGTCTGCTTCTTCATGTGGTTTCATATCAACTGCTGTCTCCGAGCCTTCTATAAGATATTGTAGTGATTTATTTTATATTTGCTCACTGAGTCTTATCTTGTTTTGTTTTCTTTCAGTAGACCCAGATGGGCTACTAGATTGCACTGTCTTGATTGTTGTAGCCTTTGAATCACTTATGTCCTATTATCAGCTGGTTTGGGCTGTTACCAGATATATAAGCCTAACAGTCCATTCACTATTCTTGAATAGAATCAGCTTAGGTGTTCTGATTTTCGGTCACCAAGTGTGTGGTATAAACTGTCACCTATTAACTTAGAGCAGTAGTGGTGATAGTCGTGTGCACCAGATCCTAGTAGCAGCAGGGGGTCACACTCCAGGGATTGTGGGGCAGGATGCTGACAGCCTTCCCGCACGTGCCAGTGAGGTAGGTGTGTCTCTATTCCTAGAGCAATTTGGTGGGTGATCTCTGCAGCTGTACCTTAGGCACCCAATGCATGTACCTCTAAAGATTGGTAGGTCAGTATCGTCAGACTCCTTTGGCAGTTGGCTAGGTGGTTTGGGTGGAGCTTCAGCCCTGGGTTCCCCATTGTGGATCAGTGAGGGCTCTGTTCAATAGGTAGAGATATCAGACCTGAAAAACTTGTCTTTCCAGTGATCTGTTAAAACAATTACAGTCAGATCTCTATCAGAATTTCCTTTGCATTATAATAGGCACCTTGTTCCCTGTAGGGATGAAAGCCCAAGAGTGTGGATCTCATATGCTTGGCTGGAGCTGATTCTGTATTTTTATTTCAATTTAGGGAAGTCAGGGAAGAATTCTTCGTCCCTGGGTTTTTAGTAGCTTCTTCTCTCAGGCCAGGAGAATGGGTTAGGAAAAAAAAAAAAAAAACAACAACCCCACAGAGCACTTCACTCCCTGGCCCAGGAAATTCCAATGTTAATGAAGCTGCTTGGGGCAGGGAGGGAAGGGATCAGATAGATAGGAGAGAGTAGCACCCAGCAATATAGACAAAGTTACTTATCTTGTTTGGTGACGACTGTTTTATCTGAGATTCCTGAGGGGCGTGTAGCCTGTGTGCGCTGGCTGGGTCGAGATTGCCCCTGAGGGTCAGGCCCATGTTCTGTGCTTGTGCTGTCTCAGGAGCCTTGGTCAGCTCCTCCGCTCCCAGTCGAAAGCCCAGCGCCAAGGTTTCCCGGCTGGGATGCTGCACTGCACGCTCCAAAACCAGTCGCTGCCTCCTGGTGACTTCTCCTCCTGTCAGCCACATCGTTGCACTGCCTACATGCGCTGGCTGGGCTTCCACCGAGGTCACTTCAGGGGGCTAGGGCTGCGTCCTGTGTTTGTGCCATCTCAGGAAGCCCTGCTCAGCTCCCCTGTGCCCAGTCCAAAGCCTGGCACCAAGGTTTTCTGACTGGGACGCTGGCTCCAGGCTCCACAAACAGTCGCTGCTCCTCCATGGTTGCTCATTCTCTCGTTAGCCGCATCAGTGTGCAGCCTTCTTGCGCTGGCTGAGTCTCTACCGAGGTTGCCCCAGGGGGCTAGGGGTTAGGGCTGTCCCATGCCTGTCCCGCCTTAGCAAGCCACAATCAGCCCTGCCAGTCGGCACCAGGGAACCACGAGGGCTCAAGGCTGTGGAGCAGAACGCTAGTTCCAGAGGCAGTCCCTGCTTCAGGGCGTAGCTTTTTGCTGCCCTGTCACTCAGGTCAACTCTTTAGATCTGTGTTTGGTGGTTAGAGTTCGTAGATTATCATGTATGTGATTGAGTCACTTGTTTTTCCGAGTCTTTGTTGCAAGAGGGATCCGTGGTAGCTTCTACCTAGTCAGCCATCTTGGCCCCGCCCCCCTGGATGATTTTTTCCTGCCTCTTTTTAAAACCAGTTCTTTTTTTTTTTTTATTAACTTTTATTGAGCTTCAAGTGAACGTTTACAAATCAAGTCAGACTGTCACATATAAGTTTATATACACCTTACTCCGTACTCCCACTTGCTCTCCCCCAATGAGTTAGCCCTTCCAGTCTCTCCTTTCGTGACAATTTTGCCAGCTTCCAACTCTCTCTATCCTCCCATCCCCCCTCCAGACAGGAGATGCCAACACAGTCTCAAGTGACCACTTGATATAATTAGCTCACTCTTCATCAGCGTCTCTCACCTACCCACTGTCCAGTCCCTTTCATGTCTGATGAGTTGTCTTCAGGGATGGTTCCTGTCCTGTGCCAACAGAAGGTTTGGGGACCATGACCGCCGGGATTCCTCTAGTCTCAGTCAGGCCATTAAGTATATCTTTTTATGAGAATTTGGGGTCTGCATCCCACTGATCTCCTGCTCCCTCAGGGGTTCTCTGTTGTGCTCCCTGTCAGGGCAGTCGTCGATTGTGGCCGGGCACTAACTAGTTCTTCTGGTCTCAGGATGATGTAGGTCTCTGGTTCATGTGGCCCTTTCTGTCTCTTGGGCTCTTAGTTGTCGTGTGGCCTTGGTGTTCTTCATTCTCCTTTGCTCCAGGTGGGTTGAGACCAATTGATGCATCTTAGATGGCCACTTGTTAGCATTTAAGACCCCAGACGCCACATTTCAAAGTGGGATGCAGAATGTTTTCATAATAGAATTATTTTGCCAATTGACTTAGAAGTCCCCTTAAACCATGGTCCCCAAACCCCCACCCTTGCTCCGCTGACCTTTGAAGCATTCATTTTATCCCAGAAACTTCTTTGCTTTTGGTCCAGTCCAGTTGAGCTGACCTTCCATGTATTGAGTATTGTCCTTCCCTTCACCTAAAGCAGTTCTTATCTACTAGTTAATCAGTAAAAAACCTTCTCCCACCCTCCCTGCCTCCCCCCCTCATAACCACAGAAGTATGTGTTCTTCTCAGTTTATACTATTTCTCAAGATCTTATAATAGTGGTCTTATACAATATTTGTCCTTTTGCCTCTGACTAATTTTGCACAGCATAATGCCTTCCAGTTTCCTCCATGTTATGAAATGTTTCACAGATTCCTCACTGTTCTTTATCGATGTGTAGTATTCCATTGTGCGAATGTACCATAATTTATTTATCCATTCATCCGTTGATGGGCACTTTGGTTGCTTCCATCTTTTTGCTATTGTAAACAGAGCTGCAATAAACATGGGTGTGCATATATCTGTTCGCATAAAGGCTCTTATTTCTCTAGGATATATTCTGAGGTGTGGGATTGCTGGGTCATATGATAGTTCTATTTGTAGCTTTTTAAGGAAGCGCCAAATTGAGTTCCAAAGTGGTTGTACCATTTTACATTCCCACCAGCAGTGTATAAGAGTTCCAATCTCTCCGCAGCCTCTCCCACATTTATTATTTATTATTTTGTGTTTTTTGGATTAATGCCAGCCTTGTTGGAGTGAGATGGAATCTCATTGTACTTTGGATTTGCATTTCTCTAATGGCTAATGATCGAGAGCATTTCCTCATGTATCTGTTAGCCGCCTGAATGTCTTCTTTAGTGAAAAAAAGTGCCTGTTTATATCTTTTGTCCATTTTTTAATTGGGTTTGTCTTTTTGTGGTTGAATTTTAGCAGAATCATGTAGATTTTAGAGATCAGGTGCTGGGCAGAGATGTCATAGCTGAAAATTTTTTCCCGGTATATAGGTGGTCTTTTTACTCTTTTGGTGAAGTCTTTAGATGACCATAGGTGTTTGATTTTTAGGAGCTCCCAGTTATCTGGTTTCTCTTTGGCATTTTTAGTAATATTTTGTATTCTGTTTATGCCTTGTATTAGGGCTCCTAAGGTTGTCCCTATTTTTTCTTCCACGATGTTTATCGTTTTAGACTTTATGTTTAGGTGTTTGATCCATTTGGAGTTAATTTTTGTGCATGGTGTGAGGTATGGCTTCTGTTTCATTTTTTTGCAGATGGATATCCAGTTATGCCAGCACCATTTGTTAAAAAGACCATCTTTTCCCCAGTTAACTGACACTGGGCCTTTATCAAATATCAGCTGCTCATATGTGGACGGATTTATATCAGGATTCTCAATTCTGTTCCATTGGTCTGTGTGTCTGTTGTTGTACCAGTATCAGGCTGTTTTGACTACTATGGCTGTATAATAGGTTCTAAAATCAGGTAGAGTGAGGCCTCCCACTTTCTTCTTCTTTTTCAGTAATGCTTTACTTATTCGGGGCTTCTTTCCCTTCCATATAAAGTTGGTGACTTGTTTCTTCATCACATTAAAAATCGTCTTTGGAATTTGGATTGGAAGTGCATTGTATATATAGATGGCTTTTGGTAGAATAGACATTTTTACAATGTTACGTCTTCCTATTCATGAGCAAGGTATGCTTTTCCACTTATGTAGGTGTCTTTTGGTTCCTTGCAGTGGTACCTTGTAGTTTTCTTTGTATAGGTCTTTTACATCTTTGGTAAGATTTATTCCTAAGTATTTTATCTTCTTGGGGGCTACTGTGAATGGTATTGATTTGGTGACTTCCTCTTCGATGTTCTTTTTGTTGATACAGAAGAATCCAATTGATTTTTATATGTTTATCTTGTACCTTGGTGCTCTGCTGAACTGTTCTATTAGTTTCAGTAGTTTTCTTAAGGATTCCTTAGGGTTTTCTGTGTATGAGATAATGTCGTCTACAAATAGAGGTAATTTTACTTCTTCCTTGCCAATCTGGATGCCCTGTATTTCTTTGTCTAGCCTAATTGCTCTGGCTAGGACCTCCAGCATGATGTTGAATAGGAGCGGTGATAAAGGGCATCCTTGTCTGGTTCCCGTTCTCAAGGGAAATGCTTTCAGGCTCTGTCCATTTAGGATGATGTTGACTGTTGACTTTGGATAGATGCCCTTTATTATGTTGAGGAATTTTCCTTCAATTCCTATTTTGCTGAGAGTTATTTTTTTTATTTTTTTTTATCATGAATGGGTGTTGGACTTTGTCAAATGCCTTTTCTGCATCAATTGATAAGATCATGTGGTTTTTGTCTTTTGTTTATACGGTGGATTACATTAATTGTTTTGCTAATATTGAACCATCCTGGCATACCTGGTATAAATCCCACTTGGTCATAGTGGATTATTTTTTTGATATGTTGTTGAATTCTATTGGCAAGAATATTGTTGAGGATTTTTGTGTCTATGTTCATTAGGGATATAGGTCTGTAATTTTCTTTTTTTATGCTGTCTTTAGCTGGTTTTGGTATCAGGGATATGGTGGCTTCATAGAATGAGTTAGGGAGTATTCCATCCTTTCCTATGCTTTGAAATACCTTTAGTAGTAGTGGTGTTAACTCTTCTCTGAAAGTTTGGTAGAACTCTGCAGTGAAGCCATCCGGGCCAGGGCTTTTTTTTCTTGGGAGTTTTTTGATTACCTTTTCAATCTCTTTTTTTGTTATGGGTCTATTTATTTGTTCTGTTTCTGTTAGTTTTGGTAGGTAGTGTGTTTCTAGGAATTCACCCATTTCTTCTAGGTTTTCAAATTTGTTAGAGTACAATTTTTGGTAATAATATGATGTGATTCTTTTAATTTCAGTTGGGTCTGTTGTGATATGGCCAATCTCATCTTTTATTTGTGTTATTTGTTCCCTTTCCTGTATTTCTTTAGTCAGTCTGGCCAATGGTTTATCAATTTTGTTAATTTTTTCAAAGAACCATCCTTTGGCTTTGTTAATTATTTCAATTATTTTTCTGTTCTCTAATTCGTTTCATTCTGCTCTAATTTTTGTTATTTGTTTTCTCCTAGTGCCTGATGGATTCTTTTGTTGCTCTCTTCCTATTTGTTCAAGTTGTAGGGACAGTTCTCTGATTTGGCTCAAAAATTATTCTTTAAAATGATTACTGAGAGGTGAAATATTTCAGAATCTTCAAAGATACATTAAACTTGGTGTTTAATATTTTTTCTTTTTATTGTCATAAAATATATGCAGTATAACATTTGCTAAGTGAACATTTTTTACGTGTACTATTCAGTGATACCGATTACATTAACTATGCTGTGGAGTGTCACCAGTGCCCACTGCCAAATTTTCCATTACCATAAACTGATACCCAAAGCTTCCTAAACAATGACTCCCTCTTACCCCTTCCCTCCTGCCCCAGTAACCAATAATAAACTGATCTCTGTGCATTTGCCTATTCCATATATTTCATAAAAGTGGAATCATACAATATCTGTCCCTTTGTGATTGACCTACTTAACGTAGTATCATGTTTTCAAGGTTCATCCATGTTGTAGCATGTATCAGGACTTCATTTCTCTTTATGGCAGAGTAATATTCCTAATAAGTTGGAATTGACTAGACGGGAACGGGTTTTTTTGTTGTTGTTTTTGTTTTATGTATATATGTATATATATATAAAAGATTTATATATATATATATATACACACACACACACCACATTTTGCTTGTCTACTCATTTGTTCCCCTACGTGTCTGTCAGTTTGTCATACTGTGGGGGCTTGTGTGTTGCTGTGATGCTGGAAGCTATGCCACCGGTATTCAGATACCAGCAGGGTCACCCATGGAGGACAGGTTTCAGCTGAGCTTCCAGACTAGGAAGAAGGACCTGGCAGTCTACTTCTGAAAAGAATTAGCCAGTGAAAACCTTATGAATAGCAGTGGAACATTGTCTGATATAGTGCTGGAAGATGAGCCCCCCAGGTTGGAAGGCACTCAAAAGATGACTGGGGAAGAGCTGCCTCCTCAAACTAGAGTTGACCTTAATGACGTGGGTGGAGTAAAGCTTTCAGGACCTTCATTTGCTGATGTGGCATGACTCAAAATGAGAAGAAACAGCTGCAAACATCCATTAATAATCAGAACCTGGAATGTATTAAGTATGAATCTAGGAAAATTGGAAATTATAAAAAATGAAATGGAAGACATAAACATCGATATCCTAGGCATTAGTGAGCTGAAATGGACTGGTATTGGCCATTTTGAATCGGACAACCATATAGTCTACTCTGCTGGGAATGACAACTCGAAAAGGAATGGTGTTGCATTCATCGTGAAAAAGAACGTTTCAAGATGTATCCTGAAGCACAACGCTGTCAGTGATAGGATAATATCCATACGCCTACAAGGAAGACCAGTCAATACGACTATTATTCAAATTATGCACCAACCACTAGGGCCAAAGATGAAGAAACAGAAGATTTTTATCAGCTGCTACAGTCTGAAGTTGATCGAACATGCAATCAAGATGCATTGATAATTACTGGCGATTGGAATGCAAAAGTTGGAAACAAAGAAGGATCAGTAGTTGGAAAATATGGCCTTGGTGATAGAAACAATGCTGGAGATCAAATGATAGAATTTTGCAAGACCAACGACTTCTTCATTGCAAATACCTTCTTCCACCAACATAAACAGCGACTATACACATGGACCTGGCCAGATGGAACACACAGAAATCAAATTGACTACATCTGTGGAAAGAGACGATCGAAAAGCTCAATATCATCAATCAGAACAAGGACAGGGGCTGACTGTGGAACAGACCATCAATTGCTCATATGCAAGTTCAAGCTGAAACTGAAGAAAACCAGAGCAAGTCCACGAGATCCAAAATATGACCTTGAAAAACCAGATGAGTTGTGGAATGACACCAAGGACATCATCCAGGAAGAAAGCAAGAGGTCCCTTAAAAGACAGGAAAGAAAGAAAAGACCAAGCTGGATGTCAGAGGAGACTCTGAAACTTGCTCTTGAGCGTTGAGCAGCTAAAGCAAAAGGAGGAATTGATGAATAAAAGAACTGAACAGAAGATTTCAAAGGGCCTCTCGAGAAGACAAAATAAAGTATTATAATGATGTGTGCAAAGAGCTGGAGATGGAAAACCAAAAGGGAAGAACACGCTCAGCGTTTCTGAAGCTGAAAGACCTGGAGAAAAAATTCAAGCCTCAAGTTGCAATAGTGAAGGATTCCATGGGGAAAATATTAAATGATACAGGAAGCATCAAAAGAAGATGGAAGGAATACCCAGAATCATTATACCAAAAAGAATTAGCCGATATTCAACCATTTCAAGAGGTGGCATATGATCAGGAACTGATGGTACTGAAGGAAGAAGTTCAAGCTGCTCTGAAGGCATTGGTGAAAAACAAGGCTCCAGGAATTGCTGGAATATCAATTGAGATGTTTCAACAAACAGATGCAGCGCTGGAGGTGCTCACTCGTCTATGCCAAGAAATATGGAAGAAAGCTTCCTGGCCAACTGACTGGAAGAGATCCATATTTATGCTTATTCCCAAGAAAGGTGATCCAACCGAATGTGGAAATTATAGAACAATATCATTAATATCACCCACAAGCAAAATTCTGCTGAACATCATTCAAAAACGGCTGCAGTAGTGTATCAACAGGGAACTGCCAGAAATTCAGGCCAGTTTCAGAAGAGGACGTGGAACCAGGGATATCATTGCGGATGTCAGATGGCTTCTGGCTGAAAGCAGAGGATACCAGAAGGATGTTTACCTGTGCTTTATTGATTATGCAAAGGCATTCGACTGTGTGGATAATAACAAATTATGGATAACATTGTGAAGAATGGGAATTCCAGAACACTTAATTGTGCTCATGAGGAACCTGTACATAGATCAAGAGGCAATTGTTCGTACAGAACAAGGGGATACTGATTGGTTTAAACTCAGGAAAGGTGTGTGTCAGGGTTGTATTCTTTCACCATGCCTGTTTAATCTGTATGCTGAACAAATAATCCGAGAAGTTGGACTATATGAAGAAGAAAGGGCATCAAGACTGGAGGAAGACTCATTAACAACTTGTGTTATGCAGATGACACAACCTCCCTTGCTGAAAGGGAAGAAGACTTGAAGCACTTACTAATGAAGATCAAAGACCACAGCCTTCAGTATGGATTACACCTCAACATAAAGAAAACAAAAATCCTCAAAACTGGACCAATGAGAACATCATGATAAACGGAGAAAGAATTGAAGTTGTCAAGGATTTCATTTTACTTGGATGTACAATCAACAGCCATGGAAGCAGCAGTCAAGAAATCAAAAGATGCATTGCATTGGGCAAATCTGTTGCAAAAGACCTCTTCAAAGTGTTGAAGAGCAAAGATATCACCCTGAAGACTAAGGTGCGCCTGACCCAAGCCATGGTATTTTCAGTTGCGTCATATGCATGTGAAAGCTGGACAATGAATAAGGAAGACCGAAGAAGAGTTGACGCTTTTGAATTGTGGTGTTGGCGAAGAATATTGAATATACCACGGACTGCCAAAAGAACGAACAAATCTGTCTTGGAAGAAGTGCGGGCGGAATGCTCCTTAGAGGCAAGGATGGTGAGACTGTGTCTTACATACTTTGGACATGTTGTCAGGAGGGATGAGTCCCTGGAGAAGGACATCATGCTTGGCAGAGTACAGGGTCAGCGGAAAAGAGGAAGACCCTCAACGAGGTGGATTGACACAGTGGATGCAACAACGAGCTCAAGCATAACAACGATAGTAAGGATGGCACAGGACCGGGCAGTGTTTCGTTCTGTTGTGCATAGGGTCGCTATGAGTCAGAACTGACTTGATGGCACCTAACAACAAAAACTCATTTGTTGATGGGCATCTAGGTTGTTTGTACCTTTTGGCTATTGTAAATACAGCTGCACTGAACCTTAGTCTACATATGTCTGTTTGTGTTACTGATTTCAAGTCTCTTGCGTATATACCTAGGAGAGAAATTACTGGGCGGTATAGGGTCGCTATGAGTCAGAATCAACTCTACGGCAATGTGTGTGAGTGTGTGTGTGTGGGTGTTTTGATGATAATACTGTAGTCTGGTGGCACAGTGGGTAAGAGCTTTGCTGCTAACCAAAAGGTTGGCAGTTCGAATCCACCAGCTGCTCCATGGAAACCCTATGGGGCATTTCTACTCTGTCCTGTAGGGTTGCTAATAGTCGTAACTGACTCAACAGCAATGGGTTTGGGATTTATTTTTTTAAGGTAATTCTGTGTTTAACTTTTTGAGGAATTGCCAAATTGTGTTTGACAGCAGCTGTACCATTTTGCATACGCACAGGCAGTGGGGGAGGGTTCTAATTTCTCCACATCCTTGCCAACATTTCTTTTTCTTTCTTTCTTCTTCTTTTTAAAATTTTATTCATTTTGTTGCTGTTTTTGAGAATATACACGACAAAACATACACCAAGTCAACAGTTTCTATATGTACAGTTTAGTGATATTGATTACATTCTTTGAGTTGTGCAACCATTTCCAACCTCGCTTTCTCAGTTTTCCTCCCCCATTAATGTAAATTCACTGCCTGCCCCCTGACTTCTTTTTCTAAATCTTAGCTAGCCTAGTGGGGGTGAAGTGGTATTTCATTGTGGCTAGTGTTGAATATTTTGTTGTCCATTGATTTTTGAGAATTAGCAATCCATTCATGTTATATTTGTTATTCCTGTTAACGAGAAGAACCTAATTCCTGACTATTTCAGGTAACAGTTTCCTGTATTAACTTCTTGCATAAGGATGTTGTAAAACTTGTGTTTTATCTACCCTTTAGCATTGCCTGATGTTATCGAAAACCTCAACAATCTCAGCAAAGAGAATATGAATGTTTCTGACCTGTGGAACATTCTGTCCGGTTTGAATAATAATTTAAAAAAAGGTGAATTCCTAGCTGCACTGAAACTAGCACCAGTTGATGGTGGGTATTCCCAATATTAAAATTAAAAAGGTATACAAAAATTTAGCTTTATTTGCTGTCAACCTTTGTCCCTTTATCTTATGTTTGGTGAGATGGAGTGTTGTAGGTGAAATATAAAGAAAGTTTAGATTGTCCTGTAAAAAAAATTAATATCTATTTTTTATTACTCTAAATGGATCAAATATATATTGAATACCTTTAAGTTGTGTAGCACATTACTGGAAAATAGCACACCCCAGTGAACACAGACAGGATGATTTGAAAATGTGAAGAGAGCTATCCAAGCTTTCTTGGGATATCCGTACTGTTTGGTTGAAATAGACGTCTACTTAATTTTCCAGGAAAACACATTTTCTGATGGCTACCATCTCTCAGCAAGGAAAAAAACAAAACAAAACTTGTCAATGGACATTTAGGTTGTTTCCACCTTTTGGCTATTGTGAATAGTGCTGCAATGAACATTGAAGCATTGAATATCTGTTTATGGTGATGAAAAATTTAGCAACAGATATTTGTGATGGTTATATAACATGATTAATGTAATTAGTGTCACTGAATTTATACATGTAAAAAATGTTTGGTTGTCAAACGTTAAGTTATATATATTTTTACCACAATAAAAAAGAACTAAAGTGGAAATTTTGTTTGTTATATGTATAAAAAGGAAAAAAAAATGCTAAAAAAAGTTTTCCTTGCAGAAAGTGACAAAGTACAATTTAAAGAATTTGCAGAAGTGGCAAAGAATATACATGATGCCTCAAGATTAGATGGTACGTACTGAATTATTTGTGATTGATGAATTTACTTTTTTTGAGTGCAAGCCTTTTTTTGTTTTGTTTCATTTTTTTTTCACATTTCTGGTTAACAGCTGCTAATTTCTGATGAACATGTTGACATTGATCTGTTTGTAGACAGTCAGAACTTAGTTTTGATTAAAAATTGGCAGCCTCTATAAGGAAAGAAATAAGGTTTTTTAAGGGGTCTATTTAAATTTATTTTTATTCCTTTATTATGTTAGCACTAAGAGGACTCCGTCTGTATATAGGCTTCTATATTATAGGATTTCTCATAAATCTTCTGCTGGTTCCTTTAGTAGACATCCCTCATATTCTTTTCTTTAGTTTTATTAAATGAGTTTTGGTAACACAGTTACTTGACTTCCATTTAATTTGAAAGTTATAAACACAGGACTAAAATTAATGAAGGTAGCACTTGTGAGGCTTGAGTACTTTTTTCTTTAGAGACCATTTAAAACTTAGTATCACTGGTAATTCATTTGAATAATCATTTAAATGATCAATTTTGTCAGCTAACACTCTCAGTAAAAGATACAAATAAATGTTTAGGGAAACAAATACAGGGTCATTTCTGTATACAAAGAAGTAGACACATAGTTTTTGAATTTTTAGTACCCAGTCTGCCCTGGCATATGAAATTCATGTAATAGTTTTCCTTCTAGGTTAAGAAAGATGTTTATTAATTCCCTGTTAAAATATAAATATGTTACCTGGGTCAAATAACATAACTATCATCCACATATTAGTTAGTTTAGCTACACTATAGAAAATAATATACAGAAGTAGAAAAGAGTATGGGTTTTGGAGTAAGAAACGGGTTTATGATTCTTTCACTTTCCAGATGGGTGATTTCTCTAAGCCATTCTGGTTTCTTCATGTTTCAAACGAGGAGCCTAATGGCATCATGTTTCCCATAGGGTTGTTTTTAGGATCAAATGCAGTAACACATATAAAGCATATGATCTACTACTAGGCACATATTACGGAGCCTTGGTAGCACAGTGGTTAAGAGCTGTGGTGAGCTGTGGCTGCTAACCAAAAGGTTGGCAGTTCAAATCCACCAGCTGCTCCTTGGAAACTCTATGGGGCAGTTCTCTTCTGTTTTATAGGGTCGCTATGTGTCACAATCAACTCGATGGCAACAAGTTTGGTTTTGGTTTTTTTAAGGCATATATTAAGTGTTTGTTAAATGGTAGTTATCATTTTTATAATTAATTTTGAAATCAGAGAGCAGGACTCAGAAAAACTATTCAGGACATGTAACTTTTCATAAACAGTAAGGAAAAAATTTTGAAATCAAGCCTTTGAGAAAAGTGAGCAGAAATGGGTGAGGTACCTGAATCCAGGGCATGTTTGTAGGGCTCAGGGGTCGTGTTGGAATCTGCCAGCCAGTGCAGTATAAGGTCAATAACTATTGGTGAGAGTTAGAAAGGGCCACTTGGGCAGGAAAGAATTAACATAGCAGGTCTGAGGCTTCTGCCTTTAGAAGAGCCTGTGAAAGGCTGGCTGGCATCTGGAACTTGGCTTTCTCCATTACTAACTGATAGGTCTAGTTCACTGTGTCTAGCTATTTGTTTGAAAACTTGGAGGAGCCGAGAGAATAGGCATAGTGTGCATAAAGTTCTATGCTTTCCTTGACTGTATATGCATATAATTATGAGGGATTGTGGTCAGAGTCTGATCTTGTAGTTTAGATTTTAGAGGTGGGGCAGGCAAGTCTAGGTAATAAGGAGGATTATTGGTGTGAATGACTTTGGAAAGGAAGTGAAGGTTCTTTGGAGTTAAAAGATCAAGGTGCTGCGAGGCTAGGCTTGGATGGAAATGGGATATGGGATGGAGGAGAGGATTATTATCAAGTACCAATATCCTCAATGAATGTAAAGGAGTGATCAGAAAGTAGTAGATGATGGGATCAGGGAGGTGGCATAGTTGAATGATGGGCATGGGCCTCAAAAGGGAGGGATGAGGTTTGATTAAAGGCATAACTAAAATGGGCTGATAGTAGTTGCAGAAAGCTAGGGGAATGTGTTCTGCTTCCTGGTCCTATATATGTGGAGCATGGGAAGATGAGCAGTTCCACTCAAGAATGTTGTGCAAGGAAAACAGTATTTTCAAACGAAGACAAGTTTTAGTTAAGACAGAGCAGCTGATACAGGTTTTCAGGTGCTGGAAAAGCTGAGCTTGCCATCTACAGAGATCTCCTAATGTGTTAGGGAGATAGGAAGTGAGGCAGATTCTATGGTACTAAGCAGCTGTGATAACTATTTGCAGCTAGTTCCTGTTGGCTTAAGTAATAGTAATAATGCTATTAATAGTATAATATTTACTGAACCCTTACTATGTGGCTAACACTGTTTTAAGTGCTTTTTTCATACTTACATATTTAATCCTCACATCAACCTCATGAGTTAAATATTATTCAACTTTAGAGATAAGACTAATGAAGTTTATAGCGGGGGTTAAGTAGTAATAATTTGCTTATGGTCACATAGCTAATAAGAGGTAGAGCTAGGAACTGAATTCAGATCTATCTGACTTAACCATTGCCTCCTTTGAGAGGGCTGGATGTGGGGGCAAAATTCCAGATGCTAGAGTATAGTTGGGTCCTGGTAGAATTGAAAAGGAAAGATATGAATGAGACCTTATGAATCTTGTGTCTTATGTTTCTCACGATTCTGAAATTTATTTTCTGGGTTAATTTTTTGCTTCCATTAGAGCTCTGAGGCAAAATAAGTACTTAGCATAATTGCAAGAAAAAAACTCAGTTATCGATGTCATTTTTACCAATTTACCAAGTGTATACTAGCACCAGAGAAAACATGACAGACCAAGAATTCCATGCATATTGTGTTGCTGGCCATAGAGTTCCCTGATGGATAGATTCCTTGCCGAGATTTCTTATACTTCAATTCAGGATGTGATAATAAACCATGGACTGGCATTGATAAAAATCTTTAGTGATGGCTAATGATTTTTTTTTAATTTTTTAAAATCTGAGATTAATTCTATTACCAAATAACATTTCTGTCTATTTCTAGAATTAAAGGAGGCTGACTTTGCCCTCAATTTGCTTGAAGGTGACATGGTAGCTGGGAAGAACTTGGAAGACTTCCTAAGAAATATTGGGATTAAGTCACCTAAAGAAGAGGTAGAGAAAATTCTTCAATCAGATTTTGTTTCTGGTAAGCATTTTAAATATTAATATCAGTTTTTGTAAGGAGCTCTGGTATAGCACAGTGGCACAGTTAAGCACTCAGCTGCTAACTGAAAGTTTGGCAGTTCATACCCACCATCTACTCCTCGAGAGAAAGATGTGGCAATCTGCTTCTGTAATTATAGCCTTGGAAACCCTACGGGGCAGTTCTGCTCTGTTCTACAGGATCAAAATCGACTCGATGGCAAACAACAACAATCTTTGAAAAAGCCTTTTCTTTTAAAATTTGCTCTTTCGCTGTTATGAGAATACTTTTAATAAGCAGTTCTAAGTTTTGACGGAAGTAGGCATGTTGGAATGCATCAGAGAAAATCTTTTGTCCTCAGAGGTACTTGATTTTAATGACTGAAAAATTGTTGCAAATTCGGGTTCTGTGAGTATAGCTTTGCCTAGGTTTGACACCTTTGAGCTTCACTGGGTCTTGTAAGTTATTGGTGCTTGAGTTCTCTTACAGGTAGAATCAGAACTAGTGTATTTACAAACTTTTAGTGTTGTTGCAGGGAATACTGGATGGAAATGAATCAAAAATACCTTGTAAATACAGTGTTCAAGAAATATGTAAAAGTTATATGCTGATTTTGATACTAGTCTTAATGTTATCTTGTCCAGAAATTGTTGTTTGTCACCTCTCTCTCTTCCAGAAAATAACATGGTGAATATTAAAGACTGCATGAGGGCTTTAAGGGACACCCAGAAATTTTCCAATTTTATGGGTAAGAACTCTATGGTAAAACAGGTACAAAAAAAAAAAAAATTTTTTTTTTTTTGTAGAAGGCCAAAAATTTCAGGACTCCTTAAAAGGCCATCTAGTCAAATACTGTATTTGGTGCATAAATCTTCTTTGTAGTGTCTGTGCCAAATGTTTGTTTTGTCTATACTCAAACACTTGCAGTTATGGAAAACGTATTGAATTTTTGATTTAGTTTATTTTACACTAAAATAAATTTATTTTTTAATTAAATTAAAATTTTATTTTAAACTTTGTGATTGAAAAGATTGGAAAAACTGCAAGGTTGTGATCTTTTCCAATACTTAAATTAATAAATCTTTATAATATTTTAATGGCAAATTTTTTTAAGTAAAAAAATTAGTTGAAACAGAAATGTGAGAAATATAGTTTAGCAAGCCTCTTGTAATGTTACCTTCTGGAAATATTCCTGTTAACATTTGGTAAATATACATTTAAACTTTTTTTTGTGTTTATGAATATTTGTGTATTTTGAAATTACTTTATAAATTGGATTATTTTGTCCATATTATTCCACAATTTATTATTTTTTTAATTAGCTAATTAAAAAAAATTAACAGTATATATTGTTCCATGTTGTATGATATAAGCCCACCTCATTCTTTGTAAAAACTGCAAAATATTCATCATCAGGATGTACTGTAATTTTATAGATAATTGTTTTGATGAATCTTTGGGTTATTTCCAGTTTTTTACTATTACAAACATTTTGATGAACATCTTTGTACGTGTACTTTTGTACATATGTGTACAAAGTATTTCTGTAGGAGAAATTCCTAAGAAGTGGACTTGCTGGGCCAAAGTGTATGCAAATTTAAAATCTTAATAGCTATTGCCTAATTACTCTCTAGAGGGTTGTAAAAATTTATGTTTCATCAACAAGTGAATTTTTTAAATTCTCTTAGTAAAAAAAAAATTATTGTTTTTTAATAAGCGCTCCTTTAATTACTAAACCCAGAGCCAAACCCAATGCCCTCAAGTCAATTCCGACTCATAGCAACCCACAGTAAAGAGTAGAACTGCCTCCTGGGTTTCCCAGGGTATAAATCTTGTTATTTATTTGTTTTTTAATTGTGCTTTAGATGAAGGTTTACAGAACAAACTAGTTTGTCATTAAACAATTAGTACGCATATTATTTTGTGGTATTGGTTGCCAACCCCGTGACATGTCAACGTTCTCCCCTTCTTGACCTTGGGTTTCCTATTACCAGGTTTCCTGTCCCCTCCTGACTTCTCGTCCTTTCCCCTGGGCTGGTGTGCCCATTTAGTCTCATTTTGTTTTGTGGGCCTGTCTAATCTTTGGCTGAAGGATGTCCTCAGGAGTGACTTCATTACTGAACTAAAAGGGTGCCCGGGGGCCATACTCTCGGGGTTTCTCCAGTCTCTGTCAGACCAGTAAGTCTGGTCTTTTTTTCTTTTTTTGTGTGAGTTAGAATTTGTTCTACATTTTTCTCACGCTCTTTCTGGACCCTCTGTTGTGATCACTGTCCGAGCAGTCGGTGGTTGTAGCTGGGCATTTTCTAGTTGTGCTGTACTCAGTCTGGTGGAAGCTGTGGTACTTGTGGTTTATTAGCCCTTTGGACTAATCTTTCCCTTGTGTCTGATTTCCTTCATTCTCCCTCGCTCCAGGTGGGGCGAGACCCGTGGAGTGTCTTAGGTGGCCGCTCACAAGCTTTTAAGATTTCAGACACTCTTCACCAAAGTAGAATGTAGAACGTTTTCTTTATAAACTATGTGTGCCAGTTGAGCTAGATGTTCCCTCAGATGATGGCCCCCACAGCCTTCAGCCCAGTAATTTGGTCCCTCAAGGAATTTGGATGTGTTTATGGACCTTCCATGACCTTGCCTTGGTCAGGTTGTGCTGGCTTCCCCAATATTTTGTATTGTCTCACCAAGGCTGTAAACCTTAACGGAAGTAGACTACCACATCTTTCTTCTTTTGGTTAGCAGCTGAGCGCTTTAACAACTGCACCACTCCTCTCTTTAATTGCTAGTTAGTTAAAACACTTTTTTTATGTGCTTGTGAATGTCCTTTGGTCATTTTAAAATTAGGTTGTTGTTCTTGTATCAGTTTGTAAATGACTTTATATTTTAGGAGTGTTAGTGCTTTGTCTTAGCTATTGCAGTTTTTTTCTCATTTATTATTCGTTTTGACTTTGTTTTTGGTGGATTGCTTTTCCCATTTTCTGTGTCTTACTTCGTCAGTTTTGGTAATTCATATTGTCCTAAGGCATTCTTTATTTTGTTTTTTAAGAATATTAGTACACTTATGTGCTTATAATTCTTTTAATTTTTTTGCATCTGTGGTTATTTTCTCATTTTTAAATTTGTATACATGTATTTTTTTCCTTTTTGTTTGTTCACTAGCTAATGTTTTATTTTTTTAAAGCACTATCTCTTAGATTTATATTTTAGTGTTTCTGTTTATAGTTTAAAATATTAATTTGTGCTTTTATCTTCATTAAGCCCTTTATATTTTCTTATGTCCATTTTGTAGTTTTTATAACTTTTTGTTTAAATTATTAATATAGTTTTATTTTTTCTTGCTGGATTATGAGTGTGTTTAAGATTATCAGTTTTCCTTTTAGTAAAATTTTGGTTTATCCAAAAGTCTTTGGTTTGTTGGGCTATTATTGTTGTTATTTTCTCATTTTTCCACTTAGTTTTTGATTTTCTCTTTGATCTAAGAGTTCTTTAATAGAAACTTTAAATTTCAAAGTAATTTGAATTTTATTGATGCCCTATATTTATTGTTTCTTTCTAGTTTCATTGTGATCAAGAGAATGAGGTCTGTAGTAGAGTGCAATAGTTTCCTAGTTAATTACAGATGGAGTTTCTTCAATTTTTATGCATTTACTTAAAAATCATATTTGTGGTTTTCAGAGATGAGCTAATGGTAATGTACACTCATTCTGCTGTTTGTCTTGGAATTTCTTATGACTTTTTGAAGCACCCCATTGCATAATTTTGGATAGCTGTAGCACTAGGAAATTGTTCCACAAACTTAGTGGAAATTCTGCCTATAATTCTATTCCTGGAATTGTATTTAGCATTTTGACTCTTTCTTCATTCCCAAAATGTAAAGAGAATTCTTGTGTTCTCTTGCCTTCCTGCTAAATCCTATTTTCTCTAGACTCAAATTTCCTTTCAACTCCTTGTCACATGACTTGTTTTTGAAACTTCTTACCAATGACTAAGGAATATATCATAGAACATAATAATATATTAAATTGTATTTACTTTTACATAAATCAGTGAATTTAATAATTTATTATTCCATTTCTTTTAATGAATCCTGGGAGATGCTATTTTAGAAATACACTTTAGAATGTGTAGTCTTCTTTTAAAATCAAGGGAGGTTGGTCAGGGGCTTCCTAGTCCAAATGTTTGATTTTACTGTATTAAACATGATCTTACTGTAGTACACATGGGAAGAGACTACAATAATTCTCTAAACTGGGTGAAGTTAGCTGATAGGAGCAAAGGGTCTAGGGAAGGAAAGTAAGAAGGGAGGGATTGGAGTTGGGGAGGACTTATCAAGAATGAAGTAGTGAACTCTGACAGAATATCTAGAGATACTTTTGTTTGCAGAGGAATAAAAAAACAGATATTTTAGCAAAAAAAAATTTTTATTGTGCTTTAGGTGAAAGCTTACAGCTCAAGTTAATTTCTCATACAAAAATTTATACACGTATTGTTTTTTGACAGTAGTTGCAGTCCCCACAATGTGACAGCATACTCCCTCTTTCCACTCCAGGTTACCTGTGACCATTCAACCAGTTCCTGTCCCTTCCTGCCTTCTCATCCTGCCTCTGCACAGGAGTTGACCATTTGGTCTTGTGTATCTGATTGAACTAAGAAGCACACTCCTCACGTGTATTATTTTTTGTTTTATAGTCCTGTCTAATTTTGGTCTGAAGAGTGGGCTTCAGAAATGGTTTCAGTTCTGGGTTAATAGAGTGTCCGGGGGCCATAGTTACAGGAGTTCCTCCAGTCTCTCTCAGACCATTAAGTCTCATCTTTTTATGTGAATTTGAGTTCAGCTGCACACTTTTCTCCTTCTCAGTCTGGGGCTCTTTGTTGTGTTCCCTGTCAGGGCAGTGATTGGTGGTAGCTGGGCACCATCTAGTTCTTCTGGTTTCAGGCTGATAGAGTTTCTGGTTTATGTGGTCCTTTAGTCTCTTGGGCTAATCTTTTCCTTGTGTCTTTGGTTTTCTTCATTCTCCTTTGCTCCAAGTAGGATGGGACCAATTGATGCATCTTAGATGGCCGTTTGCAAGCTTTTAAGACCCCAGACGCCACTCACCAAAGTGGGATGCAGAACATTTTCTTAATAAACTTTGTTATGCTAATTGACCTAGATGTCCCCTGGTACCATGGTCCCTAGGACCCAGCCACAGCTGCTCTGTCCCTCAGAGTATTTGGATGTGTCCAGCAAAGCTTTTGCTTTGGTCCAGTTGTGCTGACTTCCTTTGTATTGTGTGGTTGTCCTTCTCTTCACCAAAGTTGATCCTTGTCTACTATCTAGTTAGTCAGTTACCCTCCTCCTCCCTCCCCACCCTCGTAACCATCAAGGAATGCTTTATTCTGTGTTTAAATCTTTTCTTGAGTTCTTTTAATAGTGGTCTCATACAATATTCGTCCTTTTGTGACGAGCTAATTTCACTCAGTATAATGCCCTCCAGATTCATCCATGTTGTGAGATGCTTTGCAGATTCATCGTTGTTCTTTATCATTGCATAGTATTGCATTGTGTGTATGTACCATAATTTGTTTATCCCTTTGTCTGTTAACGGGCACCTAGGTTGTTTCCATCTTTTTGCTATTGTGAACAATGCTTTAGTGAACATGGGTGTGCATATGTCTCTTCGTGTGATGGCTCTTATTTCTCTAGGATGTATTCCTAGAAGTGGTATTACTGGATTGTATGGTACTTCTGTTTCTAGATTTTTAAGGAAGTGTCAAATCGTTTTCCAAAGTGGTTGTACCATTTTACATTCCCATCAGCAGTGTATAAGCATTCTAATCTCTCCACAACCTCTCCAACATTTATTATTTTGGGTTTTTTGGATTAGTGCCAGCCTTGTTGGGGTGAGATGGTATCTATCTCATTGTAGTTTTGATTTGCATTTCTCTAATTTAATGGCTAATGATTATGAGCATTTCCTCATGTGTCTGTTAGCCTCCTGAATGTCTTCTTTGGTGAAGTGTTTGTTCATATCCTTTGCCCATTTTTAATTGGATTATTTGTCTTTTTGTTGTTGAGGTATTGCAGTATCTTGCAGATTTTAGAGATTAGTCCTTTATCGGATACATCATAGTCAAATTTTTTTTTTACCAGTCTATAGGTTTTCTTTTTACTCTTTTGGTGAAGTCTTTTGATGTGCATAATGTTTGATTTTTAGGCGCTCCCAGTTATCTAGTTTCTCGTCTAGTGTTTGTACATTGTTATGGTTTGAATACTATTTATGCCATTAGGGCTCCTAATATTGTTCCTACTTTTTCTTCCATAACAAAATTATTTTAAGAGTAAAAAAAAAAGTTATAGAAAACTATAAGAGTGAAGAATGGACTGCTCTACTTAGGGGAAATTGACTAAAGAGCCAAGAGCATATAATGAGAATTTAGGGTAGGTCTCTTAACTTCCCTATGCCTCTCTAAGGAGGCCTGTGAAAAATGGGAAATAGTATCTGTTTATTTTACTGAAATTTAGGAGGTGATGAATTAGAAATACTTTGTAATTTGAAGTTACTCTGATAATACTTTAGAGTGGTGGAGACACACTATTCTGTTTAATTTCTTTTTTCTCTATAGTGAAACTATTTTTTTTCAATGAGATCAGTATGATATAATGAACATTTTGAAATGTGCACTAAATATTTAATGATTATAGTATTTTAGAACTAGAATGGTCCTTAAGTAAAATGATGTAAGTTAACTAAAAATACAGTTTTAATCACAAAATATATTAAAATATATATATTAAAAATATATTAAAATTAAAATTATATTAAAAATATATTAAAAGCTTCTGTTAAATAGTATCATGAACATGTTATCTTGTATGTAAGAATCGCTGTATACAGAAGTTAAAAACTCATAGAATAAATTAATTTTTCAAGTCTTCTAAATGCTACTGAGTTATGGAAATGATTTCTCTTATAAATAAAAATTTGGAATTTGCAAAAGAAAGCTTTTACTTTTTCTTCTGAAATAATCCTGTTTGCTTGCAAAGATGTCATAATAATTCTTGGTAGAATTTTAAGTGAAATCTTAAAATTAATAAAATTATACATATGGTATGTTTAAAAATCCCTCAAAACAAAAATAGAAAATTCAAAAAGAAGAATGGAAGGAAATATATAAAAAATATTAATAGCAGATTTGGTGGACTGGTGCAATTGGAATAATTTAAAAACTGTTCTGTGTAGCAAATTTTCTTTGAGGAATGTGTATTATTATATACAGAATTTTATTTGATGAGTATTATTATAAAATAGAATTCCATTTATCATGAGTGATTGCAATTTCAGAACTTGTAACGGTCCATTTTAATTTGTCTAAATAGAACTTTCTGTGATGACAGAAATGTTCTATAACTGCACTGCCCAATATGGTAGCCTTTAGTTACAAGTGGCTATTGAGAACTTGAATATGGTTAGGGCAACTGAGAAACTGAATATTAAATTTAAATTTAAGTGGCCAAGTGTGACTAGTGACTGTTGGATAGTGCTGATCTAGAAAAGGCCGTGAAGTTTACTGTTATGCTCAAAAGATATACATCCATGTAGTGAATTATATGTTGTATGTATATTTTCTCTGTGTTTGTAGCATTGAATGAGGCCATCAATACATTGGACTGCATGGAAGAAAGTTATCAGTCTGGTAAGGACAAACATTCAGATGCACTTGAAAATACTGATAGACCTATTTTCACTGATAAAGCCCTTCAAGAGATACTGTATGATTCCTATGTTGAGGGTGAGTTGATTGAGCAGACAACTTGTTGTGGATAGCAGATTTTTATCCCGGGGTTTCAAAGTATTTTACAAGTGCTAATTAACTCCTAAGTAGTTAGTTCCTAAATAAAACTATAAACTTGCCAGTACAATATTTACAATATCCCAGATTTGGAATATTCCTTATATTCAAAGAGATTTAATTATTACAATATCAAATGCCTGGGTGTTCTCATGGCATGGACTGTAAAATTGGTCTCAAAGTATGTATATGTGTTGCTACAAGATTTTGGAATAATGTTTCTTCCTAAAGCAATTTCATTTCAAAGTTAGGCCTGTTCATGTATTTTAGAGAGGTCTTAATAGTTTCCTAGCTTTCTCTGAGAAGAATGAAAATTCCAGAACACTTAATTATACTCATGCAAAACCTGTGCATAGACCAAGAGGCAGTTGTTTGAAAAGAACAAGGGAATACTGCATGATTTAAAATCAGGAAAGGTGGGAGTCAGGGTTGTATCCTTTGACCATACTTATTTAATTTGTATGCCGAGCAAATAGTCCAAGAAACTGGACTATATGAAGAAGAATGCAGCATCAGGATTAGAGGAAGACTTATTGACAACCTGCAATATGCAGATGACACCGTCTTGCTTGGTAAAAGAGAACAGGGTACACCCATGCTAATGGGCTGATTTTATTTCTATTATATGTCTCTCATGCTCTGTGCCAATTGGCATTTCTGTAGAAGTGTGTGGGATGGGTGGGCATAAATGCAACTTGTCCATAGGAAAAGCTTTAGGATTAGATAGGCAGGCAAGCAGAGATAGGGAAGAACAATTTAGACTAACAGCTAAACATTTTTTTTAATAGATTGGTTGGGGATTTCCCCTCTTGGTGAAGAAGCAAGCATCTGTGACTTTAGAAATTCTGCCACATTTAAGGAACAGATGGAAATAAGGAGTCCATGAAGCAGTCTGAGAATTAGGGGAAACACAAGCAGGGAATGATATTCTGGGAAGCAGAGGACGATTTCGAGATGGGAATGGTCATTAATGATAAATGTTACTGAGAGATGAAGTATTTAGTGTATCTGTTGGTTTCCTTTCCAGCTGGATAAGATTCACTGTCATGTAACCTCTCTCTATCTCTCTGTAACTTTGCAGATTTTAGGAAAGAGGTTGTGTCTTCAAATCTGAAATTCCCAGATGAAAATGGTGAGTAAGAAGTTTCTATATAAGAGAAAACTAATTTTTAGGGTCATTATCAAGTGCGAATACATTGCTGATCTATTCTGCTCACTCTAGCCAGAGTGAGTTTTTATTCCAAAATAGTAATCTGATCATATTACCTCCCACAATTTGTAACTCTTTAAACATTTCCCTTTGCTGTTAGGATAAAGATAAAAATGCAGCATGCCCTACCTCTCTAGTATTATTTTGCACTGTCATTCTTGCTTTCTGAATTTCAACTTCATTGGCCTTTCAGTTCCTCAGATACTCTACATACCATAAAACTTTTACATATTATATTCCCTGGAGTATTATCCCTGACCCTCTTTGCCTAGTTAATATCTACTCATCTTTCAGATGAGTGTCAGGTTCCTCGGGGAAGTCTATCATTCTCTCTTGCTCGTGATGGGGTGGGACCAGTAGAGTATCTTAGATGGCTGCTCACAAGCCTTTAAGACCTCAGACACTAGTCACCACAGCAAATGTAGAACATTTTTTAATAAACATAACATGCCAGTTGAGCTAGATTTCACCTGAGGAGGATCTTCCTTTTTTTCAAGGACCCTCTACTTTACCAAGCATGATGTCCTTTTCCAGGGACTGGTCCCTCTTGATAACATGCCCTAAATACTTGAAACAAAGTCTTGCCATCCTGCCTTTCAAGGAACACTCTGGCTGTATTTCTTCCAAAACAGACTTCTTCGTTCTTTTGGCAGTCCATATTATATTCAATATTCTTTGCCAACACCATAATTCAAAGGCATTGATTCTTCTTCAGTCTTCCTTATTTATTGTCTAGCTTTTACATGCATTTGAGGTGATTGAAAATATCATGGTTTGGGTCAGGGACACCTTAGTCCTTGAAGTGACGTCTTTGGTTTTCAACACTTTAAAGAGGTTTTTTTTGCAGATTTGCCCAGTGAAATATGTCGTTTGATATCTTGACTGCTGTTTTCATGGGACTTGATTGTGGATCCAAGTAAAATAAAATCCTTGACAGCTTCAGTATTTTCTCTGTTTATTGTGATGTTGCCTATTGGTCCATTTGTGAGGATTTTTGTTTTCTCTATGTTGAGATGTAATCCATACTGAAGGCTGTGGTCTTTGATCTTCATCAGTAAGTGTTTCAAGCCATCTTCGCTTTCAGCAAGCAAGGTTGAGTCCTCTGGGTATTGCAGGTTGTTAATGAGTCTTCCACCAATCCTGATGCCACATTCCTCTTCATATAATCCAGCTTCTTGGATTATTTGCTCAGCATACAGATTGAATAAATATGGTGAAAGAATGTAGTGCTGATACACACCTTTCCTGATTTTAAAACACACAGCATCACCTTGTTCTGTTTGAGCAACTGCCTCTTGGTCTATGCACAGGTTCCACATGAGCACAATTAAGTGTCCTGGAATCCCCATTCTTCAGAATATTATCCATAATTTGTTATGATCCACACAGTCGAATGCCTTTGCATAGTCAATAAAACACAGGTAAACACCTTTCTGGTATTCTCTGCTTTTAGGCAAGATCCATCTGACATCAGCAACGAGACCCCTGATTTCATGTCCTCTTCTGAATCTGGCTTGACTTTCTGGCAGTTCCCTGTTGATGTACTACTGCAATCAATTTTGAAATAGCTTCATTAAAATTTTACTTGCATGTGCTATTAATGATATTTTTCAGTAATTTCCACATTCTGTTGAATTACCTTTCTTTGGAATGGGCACATATATGGATCTCTTCCAGTCAGTTGGCCAGGTAGCTGTTTTCCAAATTTCTTGGCATAGACAAGTGAGCACCTCCAGGAATGCATCTGTTGAAACACCTCAACTGGTATTTCATCAATTCCTGGAGTCTTGTCTTTTACCAGTGCCTTCAGTGCAGCTTGAACTTCTTCTGTCAGTACCGTTGGTTCTAGGTCATATGCTACCTTCTGGTATGGTTGGACGTTGACCAATTCTTTTGGTACAGTGACTGTGTATTCCTTCTATCTTCCTTTGATGCTTCCCGTGTTGTTCAATATTTTGCCTGCAGAATCCTTCAGAATTGT